>NC_083361.1:70211228-70555504 GCF_030254825.1 Meriones unguiculatus | reverse complement strand
CCTCCATTTGACCTGTTCCTCATGAACTGCTCTGCTTCTTGCTTCCAGAACTCTTCCCACCCGTAGGGGGAAAGAAAGAGCCCCTAGAAATATACCAGGTAACTAGCAAGCACTCTATATGCAAATGCTCTTGAAACAGCCCACCTTCCCCATTTCCTAAGTTGCTAGATCTGGCTAATGGTATTGAAGAAGCAGATTGAGAGCTCATGAGATGAACTTTGTGTGATGACGTGTTTTCTTTCTTTCTTTCTTTCTTTTTTTTTTTTCTGTTGTAACTAGTAAAAGTGAAATTTTTTTGGCTTAAGAGAAACATTGTAATAAAAAATGCCCTTGAGGCTTTAGTTTCCTGGGATTTCCATGCTCCCACAATCCTCTGGACTACCTCCACTATACTTCGAACTGAAAACATCAGCACATCAGGGAGAAAATGTTAGCCAGTCCCCCAGATGACCATGAAGTTGAGGAGCTGTTGGGGCTGTGACTCAAAAGGCAATGTCAGCAGCTGAGAGGTGGAGGAAGAAGGATGAGGAGTTTAAGGTCAATTATTGCCACACAGCAAGAACAGCTTGGGCTACAGACAGACAGGAAACAGAGTGGAAAAGAAAAGCACACCCCAGATCGCTTGCTCCTTCACTGAAGAAGATCGAATAGGGGGGTAGCGCAGTGGGCCCACAGGCAGGTGCCAAACCTGGTAGATTGACCCCCAGAACTCACAGGTGGAAGGAGGGTAGAAGGAGAGCACTAACTCGTGTGAATTGTCCTAGGGCCTCCACTCACACCATAGCACACACTTGTGCCCTCTCTCCCTCCACAGACAATAAATAAATTAAAGTAAAAAAAGGAACTCACGTGACCCCACGAATCTGTTATCATTAAAGTAAAAAGTACCAACTCTATAAGAACACGATTATTAAAATCTACTTCACATGTCAAAGAGAGACAATAAAAATGAGCAATGTTTATTTTTGTTGTTGTTGTTGTAGACATAACTTCTATTTAAAAAGATTGTTTTAGTAATAAGTATTGGTAAAAATTCTACAAAGTACACTAGCCTCAATAACGATTTTTAAAAAGTTACTCAGTCCATCTCTTCCTCCAACAACAGGTGTGAGGTTAAGGTACCTGGGAAGGGATACAGAAGGAACCTGCAAACACCACAGGAAAGACCTGGCCATCAGCGGATCTGGGTGCCTGGGTGCAGTGCGGTCCATACACACATTATTTCCTAGACATTGTCCAAAGCACCTGATGCTAAGGAGACGCAGGGTCTCTATCTGGGCTCTGCCTGAGACTGAACACCTCGTGGCCTGATGCTTCATTCTGATGTAGTGTTCCCAGGTTGGTGGTGATGGAGGCCGCCACCCCAATGGCTTCTACATGAGAAATAGGGTCAAAGCCCTTTGCTGCCTTTGGCTCTCCTTGACACCTGCTTGTGTCCTGCCATCAGAGGCCTGCCATCACTGGCTCTCTGTCATCCCCTCCTACCCGTCCTCTCTGTCAAACTCCTTCCTACACTCACAGAGGAACAGGGGACAATCTCTGCGCAGCTCATGCCTCAACCTGAACTAGGGATGGTGCGTCCTCACGATTTCACAGAAGGGCTGCCTATGATTGAGTCCTCGTCCTTGCCCTCGAAATATGATGGGGAATAATTCCATTCAGAAACAACTCTCTTCATTAAACCTAATTTTCAAAACACAAGTTCAAACTAAGCTAACAACAACAATTATTATTATAACCTTTAGGGGTCACGGCTCTGTTGGTGCTTCTCCCTGTGTGTTCCTGTTGATCCTGATCACTTATTCACCCACCTGAAACAAGTAAATTCCCCAGGGGCAGACATTTCCTCTGACAGCAGTGATACTCAAGTAACACAGAGAATGATGAAATGTGAGATGTGATCACTGACAGCAGTATATTACCCTGTTTTGTTAGGGAAACGATGAACTAACTCACTTTCAGCTACTGACTGGGCCACTGTGAAATAATTTCTAAGATCATTTATGGAATGTATTTTAATAGGAAATATTCATAGTTTGTACATAATTACATATATAAAACAGATTTATTCGACACTTGCTTGTTTATCTGTGTATGGCTCCGGCCATCTTACTGCCCCAGATCCCTTCACTTGAGGCAAATCTCACTGTGTAGCCTTGGCTGTCCTCAAATTGATGATCCTCCTGTCTCAGCTGCCTGAATACAGGCATGAATTAGCATGTCCTGGTCCCTCAGTGGGCACATTACAGGAGCATGTGGGGTTCTTGACAAGGCTCTACCTCTGTGATCAGCGGGGATGGGATTTGGATTGAGGGGAGTGATGAAATAATTGAAATTCCTTTCCTGTTACCACTGTTTTTGGATTGACTTGTGTCAAGATACAACACTGGGACCAAACGTTGGTAGGGCACACCCTTAATCCCAGCAAAGGCAGGAGGGAGGCAAAGGCAGGCAGATCTCTTAGTTTGAGGCTAGTCTGGTCTACAGAGCAAGTTCCAGGACAGCCAGGGCTACAAGAGAAAGCTTGTCTTATAAGAAAGGCGGGGGGGGGGGAGAAAAAGAACAGAAATACCACTGAAGCCTTAGCCCAAAGAATGTCAGAACGTTATCTGACTTGGAGACAAGATCTCTGCAGATGTTGGGTTGCTGAGATGAGGCTAAGAGGCTGGGCCCTAGCCTAATATGCCTGTGTTCTTATGGAAACAGGGGTTGGCTATGGAGGCAGACATGTACGGGAGAAGGATAAGAAGAATTCCTGAGCTATGATAGAGGAGAGGAGACACAAGCAGGTCTTCCCTCACAGCCCTCAAAGAGCCAATCCCACCAACACCTTGGTTTTGCACATTAGGCCTCCAGGACAATAAGACAGTGCCCTCTCTTGTCCCAGCATTCCACTGTGCTGTTCTGTAACTGCAGCCCCAAACCACTCTGCCAACCTCAGCCCTCTTCCACACCACCCTGCTCTAAAGCACCTGGGAATATGTGACTCTAACTACTGTTGCCACCACACGGTGAGGCATGGCATGTTCTCTGACAGAGGGGGAAACAGGCAGTGATCTCAGTTCTCTAGACAAGCCAGACTCTGGGTAGACAGCGTGCAGGACATCAGAGCCAGGGCACAGAAAACTGAACACAGACTGCCTGCTTGAAAACAAGGGGGGGAAAGAAACCAGAATAAAAACAACTCTGCCCAAATGACAGGTGGTACAGGGAAATTTTCAGGCCACAAAGAAGACAAACTTTCTTTTTTCCTCTCCCTGTGTCTCCCAGAGTGGCTTCTACCCCAGAAGCATGACTCTTCATCAAAGTCATTTAACTTGATTTTATGAGGTAATCTCAATGAAATGCAATCCAGCTTGATAGTACCAAACATTTACTTACAGATTGCCAGTGTTAGGTAAATTTCCATTGGTTGACCAGTGTGTATAGCTCAGCAGTTCTCAACTTATGGGGCCCAACCCCTGTGGGTTTGAACAACCCTTTCTTTTGCAGGGTGGACAAAGAGCATCAGAAAACACAGATATTTACATTACACTTTATAATAGTAGCAAGACTACAGTTATGAAGTTGCAACGAAACTAATTTTATGGTTGGGGGCCATCACAACAGAAAGAACTGTATTAAAAGGTTGCAGCATTAGGAAGGTTTTGAACCATGGCTCTAGCTCATCAGTCAGCAACTGCCCCAAACAGCAATGACGTGGTCAAGAGTATCTACTGCCTCTGGTGGCCAGGTACATATATCGCAGGAGCAAAATCCTCATACTCCTGGGCAAAACACCCCATGGTCACAGCGATGTGACAGCAGCCACCATGAGAAACTGCCTTTAGGAAGCCCACAGAAAGAAGAAAGGCCAAGTTTCCTGGGACAATTCTAGCTAAAGACTAGAAGAGAGAATGTTTCTTTTCTCTTGGCAAAGGATGCATTGTACGTAAAAATACAGTAGTTGTCAACAGTTCAGTTACAAAAAGCCCCACTTTTATAAAATCTGTGACATAAACACTGAAGACAAACCTAGCCCAGTCTACACACAACTGTGCTGGCAGTAGCCCTGGAGTACTGGAGTACTGGGCTCCCCTGCCTCAGAGTTCTGTCTTAGGAGGAGCCATCTTTACACCAGATGTTCTTAGTTGAATGAAATGGAAAGAGGTACAGTGAAATGCAGGGGACAGTCATCAGTAGCCCCTTGTGGGCTCTCACCCCTCCCTCCAAGCAAAGCCCAGGCATTGCTTGATTGTGTGATGGTCCAGGGAGAGATAGATGTTAGCAAAGAGTTATTTTCCTCAGCCATAGACCAGCTGGGCAACAAACACTACCCTGCCCTGAACCAAAAAGGGGAGGGGATAGTAATTGATGGAAAAGACTATTTCCTAGAAACCCCCATTATTTGGACAAGGCCCCAAGTCAGAGAAAAACATCAGAGTCATTCTTCATTTTAAGTGTCTCCAACTTTGCCAGATTCTCCCTCACCAGGCACACCACAGCCACGAGAGAAAGTGGCTGTAGGCATGGAAATGACATTCTGTTTATACACAGTTAATTGTGTGTAACACCCTCTTTGATAAATACATTTTTAAACAACCCAGTCTTGAGAGCCCAAAAGCTTTCCAGACGTTGAGGCTGAAGTCCAGTGCTGTTTATTCTGTCTGAGAGAGACAGGAGCCTAGGGGCTTGCTAAATCAGCACAGAGAGCATGTTGTCAAGTTCAAGTCACAGCCAATTAAGAGGTGAGCGCGTATTTGGGTAAGAAGGCCGGAAATAACCTTTTTTCCCATGCAAGTGATGCGAATACATAGCGTTACAATTATTTTAAGAATCATTTATTATAAATGAACCTAAGGCTGCTTTCCCAAAACATATGTCCCTTCTGCAACAGTCACTGTGCTTTCACTTTCTGATTTACTCTTCAGTATTACAGAGGTAAACACTCACATACACACGACTGTATATACGTCTCATAGAAACGGTTGGCTGGGAAGACGGCTCAGTTGGTTAGAGTGCCTGTCATGTAAGGACATGATATCTAGTGACTGCAAGCAAAGCGAAAGCTGGCGCACGCTTATGGTCCCAGCCCTGGAGAGGCAAGACAGCAGAATCTCAGGGTTCACAGGGCACACCCTACCCTAGTCAGTGAGCCCTGGGTTGTACGAGAGGCTGTCTTAAAAAGCAAAGTAGACAGCACCTGAGGAGCAACAGCCAAGGTGGACGTCTGGCTTCCACGCACATGAGTACACATGTGCCCCCACACACGGAGAATCTTAGTATGTGTGATCATACAGAGAATCAACAGGATCTCTTCAAGCTCTATTCATGCTGACATTATAACAAATATCTTGAAATACTAATCTTTGTCGGCATCTCTCCCATCCAATCATGGTCTCTCGCTCAGCCAGAGCCCTCTATATGGACTTAAGGATTATACAGATTCTCTTAGAAATTAAAAAGAAAGATACCGTGCACGTGCCTGAGAGGGAATCAGAAAGGAGCACTGCAAGGAAAGCACAGAATTCATGCTGTAATAACAGGCCAAAGAGGGAAGTATTTGGGCTTGATGCTTTCAGGATCTCACACAGGCTTCACAGAAACCTATGGAAGCCAGGCAGATGACACAGACGCTTGCAGCAGGAGGAATGGCAATAGGTGCCCATTCCTTTAATGCAATGTGGGGGGGGCAATTGAAGATAGTGTGGGCAAATAAGAGAGTGAAGTCAACCTCCTTGGCATAGAGCAAGCCAGATACTTGCCAAATCTCTTCTACTTTTACAGCAAAAAAATAAAAAATAAAAAACAAATTAACAGCTAATAGTTTTACATTTAAAAAGTCTCTTCATTTTCCAGCATTGACCACTGTCTTAGTTTCTGTTCCTACAGCTTCGATAAAGCAGGGACAGAAATTACTTAAGGGAGGAAGCATTTGTCCAGAGTGCCAGGTGACACGATGGCAAGCCAAGGAGGCCACAGCTGGTCACAGCATGGTTCACAGGCAGGAAGCAGAGCCGTGTGAATGCACGCCTCTTCCTGCTCAGCTCACTCCACCATCCACAGTCCCGGACCCCACCAAGGAGTGTTCCCACTGTGGTGGCTAGGTGAGTCCTCCCCCCTCAGTTAATGTAATCAGTACAAGCTCACACGGGCAAACCCAGCAGCCCGTCTCCCAGGTGATTCTACAGTCTGTCGACTAACACTAACCAATCCCACACTGGCTGGTCACACTGCAGGCTCAGGTTAGACCCGAGGGCTTCAGATCGGTTTGCAGATGATCAAACCTCTGCCATCTGTCCACTTAGTACAACCAATGTCTCAATAAAACATTCTTTGTCAAATTAATATGCTAAACACAAGTGGTTTTATAAAAAGTTTGGGGGATCTTTTTGTGATGACTGACAGGATCTAAAATCATCCAGGAGTCAAGCAATGGGTGAGCGGGTTTCTAGACTAGGTTGAGATAAGAAGAGCCTGCTGGATGTGGAGCCTGATGAGGGAAAGACTTGCTGGCCACCAGTGTTCATCTCTCTTGACTCCCTGACTGTGGCCAGCTGCTGCATGTGCCTGTTGCCATGACCTCCCCGCCATGGGGGGGAGGCTGTACCCTCAAACTGTGAGCCAAATAAAGCCTTCCTTCTTTCTTCCCTTAGGTCACTTTTGTGGGGGATTTTGTTATTATGACAATCAGAAAAGTAAGGAATATCATTTTCCTTTATAAAGGTATAGTTGGCAATCAGGGCAATTTTCATTCTTCTAGTAAATTCTGGAGGATTTTTCTGGAAATGGAGGGAAGACTCATTCATCAAATTATCATTTGTCCTTTCATTCCTCGGGTGTTTTCCCCTACACCAGACTGGTTTTAACTTGTGTTGCTTCGGAAATAGATTGGCCTCTACACTTCATCCCTCAGTACAAGGAAAGATGGCTCAACTGTACCTAGAGCGAGAAGCAAGCTCATGGCTCTGGAAAGACAGGGTCTGAAAGGATGCTAGAGCAGGGCTACTCATCAAATGTGATCCTTATCTTGAATCAGCTGCTGCAGAACAACATACTTCCAGGGCTGAAGATGGGAGGGACAGCCCCTGTCAAAGGAGGCCAAGAGATGACCCTCTGTCTTCTCCTTTTCTTCCCCATGATGGCATGCTTAGCCATTACCCATCTCCACTAAACTCCATGTGGATTTAAACTGAGCAGGGCACAAGGGGGAGATGAATATAAAGTCATCTCCCCCTATGAGAACAAAGGTTGATTCTCAACTTTGAGTCTGTACCTAGGAGAGAGGAACAGTTCTTGGGAACAGCCTGTTCAGATGCAGACATGGATACACACACTATATTCATGCAACCATCAACGGCTTCCTGCAGAACACCATTGGTGTGTCTAAACAGGATGCTCCGAAGACAGTCCATCTACCTTGAAGATGAAATCAGCCATCAGGGGTCCCGGGATCGTCAAGGTTTGTCTCTCAGCACCTTTTTGAAACTCAATCGTTGTGTTCTCCACAACAAAAACCCCAGGACTATTGAAGTTGTGCTCTCCTCTGCTTCCTTGAAGTGTCTTTGACTCAATAACTGAAAATTTAAAAATAAAATGTAAATAGGAGAACCATCCTGAAGACATTTGATTGTAAATGGCGTTATTACCAAGTGTGACATCGGTATGTGCAATCAACAAATACAGAGCAATATCCTCAGTTGGTGGGCACAGTCTCAAATTGGCAGAACAGATGTGTGAGGCTTTTAGGTACGAGCAAGGGATTTTTGGCCCAAATCTACTTGAGTTCTTGGAACCATTTCCACCACAGAAGAAAGAGGGAAGTTTTCTTAGTTTATGCTTTTTCACGAGGTACCTTAAGTCACTGAGTGAAGAAGCCACGTCTCTTCCTACCCATTCAGAGGAAAGAATCTCAGTTTTGCTTTAAAATATTACTTCTTTTTATGTAAGTTTAAATTCATGGCAACTAGTACAGAGATAGCCTACGTAGTCTTCTCTCATCTTGTCCGTGGATGATGAGTCTATGTCACAATAGTCAAAACCAGTAACTGATGGCATGATGTATGCTGCGATCCAGTCACAGTGGCACACGCCTTTAAATCCCAGCACTCACGGAAGCAGAGGCAGGCAGATCTCTGTGAGTTCAAGCCCAGCCTGCTCTACAAAGTGGACTCGCCCCAAGGAACTACTTCTAAAAAGGTCCACAACCTCCTTTTTCTAATAGCCTTCTCTCTCCCCTACCTCTGGTCAGTGGGTTGGAAGGGAGTCAGGAGCATTTGAGAACCCTTTGAAATAAAGTAGGTTTTTGAAAAAGCTAAACTTAGATGACCCCTTTGGGAATGAATGACCCTTTCTCAGGGTCACCTAAGACCATCAGCAAACACAGATATTTACATTATGATTCATAACAGTATAACAAACTTCATGACAAAATTACAGTTATGAGGTAGCAATTAAAATAATTTTATGGTTGGGGGTCACCACAACATGAGGAACTATATTAAAGGGTCACAGCGGTAGGAAAGCACTCTTAGGTGGCTTTTAGGTGGCTGTGGGTGAGGGCTTACAGCAGATTCATGTGTACAGAATGTACCTCTCTTGCTCAACATGGCTTTCCTTTGGTTGTTAAGATAGCACCATGGTTCTGTTCATGTTCAGCAGTCAGGACTTGGGAGGAAGTTATATTCTCCTAGCTGGTAGAGGTTTCAGCCTGTGACATACTGGCCTTTTGGGTTATTGTTAGGAGAACATTTGGTTTATTGTTATTTTGAATGTTTAAAGATTTTTTAAGTGTGTGTGTGAGAGAGAATGTCCACCACATGAGTGCAGTTCCTACAGTAGCCAGAAGAGGGCACTGGATGTATGCCCTAGAGCTGGGCTCTAGGCATATGTGAGCCACTGAAGTTCACAACTGAACCTCTCCAGCAAAAGCAGAAAGCAATCTTCAAGGCCGAGCCATCTTCCCAGGCCTTTAACACTTTTGAAATTACATTTACCTATTTATTGGGATAGGTATGCCACCGCACTGTGGTGGCTCTCTTGTCCTACCAGATAGGTCCTGGGGATTGAACCCAGATACCTAGATTCGACAACAAGTGCCTTTATCTGCTGAGTCACCCCACCAGCTGAGTCAAGCATACTTAACGCCTTAGTTTTGCTCTAATTACATTTGCTATAAATCCAAAAACAATTACTCTGTTTTTGCAGGGACTTTCTTATTGCTTCCATTTGGAGAGGGATGCCTATGTGGAAAATCTGGGGCTGTGTGTTCCTTACAATAATGTGTCTAGAATTAGAACATGCTATAAATTCAGGATCTAAACAGCTCTAGGCAGATCGTAAGATGGACAGTCTATAATTAAATTCCATTCCACAACAAAGGAACTTGAAATTAACTGTACCAAGCATTCTCAGTTTTCAATACTACAGCCATTTGGAAGGCTATAGTTAATATGGACCTTAAAAGGATGATTTATTACTGCAAAATAAGCTTGATTTCAGAAATAAGCTTTTTATATGAAAATGGTTATATAAAACAAGAAAACAAAACCCCTTCTGTACTGTGAAATTCAGACATGTAAACTAAATCCTTTGCAAGGCAGCCAGTGGAGAAGGGCGGCTTTCAGAAAGGCTTCCAGAGCCGCCTGTGAGGCTGTTCAGAAGGGGAAAACTCCAAGTGATAGATCTGTCACTTGGAGAAGTGGGAGCACTTCTGAGCCCTGGGCCCCAGAAGAGTGCCAGTCTCCAGCACAAAGGCAGGCTTCATCCGCCAGCACGGGCTCATGCAGAGGAGGCTTCCCCAGGGCATCAGCCTGGACTTGCTCTGTTTACTGCTTGCTTATTCTGTTTTTACAACTTAAAAAATCTCTTAAAGCTGCACACGGTGGCTGACACTGGCAAACCCAGGCCTCAGGAGACCGAAGTAGGAAGTATAGCACACGTTCAAAGGCAGCCTAGGTTACGTGGTGAGTTCCAGCATCACCTGGACCACACACCTGGACCGCAACACCACAGTTTTCGAAGACTGTACTTGGGGAACCACCTTCAGTGTCATGAAAGCAACACATTAAAACAATCTTTTAAACAATTGTTAATAAGTAACTGATGTGCCTAGAACCCAGCCAGTCTGTTTGCCTGCCTTTTCAGTACTGGGTGTTGAGCCCAAGGCCTCATGCTCCTATTGAGCTAACTTCCAGCCCCAATCGCTTATACAAAAGTGGTGTTTTAATATGCATCCCCACTCGGCATTTTTAACACAGGCTAAGATTGCAATGTTTTTTTTTTTGCCACCCCAAATAATATACTTAGCCAGGAAATCATTGGTCTATTTTTCCATCTCTAGAGCGTTCTCTGTCTAGGGACTTCATCGGATGAGTAAAGGGACATGTGGCTTTGGGGAGCTGGCTTCTTTTACTCAGTCAGTACTTTCCAGGACCATCCACATCATGCCTGCAACAGAATGCCTTCCCTCTCATCACCAAATGATATTCCACGTGTCCTGATTAAATCATTAGTTAACTAATTAATTTGACAATTGATAGATATCTGCACCGTTTTCATTTGAAGGCTAGCAGGAATACAAATGCTATGGATATTCAAGGCCTTGCTTATTTATTATTTATTTGTGTAAATATGTATGAACTGGAGGGGGGGTGGGGATTTTGTGACAAAAATCTCACATAGCCCAAACTGGCCTGGAACCTGCAGTGAAGACAAGGCCGGCCTTGAATTCTTTTTATAATCTTTATAGTTGATATCTCACAGTTTTATTACTGAGATGGTTCACAGAATTGAATTAGGATGATTTGTGCTAGTTTCTAAGTGTCACATTTTAATTTACAGGGAGGAAGAACTGACCCCACAGAGTGCTGAAGATTTTCAGACCATTTAGAAAACAGGTCTCTAAAACGTTTTGATACCTCACTCCAAAGAGAGTCTTGCTCCACTAATGCAAACCATAAGGGGCAAGAGAATGTCCCCTTCAAGAGTTAAGTGTGTGGAGACGGCTCAGCTGGTAAACTCTTGCCACACAAGCATAAAGGCCTCAGCTGGATCCTTGTAGCCACATTTAAAACAGAACAAAACACACATACAACAAGTGACTACAGTCCTAGAACTAGGGAGGCAGAGATGGGCGGGATCTGGGAAGCTTGCTGGCCAACCAGGTTAGCCAACTGGTGACTCCAGGTTTAGCGAGCCATCTTACCTCAAAGAATAAGGTGGAGAGCGATTAAGAAAGACGCCTGTAGGCAGGGCAATTTTTGGACCACAGGTTTTGCCTGTGGGTTGTCGTTCCCCTCCTTACACTGGTCCTGCCTGGCTAGGGGGTGGTCACTTCAGTTTTCATGTCCCTACTGTCTGGGGTCTCAGCTAGAGTCACACCCATATCCTCCCAGAAGCCTACCCTGCCACAGGCTTGACAAAGAGATGTCCTCCACAGTTTCCCTTCTTGTTCCCAGCCCTCTCACCTCCCACCCTCGTTTTCCCCACTTGTGAATCCTACCCTCCTTTCCCTTCTCATTCCATCTTCTGCCCAGTTCCCTCTCTTCATCCACTTCTGTTGTCTATTCTATTTCCCCATCTGAGTGACATTCTGGCACCCTCCCTTGGGCCCTCCTTGTTACTTATCTCCTTTGGGTCTGTGGATTGTAGTATGGTTATCCTGTACCTAATACCTGCTTATAAGTGAGCACATACCTCCTGTATCTTTCTGGGTCCAGGCTACCTCACTCAGGATGATCTTTTCTAGTTCCATCCATTTGCAGGGATAAAGAGGGAACAAAGATTGAGGGAATGTCCAACCAATAATTGGCCCAACCTGAGACCCACCCCATGGTAGAGAGCCAGCCCCTGACACTATTGATGATGCTCTGCTATGCTTACAGACAGGAGCCTAATTGGACTGTCGTCTGGGAGGCTCCAGCCAACAGTAGATGGGGACAGATGCTGGGACCTTCAGCCAAGCGTGGGGCAGAACTCTGGGGTTCCTGTGAAAGTGTTGGGGGAAAGATGGAAGTACCTGTAGATGAGAAGAACCTCATAAGAAGACCTATTGAGACAACTAACCCAGACCCATGGGGGCTTACAGAGACTGAGACATCAGCTAAGAAGCGTGACGGCCTGGACCTAGGCCCCCTGCACATATGTGGCCAGTGGGCAGCTCAGTTTTCATTTGGGTTGCTTGGGGGGTGGAGGGTGAGGCTGTTTCTAACATGGACTCTATTGCCTGCTTTTGGATCAGTCCCCCTGGCAGGCTGCCTGGCCTGACCTCAGGGGATGAGGATAGGCTCAGTCCTGATGTGACTTGATGTGCTGGGGAGGGTTGAAATGGGCAGAGGGGGCTCCCCTTTACTGGGGGAAAGAGAGAGGGGAAGGGGGAAATGAGGGGAACGAGGGGAACGAGGGAAGAAGAATTGAGAGGAGAGGAGGGATGGGGCATCCTTGGGATGTAAATAAATTGAAATAAAACATTTTTAAAAGAAGCCTGATAGTCACTTTTGTGCACACACTCACTGAACACACACATACACTCACACATATACATACCTGTGCACACACATGTAGACACACACTCACACATACAAACAAGCCTTTAAACCCAATAAACTTCTTCAAGCTCAGAGACCGGTCTGAGACCTTCCATCTTCTGGACACAAAGAAGGAAGTTTTGCCTGAGGCTACAAAGGCACCGCCAGGAGAGAGAGGAAGAAAACCCATGACACTTCCTGCTTCTAGACACCCTCAGAGATCAAACACTCTAAGGTAAGAGGTGCCAGGTGACTTTGTCAATAACACCGCCATTGCACTTCTGTAGATACTCTCTGTGTCCCACAAAGCCTTCACTAGCTCTTGTTGACACCTGGGCTGGAAGCCATGACAAATCAGCAGCAAAGCTTGTCCTTCCAGGTCAAAGGTCATGGATGAGGACTGTTTAATTTGTTTTTTCGTTTAGTCCCAAGCTTCAGATGTCTCCAGGAGATCCTTGAGTCCTTGTACAAATTACTTTACACACAATTTGATTTTCTTACTCATGAACACTTTTAAGTGCAAATTGATATTCTTTCCACCCTGAAGCATAAGTGCAGAACAGTTCAGCTTGCATGCACATGTGTGTGCACACACACACAAATAATCGAAGAAAAAGAGTAGGAGGGGCTTGAGGGAGAGCATATGAAAGGGGCTGGATGGGAAAAAGGGAGGGGTAAAGTGATGTAATTCCACTTCAATTCAAAGTGTATTTCAAACAGTTCCTAAAGACGTAGGCTGTTTGAGTATCCTGGACAGACATCCCTACCACGAACAAGGACAGTGGGTTTTCACTTGTTTGTCTGACGCTCTTTCAGGAAATTCTGTGACATGCTAAGGTGAAATTCTACTTACAGAGCCGGGCAGGTCCTTTCACAGTAATTCTCACACTTCGACTGCCCAAGGGAACAGCAATCACATTTTCTTCCCCTAGAAAGGAAACATGACAAACGTAATGAAAACTCACGTGCTAAAGACCCAGGAGGGTGAGCAGGTGGATTAAAACCTCACAGTTGTACCTGCGGGTAAAGCAAATCCTGACACGAGCTCTCATGGCTCAACCGGGAAGAACCTGTACCAAGTGAAACCAATTGTGAAAGGACACAGAGGCAAGTTCACAAGGACGGTAAGCAGGGCCGTTGGGCGTTGGGAGGAAGAGGGATAAGGAGGTGGTGCCAAGCGGGCAGAGAACTTCTATTTTAGAAGACAAGGGATGTCCTAGGTGATGCTTTTGGTTCCCCTGAACCATATACTTAAAATTGACTAAAACGGTGGTGGTGACGGTGGGCTTGAGGGATGGCTCAGGGAGCAAAATGTTTACCTTGTAAGCCTGAGGACCCAGGCTCAATCCTCAGCACCCACATAAAAATACCAGCTGTGGTGGTACATGCTTTTAGTCCCAGAGCTGGGAGGCAGAAACAAGAGGACCCCAGGGGCTCTAGGGAGTATAGCCTAACCGGTGAGCTCTGGCCAATGAGAGAGACTGCCCCAAAGGAGGTGGATACACTTGAAATTATCTCTGTCCTCCACAGACACATGCATCCCCCTTACACACACACACACACACACACACACACACACACACACACACACACACTGGTTAAAACAGTAACTCATAAGTCTATATATTTTATCGTAATTTTAAAAATACACATGGTATGATCCCACATTAGAATGCTTCAGGATTTCATTCTCATATGTGTGTAAGTTACAGCAATCCATACAACACAATATTGCATGCACATTTTACACTATATTGTGTGCGAATGGGAAGATGAGCTTGTACACACAAGAGAGTGAGGCAGACAATTGTGTGCTTGCTCGATACTGAGTAACAGCAAGGCACTTCGGTTCCTCTGTCCTTCACGTGTTATGAGGAGCTCCCGTTGAGCCACTGGTGATCCGAGAGAGACGGAGAGAGAACCGGGGAGCAGAGCACACGAGCTCATGCTTTCTGAATGTCCTGTAATAAGACAGGCTTTTTGTGTAGTGTACAGTATGCTATAGACTTTTATTTAAGTTTGAAACTTAAATTGGAAAGATTGAAGCTGAAATAGTTATTAATAGCAAAAGGGGGAGGGCCCAGAGTTTTCTGAGCACTTTAGAAAAACTTAAGCAAACAGTTCCGCTCCAGATGACAGAATGAGTGAGAGGCTGTCAATAACAAGGTCAAGATCAGCATAACTCTAAAACCCTCACTCGTGCACACACACACACACACACACACACACACACACACTCACATGCACAGTGGAAGAGGATGTGCCTAGTTCTGATGTAACTTGATATGTTGGGGTGGGTTGGTACGGGGTAGGGGCTCCCCTTTTCTGAGGAGAAGGGGAGCAGAGAATGGGAGAAGAGAGTGGGAGGGTGGGGTCAGAAGGATAGGAGGGAGAGGGCTGTAAAGTGAATAAATAAATTAATTAAAGAAAAAAAAAGGAAGCCCAGAAAATGGATGCATATGAATCCATTTGATTAAGGTTATAGATTAAAAATAGTGAATAATAAGTTCCTGAACTCTCTCAAACGAACTACACACACATAAATAAATGAAATAGTTCTTAAATGAATGGCTGATTCGGCTGTATCAGTTTATTGGGAAACCAGAGGAACAAACACTTGGTTTAAAATCATACCTATAGATTAAAAACAGTTCTAAAATCTAGCATACCTTGCTCATGCAAGTCTTACTAACGCTGGGGAGAGAGGAAACATCCTCAATTTGATAAAGAACATTAGGAGTCATGGGCAGACTCAGTAGAGAGCCACTAAAACTACTTCCATGGGGGGAAAAATAAACAAAAATTACCATTATTTTTCCTGTAGATTCTTGTCAATGGAATCAGAAAAATAATAACATGTGCAAATGTAATATGGGGGAAAAATCTTAAAATACTGTAGTTATAAAATAAAAAAATTAAGTTCAAGAGATATTCTGATGTTACACAAATTGCTTTAAAATTTCATCATCTAATTATATATTTAAATATATTTATGTATTTTAACGCTAAGTGATACGTAATATGCAAATGTAGCGTATATTATGCTAGTCCAAAGCAGTATGCGCGGGTGTAGTCATACAAACATAATCTAACCCCGTATCAGTGAGCATGTGTCATCAAGCTTGCCTGCAGACACCACTTCCCACTACAAAGAATGAGGCTTTTTAGAGAGCCAATCTCAGTTTGAGTCAGGAAATACAGACCATCACGGCACAGCAATGTCTTTTTGAAAACTCCCAGGAATACACTGAACATGGCTTTTTTCTAGCTCCTCCCCTGAAGGTTTTTGATAGTTGCCAATGACCTCGTGTAGCCTTGACATTAAGGACTTCTGATTGTTTGAGTCAAACTCCCATGGGGAGGCTATCTGCACTGGGCAAGTTCACAGGTCAGATTCAGGCAGTAGTGAGTGGGTTCTTCCAGGAAACTACCACACACACCAAGTAATGACCACTGGGAGTTGGGCTTTTAGGGCTCCAAACCCAGTCCAATTCCTGCAGAGTCTGCAAGCTGCTGGCCTTCACTCAGGTTATGAGCTTTTTTAAAAAAAGGTTACTATGGGGGTAGAAAACGGGAAGACAGAAATAAACAAGTTGATATCCCGCAGTCTTTTCTGTTCTTACCCCATGTTTTTCTTAGAATAATTACCGCCCAGACTTTTGCAAGCCTTTGGTTAATTTCCAGGGTTTTGGAAATGCTGCTTGCTACAAATTTTGCTCATTGTCTCCTTTGCTTACAGAAATCCTTACCCTATTGTTTGGTTTGTTGTTGTTTTCTTATTTCTTCAAATTAATCTTCAAATAAGGGCAGGAGTTTCCTTGAGTCTCTTTGGAATACCCTCTCTCTCTTTTCTTTTCTTTCTTTCTCTTTCTTTTTTCTTTCTCTCTTTTTTCTTTCTTCTTTCTTTCTTCCTTCCTTCCTTCCTTCCTTCCTTCTTTCTTTCTCTCTCCCTCCCTCCCTCTCTTTCTTTCTTTCTTTCTTTCTTTCTTTCTTTCTTTCTTTTCTTCTTTCTTCCTTCCTTCCGTCTTCCTTTTTTCTTCCTTTCTTTCCTTTCCTTTCTTTCTTCCTTTCTTTCCTTCCTTCTTTCTTTTTCTTTCTTTCTGTCTTTCTTTCTCTTTCTCTCTCTTTCTTCTTTCTTTCTCTTTCTTTCTTTCTTTTTTCTTTTTTTCTTTTTCTTTCTTTCTTTCTTTCTTGACAGAATTTCTCTGTGTAGCCCTGGCTGTCCTGGAACTTGGTCTGTAGACCAAGCTGGCCTACTTGCCTCTGCCTCCCTAGTGCTGAGACTGTAAAGTGTGCACTACAGTGCCAAGCTTCTTTGCATCTTTTTAAGGAGTAAGCACTTGCGCTTTTCTTCTTTCTTCCTTTGTGACATTTACTTGTCATTTATCAGCTTGTCTTTGCTCTCTATATTGCATGTCAACACTGGTTCTCTCCGTTTTGTACCTGGTTTGCATGGCATAGGGGATGCCACCTGAAGACCTCCCTGACTCAGGTCTGCTAGGTGAGAGTTCCTTAGAGCTGAAGTCTGTAGCTCGTCTGAATCACAGCAGGAAGCTCAGTGTGCGCTTCTTCCCTGTGACTGGTGGTTACTGAAGACCCTTCACGCGACCACATTCCACCTAGCCTTCATTTAGGAGCTCGCACTCCCATAAGGAGAGGCACCTGCTCATCAGCCATCTGGTTCCCCTGCGCTGCGGTTTGTATGGAAAAGCCTTTTCTCTGTTTACCAATTTTAGAACCACAAACCGCATGTGGCAAATGGTAATTTTCTAGTATTATTTGGACTGGTTTAATACTTTCAATGTATTTTATATGACTAACTTGGCTGTAATTATCATTCTTGTTCCTGTTCAGATTGCCACATTGTCGCCTTCCGGGGGACTCTTTGTATCAACTCCAAGTCCTTTCATCCCGACTCCAAAGCTGGTCTTTAAGAGTTTTTCGAAAAGATATCACAGTGCCATGATGGTATGATGTTTATCTCCTGACTCAAACTGTGATTGGCTCCCTATGAAACCTCATTCTTTGTGGTGGAAAGTGGTGTCTGTAGGCACAGCACGGTGAGCAACATACTCATTGCTCTGGGGTTAGATTATTTTATGTTTGTGTGTGCCTACGCCAATGCATAATGCTGCGCATTAACCCAATACGCACTATATTTGCATACTGTGTATCACATAGCATTAAAACACATACATATATTTACGTATGTAATTAGATAGTGGAATTTTAAAGCAATTTGTTAATATCAGTATACTTCTTGAACTTGATTTTTTTTCTTTTATATGTACATAGGGCTGTGTGCTAACCCAGAGAGGCCTGCAGAGACCTTGAACTCTCTCTATTTTACCCTGAAGCAGAGAATGAAGGTTAGAAAAAAAAGGTTGTCAGCTACCTGGTTGCCTGTTAGGAACACACACACACACACACACACACACACACACACCATTTCAAAGTATATGGCAATACAGAAAATAATAAGACACTTTTAGGACATTCTGAAAGGCAACTAAAAAGAACTCTTTGAGAAGTCAGTACCATAGAACATGTTTTCTACATAAAAAGGAGTAGAGAGGTTTTTAAAACTAAATGCAGTGAAGGACAGGACCGGTTCATGAAGACTGACCATAAGTCATAATGTGATGCCCACAGCTTAGTTTCTTTCAAGTGCAGCTAGAATGTAGGCAAATGAAGCATGTAGAATAAATACAGCATAAACACTGAGCCCAGGCACAAGGTCTACAGCTAAGCTAGCAAATTCTATCAGTTAGCAAATTCTACCTATACTGAAAAATTCAGAGTCAACTGATCAAAACTCAGTGAACGAGAGCCAGGTGTGAACATTTTCCTCCTGTTCATATGCACACGTGTGGATAGCATGTGTGAATGGGATTACCCATCTCTGCATGTATTGGGACACGCCCATGGGTGCCTGTGCACATGGAGACTCGGGTCCATGGGTTTAATTCTAGATTTTCTTTCCTGTTCCCTTCATCCATGTGCCTGTGTGCTAACTTTTGAACGTTTCAGAGACTGAAACAGGGAAGTCACGGAAACAAACATTCTGATTTAGAAGTAGCACTTGGATTGCAGGTGTAACTTACTTTCCCTAGAGCCTGAAGACATTAAGCTCTGCTGCAGCTGATTCCTGCTCACCCTCAAGGAACCTGCCCTATCTGTGCAGGTAAGAAGCAGCATGCCTGCTTTTCTGGCCACTCAAGTGATGCTGAGGATGCTGTACCACACCAGCCCATAGGGCCCAAAGCAAGGGCAATCCCAAGGTCACACGGGGCACAAGGGGAGGCCCGATGCAGTCACAAATGCTTGTCAGCAGTGTCTTCACTGACTTGTGTCTAGTGGCACAGTCTGGCTCTAAGAGTAAGCAGGTGTGAACCCGGTTAGGCAGAAGTGTTAGAGGTGGTGGGTGGAGGCCCGAAGTATTGACAGAGGACCTGGGGAATGGCTTTAGGTGCCTTGGGGTGGAGCTGTGAGGGGATGGTTGATGAGCTTCAGAAAAGCCTTCCCATGCTCAGGAGCAGGCTGTCACGAAGGAGGCTCCGATCTGTGGAATGAACGCTGATGAAAAAGTAGAGACAGTCTATGTAAACAGTCTCTCAAACACTTGGCAGCAGAAGCCGGTGAAGGACTCAGGCAGGGATAGAGACCGGTGTGTTTAAAAGAATTTCCTTGATGTAGATGTAAAAGAAATAAATGATGAAAACACACTTCACGTACTTTAAACATAGAAGTTTACACTCATATATTTTGAATATGCACATATGTACCTATAGACGTGTATACATACACACATTTTAAAAATTATTCTTTAAAGATGGGAGAGACCTGGCCACACGAAGCCCTGATGGGAAAGGGAGGGAAGATAAAGGAGAGGGGCTGATGGGTGGAGTGAGGTCTCTGAGGAAGCAGAGGGGCTGGAGTCCAGAGCCCAGATGGAGGGATTAATTAGCCTTGGAAAGCAAGGCAGCCTGTTGCCTCTGCAGCGGGAGAGGGAGGAAAGGGCGCAGCTGCAGGGCGAGGCCTCCTCTGCTGCTCTCTGTTTTTATTGGGATTTTTTTTTCCCCAATACTCTTTGGAACCTGGAATACAATCACTTTTATATATTTATATCTTTTCAGTACTGAACTGAGGGTCTTCTGTATTTGGAGAAAGCGTTCTTGTCTACCACTGAGCTATATCCGCTGTCATCTTCTTAGCTCTCACTATGTCATCAGAGCTGGCCTCGAACTCATGCTGTTCCCAAGACTAGCTTGGAACTTGCAGTCCTCTGCCTCAGCCTCCTAAGAAGCATGGATTATTGGACCACACCATCAGGCCTAGCTTTGCAACTGGGTTTTTATACATAGAGGATACATAAAGTACATTTCTTCACATAGGCTGCATAGGTTAGCTTTCTGTCTCTCTAGGAAAAACCTGTAATGAGAAAAGCTGTGTTTTGGTTCATGGATTTGGAGGCTCCAGCTCATGGCCCAACCACTTTGGACCTGTGCTAAGAGACAGCATGGAGAGTACACAGTGGAAGAAGACTGTTCAACTCCTGACAGCTGGGAAGCAGGGAGGGAGAGAAGATCCCAGGGCCCCAAGGGTCCTTTCTACAGCAGGACCTAGTATGAGGCATGGTGGTATGTACCTGTAATCTCAGCACTAGGGAAGCTGAGGCAGGATGACCGTCATATGTTCGAGACCAGCTGAGACTACACAGTGAGAGCCTGTCTCAAGAAAGGAAGAAAAGAAAAGAAGAAGAAGAAGAAGAAGAAGAAGAAGAAGAAGAAGAAGAAGAAGAAGCTCCTCCCACTAGGCCCCACCTCCTAAAGATGGTGCTTTCTCACAGTAGCTTACAGCCAAAGGCTGGTGACCAAGCCAGGTAGACTCAGCAGGGAAGAGTTGAGGTTCAAACCACAGTAACTAAGATTTGAAAGCCTGCTAGTCAATCAGACAGACAGATCTGGTAGCACTTGATTCACAAACTGTAGATCATTGATGGATATAAAGCAATTGTTTTTGCTGATTTGTTTTTTTAACCTACAGGCTATTTGATCTGGTGTTGGCCTTCTTTCTCATGGTTTGTTTGTCCTTCCCATTATAATGGGCAACTTCTTAGGCCTCCTGGCAAACTCCCCTTGGGTCTGGGGGTAGCCGAGAGCTGTGGATCAGGCTAAGTTACGGACTAGTATAAGAGCCTCTGGGACTGTCCCACCATGGCTGCACAGATGAAAATGCCAAGCAAATCTGAGGTACCATCAAATCCCACACATTCCATCACAGCAGAATCTAGGGGCTGAAGCGTGTCCCACTAGCAAGCGGCCTCCTCTGTGTTCCACACCATCATACGGATGGCAAGAGGCCCACATCTGGGAATGCTCAGATTTGGAGGTGGTGATGGCAGCCAGTGGTTCCTGCGGGACACTGATTATTTTGGAACTCTTCCCAAATCTTCTCATTGAAATTTGTCCTGTGATATCCTTGAGACTGCCAATGAAGGCGCCATCTTCCAGGGCCTTTCTTCTCAGTCTTTAGGTAGGATTTGCATAGACAGAGGCAATGTCGAGCAGAGGTTATAATCCCAGACTGAAGCCTGATGCCTAGAACTAGAGTGTGGCCCAGGGCAAATCGTTTCCCTTCGCCGCCTCAAGTCTACCTGTGAAATGAAACTAAGAATATTTGCTCTGAGAGCTTGCCTTCAGTGCTCAATGAGAAATATTTGCAAAAGGCTCATAGAAGAAACTGGTGACACTAGAGGCTGGGTCGGGTGGCGGCTGGACACGATAAACCACCACACACACACACACACACACCATGCTAAGTAACTTGAGACAAACTGCCATGTTTGTACTACCGGAAACCCATCTCTGCAATGCAGAACACTGAATGTGTTCACGTTTCTAGTTCATCCTAGAGCCAGATCTAAGCCAGAGAGCCAAGGCTTGAACCAAAAGCTCCCACCCTTAACTCTTCTTCTGAGAGGCCAGCTTACCTTGTTCTCCAGTGGATTCACTACAGACGTTCCTTATGGCACCACCGTTTGATTTACAATCACCACACAGACAGACTGAGTTTGCAGCCACTGGCTTAAAGACCCATGCACACACACACAGTATACTCACACCCAGCTGTTCCCTCTTGTTATTTTTTTCAGTCTTTAGTTGTGGATCATGGCTTTACTAAGTCATGAGACACATAGGGAGTAGACCCGGGTATGGTGGCACACACTTAACAGTCTCAGCATTTTGGAGACAGAGGCAAGAGAGTCACGAGTGTAAGGCGTTCTCAGCTACATGAGACCCTGTTTAAATAAAAAGATGGATATAAAAAATATTGTCCTCACAATATTAAGGATTCAAGAAGCATCAGCTGCAGCCCACCAAGACTGTAATCTATATCAAATTGTTTATTTTCATTAGTAAGTCCAAGTAGATCAGCATACACATTTTTATTATTTTGTTTTTTAATATATATCACAAGATAATGCAAGGAAAAGGTATTCCAGAGACCCTCACATTGGCAACATCTCCAGTGTGCATGTGTGTGTGTGTGTCTGTCTGAGTGACTGAGTCTGTGTGTCTGTCTGTGTGTCTGTGTTTGTATGACCTTTTCTATTGTTTGAATTTGGCTTCTGCTAAATGCTTAAATGCTCATTTGTTCAAACATCATCATGTTACTTTTCTTTACCCCTTGTGCTGGTTGGTTTTGTCAACTTGATATAAATCTAGATATATCTGGGAAGAGGGAATCCTAACTGAGAAAATGCCTCCACAAGATTGCCTATAGGCAAATCTACAGGGTATTTTCTTTATTAATGCTTGGTGAGGGACGATCCAGCTCACTGTGGGTGGTGCCATCCCTGAGCAGGTGGTCCTGAGTTGTGTTAGAAAGCAGACAGAGCAGGCCATGGGAGCAAACCAGGAGGCAGCACTCCTCCATGGCCTCCACATCAGCTCCTGCCTCCAGGTTCCTGTCTTGAGTTCCTGCCCTGACTTCCCTCAGTGATGGAGTGTGACTGAGAGTTGTAAGATGAAATAAACTCTTTAAGTTGCCACCATAAGCCACAGTGTTTTATCACAGCCATAGAAACCCTGAGGTACCCCTCATCTATATTCTCCTTCTATTATCTAAACACATACACACACACACACACACACACACACACACACACACACAGAGCTCTCACACACAAACACATATATGTATCATTCAAAGGAACATACAAGTCTTTTTTTTTTTTCAGGAAGAAAGGTATCTGAACAGATGCTAGTACTCATAAGAGTTAGATCCCTAAACTACAAATAATGTGCTTGCTTCTATTGGGAGCTATTGGCTATGAACATGTGTATCATCTGAATGAACGTGGTGGTCGGTCCTGCTCCCTCATTACCTCAGCCATTTGGCATGGCTTAGACTCAAGGTAGTTCCTTCTGTCACACTGAGAAAAGTGGAGGCTGACAGGTTTTCAAAACTACGGTGGTGAAATCTGCTTTGAGTCCGGCTGTCACTCCATGGTGCAGCGGCTGGCTGTGCAGGAGGGAGGGAAGGGTTGGTGTGTGGCTGCCCAGATTCTAAAGTTGCAGGAGGTTTCCAGGCAGCTTTCCACACATGGAAATAGCATAGACGAAATGAGCTAATGAGCTGAAGCAGGAAAAGGAACGGTAAGAAGCAGATACAGGTCAGGAATACAGCAAGGGGCTGATTCAATGAGAGCGGCCAGCTGCAAGCTGGAGATGGCCGTTCTCTCTCTGCTCTGCCTGGAACCACACATCCTCTCCCCACCCACCCCTGAGCCATAAGGCTACATCATGGAAGTCAAGCATTGCTAAGTGCCTGGCCTCTGTGTCACTGTGCTCTGAACCTGGAGACACATTTACCTACTGGCTCACAATGCCTTTACCTCAAAAGAGTGAGGCAACCAGCAATGTGTCTAGTCAAATCTGTATTGATGCTTACTTCCACAGCTAACTGAACAGCGAAAGGAGGGAGGGGGTGCAATGCACAGCCTCTACTAGAAAAGTTCTGCTCAGACGTTCTGCTGTGCCTCTTCTTCTCTGCCTGAAAGTGGCATCTAAGTCATTAGGATAAATCTGGCAAGAATAAATTTGTCAGTTGCCTTGAGTGGGTAAACTGAGGCTGAAAATCCTAAAGTGTTAGCCAGGGGTACATAACAATGGGGAACCTAGTGGCACACCTGATTCTCTGCTCCCCTGGCTCCTCCCCTACCAGGAAGTTGTAAGATTGTTGGGCGGAGCTGAGGATTCTAAGGTGGGAAGGTCTAGGCGATCTTGATTTGCATGCTGGGTTAGGTCCCGTGGAGCTGGGCTCCCCCCAAGGAGAAATAGAGGTATGTTGGTTGAGGCAGCCATACCTGGCCCCGTTTCCAGTTCTGCCCTAGCCCCATCACTCTAAATCTTGAATGCATTTCACCTCATGCTCACTCAGCACACAGACCTGAAGCCAAACCATTCCAGCTACTCACGGGTTTCAAAACCTAAAGCAAGGCACTCCATTGCCTTGGGATTCTCTCTCCATTTGTCAGATGGGGAGGCATGACAGTATGTACCTGATAGGAGTAAATCGGAACATTAAAAAAAAAAAAGTGCCTGTTACAGAATAAACATGCAACCAGTGGAGGGAGGCTGTAGTGGCAGTGGCAGCAGCAGCGGCGGCAGCAGCAGCGACAGCAGCACCCTGGCAACTAATTAGACCCAGAACTTTCATCTGGATGATACATGTCATGTCTCTTGGGTAACACTGGAAGTTGTGGGTTTCCATTTCATTCAGGGCCCTTGGGATTTGTTGCTGTGGAGTTGTTGGTCCAAGTGGGCTTTTCACCTCTGTTCGGGTCAAGACAATACCCTCTCACTGAGAACATACCACGAGCCAGGAGTTGGATCAGGTGTGAAGGAGCCTGAAAGAGGCCTGACACACCAAAAGGGGATTTCGGTGTATTAATAACTGAGCTTAGCTCACAGCTATTGACAGTGGCAAGTACAAGTACAAATGTAACCAAAGAGCTTTCAGGACAAAGAGGCAACTTCACACCAATTCATTTTGGTGGGACATAGAACATTCCCCTGGCTCTTTCACCATCTCTGTGAAATCTTCTCATGAAAATGTTGGAGAACTATTTGGTATAAGATTTTAAGTCCCACTTTTCAACCCCACAGTCTATTTTTAAAACAATGCATAAGCTGCAGTTATATTTTTTTACAATTCCAGCCCTAGACGAGGTCTCAGAATGCCCCTGTGCTGACACTCTGACTGTGCAGATGAAAAAGCCAAGGTTTCAGTCACTGAAGCATCCTGCCTGTGCTTGCAACGGCTAGCAGCCAAGCTGAGGTTATTACAGCGGCCTTTGGAATCTAGGCAAAGCCTGTTGCGTAACACCATCCAGCACCACTGAAATCATAGTAGGAAGCTTAGAACCACGCCTGGCTGAGTGAGCACACTCATTAGTTCCATGTTAATTGAGCTCCGAGGGCGTGCTTGATACTGGCCCAGCCTTAGGAATAAAGTGGACTTCACAACACATGTGGTGCTGACTCTTGTAGAGCCTCGTTAGTGTGAGATGCAAGTCAAACACCAAGTAAAGTAAGTGCTTTCTTGAGCAAAGGCTCAGCAGGAACTAAACGAAGAAGAGATGGCTTCAGGCAGATTATCTGCTTGAAGCAAAAACTGAGAACCGGCCGGATAGCCATGCTAAGAAACTGAGGAAATGTATGTCAGGGTGTGAATGGGTTCATGCACCAAGTTAGAAAGGGCCCCTGGCATTCTAGAAGCATCCAGAAACCCAGCGTGATGGTACCTTAACACTCAAGAAGTAGAAGGCAGCAGAGGACGTTGTGGAGGTCAGAGGACAGGGGTTCTGGGAAGGGCTATGAATTTACCAGAAGTACATTATTTCACAAAGAAGTGAGATGCTCACGGTCTAGCTCCTTTGCTGTGGAAATATAGCCTATGACAATCCTTCTCAACAAGGTCCACGTGCCACTTTTCTCTTTTTTCTCTTCGTGGGGAGCTAGAAGATAGGCAGAAACATGCAAAGGAGCCAGACAGGAGCTAATTGCCAGTTCTAAGCTATTTGTTTTGTGTCACTTGTAGGTTTTGTGAATGGAAGGAGCCATCCCATTAAAAGCAGCAATGCCAAGGGAGTGGGGAGGGAGGGAGGGAGGCTGGAGAGAGTTCTATCCTAAAGAACTTTTGTGGGTGCAGTTCCCTGCACCCACAAGGTGGCTCACAACCATCCACAACTCTAGTTCCAGGGGCATCCAACACCCCCCTTCTGACCTGCACAGGCACTAGGCACCCACATGATGCACACATACATGCAGGCAGGAAAAACACACATACACATAAAACATATTTTTTTTCAAAAGCAACGAATGTGTTTGATTCTCCCTTCATCAGCCATGGATCCAGTGTCAGAGTTGTATCATCAGAACCTTGCCACAGAAAGATGAACAAGGCAGCAGAAGTGATGAGAAGAGGGAAGGATGAAAATCCGCTAGCAAACCCCTTATCTCAGATTCAGTCTTCTTCCCTGCCCCAAATTCCTGTTGAAGTTGTAGGTTACCATTGGAAATGGCCCTCAATGTGGCATTAGGAGGTGCGTGGTGAGAAAAACTCACACGCCTTACACCGTCAGGCAGCCTCATGGTCCACCCAGCCCAGAATGTGACACCAGGATGCCAATCGCATGGTCATCATCACGACATCCAAACTTGGCATTCCTGCTTGGCCCTAGCAACAACAAGCTTAGTTACTGCTTTGCACAGTGGCTTTATAGCCCAGAACTGACAAGCCAGGCTCCTTTACCTGCCTCTTCATGCCCTCAAGTGAATGAGACCAAAGGAAGGAAGGGACCAACCTGGAAGTCCCTCAGTGCAGGTCAAGACTCCCGATCCATGTGTTTGCCTCTGTGTTGCCGTTCTCATGTGAATTACTTCAACTTACTCCACACTATCCACGTACGTCAGAGCATCACAGTGTAACTGGTGAGGTGGCTCAGTGGTTAGGAGCACCGGCTGCTCATCATGAGGACCTGGGGTTGATACCCTGCACCCCCATGGCAGCTCACAGTCACTCTTCACTCCAGTTCTGAGGGATCTGACATCCTTTTCTGACCTCTGTGGGAACTGCATGCATGTGATGCACAGATATACAGGCAATCGAAACATCCCATACACACAAAATATTTTAAAAGAATTTTTTAAACAACCCATTATTTAAATACAAGCAAACAAAAGCAAAAAAAATTACATTGTATCTCACACATGTAAAGAATTATTAGTCAACTAAAATATTAGTCATTTAGATGTTTAAGGTTGATTTTTAGGTTATTGTGTGTGACCTCCTGAGAGGACAGAAGAGGGCCTTGGATCCCCTGGATCTGGAGTTACAAACAGATGTAAGCTTCCAGATGTGGGTGCTGGGAACCAAACTCAGGTCCTCTGCAAGAACAGCAAATGCTCTTAACCACTGAGCCGTCTCTCCAGCCCTATCATTGAAAACATCTTGCATAATTATTGTTTGGTACTCAAGACCACCGGAGTTTTCTCCCTTGGAACCTGAGTGGCTTCCAGCTTCTTTTCCAACATGCAAATCTATTTATGCTGGTTGTTAGTTCAGTCCCTGCCCGAGTCCGAACAGGAAATTGGTGTGTTGGATCTGGATTCGTTTCTGATTTTTCTCATAGCTAAGGCTTTGGCTCCAGGCTCTTACACCTTGTGTCTGCCTCGCTGCACGATGGAGCTGATATCCTGTGTGCAGCCCTCTGCACTTTATCCAGTACGAGGCTGTGCCAATAGCCTCTCATAGCCATGTCTTGACTCAAGGAGAGTCCCAGGGAAGGCAGGAATGATTGCTTGGCAAAGTCTTGGGCTTAGGAGCTACGTGGACCCCGCAGGCCTCAGCGATGCACGCTCAGGGGAGCCATGGCTTCGTTTCCCACATTTCTTTCACACAAAGTGTGATTATAGGGAAGTGCTTCCATATGGCCTAGGGAGCTCCCAGCCAAACTGGCTTCAGCTGGCCAGTTTCACAGCCACGGCAGACAGGATGGGGCCACCAAGAGAAAGCATCAAGAACACAAAACACCGCACTCTCGTGTAAGCATGCTACCTTTTAGCTTTGGCACATGGGCTTCCGAGTGGACGCAATGCCAGCGTTTACCACATCACTCAGACCTGATTGCAGAGGATCTGCCTAAGCACTCTGGCTCTCTTTCCCGTACAGAAATTGGGCAAAAAAAAACCAAACAAACAAACAATAAAAAAAAAACCATTAGATACTTTCAGGATTGTTCACCAACAGCATCCCAAGTGGGCAGAGAGATCTGGGGGGCTTGCTGGACAGCCAGCTTAAAGGCAAGCTCCCAGGTCAGTATGAGCCTCTGTCATGGGGAATAAGGTAGAGGATGACCAAGCAGGACTTCTAAAGTCCTCTCGCTCAGCAGACATATGCCCAGGTGGTTGCTTGTACCTGCACACACATGTACAGGCACATCAACATATCGTACACAAACAAAAGGAAAAAAAGAAGAAAAGAAAACCAGAACCACAAATCCAGGGCTTAGACAGGCACACATGGGTTTTCCTGGAGGAAAAAAAAAAAAAAAAAAAAAACACTTAACTTAAAGAAAATGTTTTATTAGCTGTTTGAGAATTTCATACATTGTATTTTGATCATGTTCATCCTTTCATCAAATCCTCCTAGATCCACCTCCTCAGACTCATTTCTACCCAACTTTGTGTCCTCATTTTTGTTTGTTTGTTTTGGTGTTTGGTTTGGGGGACAGGGTTTCTCTGTGTAGCCCTGGCTGTCCTCGAACTCACAGAGATTCGCTTGCCTTTGCCTCCCTGAGTGCTGGGATTACAGACTTGTCCCGGTTGTATCCTCAAGTTTTTTAAAGCAATCAAATATTTTAATAGATGCTCAAATGGATCTATACTCTGCAAGTTGACAGTCAATAAGAGGAGAAGAAAGAGGACAAAGAACGGGAAAAAAGAAGGAGAGACAGGGAGGAAGGAAGGATGGAGAGAGAGAGGCAGGAAGCTCAAGACGTAAACCGAAAGAGAAGGGGAGGAAGAATTTCATCAAACGTGGGCACAAGGGGCTGTGGGTGGCTGTCAGTAAAATACTGGCCACACAAGTGTGAGAACCCTAGTTCAGATCCCCAGCGCCCAAACCCAGCATGGTGACCCACAGCAGCCTTCTCAGCATTTGGGGGATACAGACAGCCACATCCTGGGGCTCATTGGCCAGCTAGCCTAGATGAACTGGTGAGCTTCAGATTTAGTGAAGGACCATATCTCAAACACTAAAAGCAGTCAAGGAAGACACGTGATGACAACCTCTGGCCTCCACGAGCATGGGCACACAGCTGGATGTACACACCCACAGGGACATGAACATAGGCTGCATACACATACAACGGGACACTGACGAGAAGGCCCCTTACGCTAACACAACATTCCATCCTGTGTCCCTTTCCATTTCAGGACCTCTTCCCCATACTCCCCACCCCCACCCCCCAAAACACACACACAAAACAGATAAATGCTTTCAGAAAACTGGCTTCTGTTCCAGTTCAATTAGAATGGTCTTGGTGTCTAATTTCATCAGACTCTGATAAAAACAAAGTCTTCTCTGATGAATTTTCAAGCCGTTGAAGGCCAGTCTCCTCAACTGAGGAATAAATAAGACCCTAACTTTATGGAAAAATTTAAGGATAGGAAAATTTAAGGATAGAGAACAAGAAACAATAAAAATGGGGCCTGAGAAATGGCTCCATAGTTAAGATCATTTACAGCCCTTGTGCCCACGTTTGATGAAATTCTTCCTCCCCTTGCAGAGGACCACACTCAATTCCCAGTGTCCACACGACAACTCACAAATGTTTGTAACTCTAGTTACAGGACCTCATGCTCTCTCTCTGACTTTCATGGCTCTGGCAGGCACATGTTACATGTATGTTCATTCAGGCACATGCACGCGTAAAACAGAAATAAATATTTCAAAAATAGAATAGTAGAAAATAAAACCATAGAAGCGCTAGCAGAAGGTGTGCATGAATATTCTCTCTTCTTCAAAGTCACAACAAGCTCCTACCTGGAGGCTAACTTCAGCCTGCAGCTTATTTATTTCAAATTAAGTTTGGAACATAGCCACATCTGTCTTTTCTGTTGGTGCTATTATAGGACAATGGTTTTGAGTGGCCAGGACAGAGATGTTATGTCCTGCAAAGCTTAACGGAGTCACTAACTAGCCATTAACACATATGGCTGACCCCTGAAAATTAAAGAGAGACATTACTGAAATGAGAAAATAAAACGTCTGAATAAATACAGCTTCGAAAGCATTGCTTCCACAATACAAGCAAAATTAAAGCCAAATAACAGACCAAAAACTACATTTGAAATAGGTATGACAGACCAAAGTCCAGTATTCCTGATACACAAAGTTAATAGCAATAAAAATTAAGAAATAGTATAGGAGATAAATGGCTTCGATAGATAACTGAAAATAAAAAAAAATAAATAAAATAAACACTATGTAATTTTCTAACTTTTTAACAATCAAAAGAAGACAAAGAAAATGAAATTATGACCCCAGTTTACCTGAAAAATATTTTAGGCTATTTATAAATTGACTGCCAGATATTTAAAAAATAGCAAGATTTTGTAATGGAGCTAGCTCAAAAAAAAAGGGGGGGGGACCTTTAAAGACTCGTAGGAAACCAATTTGATGTGCTCTTTTAAGGGAAAAAATTGAAAAAAAGAAAAACTTTCATTTTTCAAAAAGGAATTTGACCTTCTGAAAACTGGCCAAAGTTGATTCCACCCGGACGAGTTCAGCATTAGAAAGACAGATAACACAGCTTGTTTACGGTAAAGCTGAACCAGGTTTCCAAACTTACTTTTCTCAGGAGACAGATGCATCTTGGCCTGGCCCCGCACCAGCCTGCAGGTGGAGCCGTCGCCGGCACACACCCCACAGTTGTCCTCCTTGGCATCGCTTCCCAGCTGTCTGTCACAGCCCACGGCCTGTGAGGAAAGAGAGCGGAAGACATCTCGCTTAGGATGCTATCGACTGGCTCCATTTTGTGAGTGTGACTGACGGGATATCATCTTAGAGTCTAAGACCATTTACGCGATTCCTACCCAAGGCCCCAGACGGAAGCTGTCTCCCTGCAGCCTTACTCTCCTTTAGCTCTATTTCAGATATCCGTACACAGCTCTCTCTGACCCCCTCTCCTTCCTGTGAGACACTCTCTAGTAGCCCAGATAGCCCTGAATTTGCTGTGCAGCTGAGGCTCTGTGACGCTGGGCAAGTCCTGTGCCAACTAAGCTACATTCCCAGCTCTGATTCCTACCCACTCCGTTCCCTCCACTTCTACTTTTGCCCCGGACTCGCATTTCTTGCTCCCAATGTCTATGCCTCAGGCTGAGAGTCTCTTTGTGCTTTGCTTCATGGCAGAAAAATCTACAGAGGAATCCCCATCTGTAGTTGCGTCTCTATTTATTCATCACCAGCTGCTCTTGCACCTGTGCTGCCACCTCTGTGTAACTATGCCCATGTGTCCACGGATGATCTTGAGGAGAAGAACAAGGAGCTGTGTCCCACGTGAAAGAGATTTTACCGTTACCTTTCTGTGTGCCTATGCCTGTGTGTGTGTGTTATTGAAACCCTCCTTACAGGAGAAGGGCTGTGTTCTGTGTTTCTTCTCATTTTCACAAATCGGACTTTTGCATAAAGTGTGCCCAGTGAAATGCAAATGAAAACGACCCTGAGATTTCACCTTACACCCATCAGAATGGCCGAGATGAAAAACTCAAATGACAACACATGTTGGAGAGGTTGCAGAGAAAGGGGAACCTTCCTCCATTGCTGGTGGGAATGTAAACTGGTACAACCACTTTGGAAGTCAATCTGGCGCTTTCTCAGACAATTAGGAATAGTGCTTCCTCAAGACCCAGCTATATCACTGCTAGGCATATACCCAAAATTTGCTCAAGTACACAATAAGGACATTTGCTCAACCATGTTTGTAGCAGCTTTATTTGTAATAGCCAGAGCCTGGAAACAACCCAGATGTCCATCAACGGAGGAATGGATACAGAAATTGTGGTATTTTTACACAATGGAATACTACTCAGCAATCAAAAAGGAGGAAATCATGAAATTTGCAGGCAAATGGTGGGATTTAGAAAAGATCATTCTGAGTGAAGTATCCCAGAAGGAGAAATACAAACATGGACTATACTCGCTTATACAGACCTAAAAGATATGATAAACATAATGAAATCTATACACCTAAAGAAGATAATCAAGAAAGCAGACACGGGGTATGATGATCTATCCTCATTTAGAAAAACAAATGGGATATGCATTGAACATATGACAGGAGTCTACTGCAGAAAGCATCTGAAAGACTCTACCTAGCAGTGCTCCAAAGTAGATACTAAGACTCATAACCAAACCTTCAGCAGAGTGCAGGGAATCATATGAAAGAAGGGGAGCTTGATGAGGAAAGGATAGGAGCTCCACAAGGACCAAACATATCTGGGCACAGGGTCTTTTCTGAGATGGACACTCAACCAAAGACCATGAGAGGATAAAACCTAGAACCTCTGCTCAGATGTGACCCGTGATAGCTCAGTAATCAATTGGTTTCCCATAGTAAGGGGAACAAGAACTATGTCTAACAGGAACTCAATGACTGGCTCTTTGACCTTCCCACCCCCCAAGGGAGGAGCAGTACTGTTAGGTCACAGAGGAGGACTTTGCAGCCAGTCCTGAAAATACCTGACAAAAGGGAGTCATATGAAAGGGGAGGAGGTCCTCCCCTATCAGTGGACTTGGAAAGGGGCAGGGAGGAGATGAGGGAGGGAGGGTGGGATTGGGGAGGGAATGAGGGATACAGCTGGGACACAGAATTAACAAAATGTAACTAATGAGAAAAATAAAATAAAAAAAAAAGTGTGCCCAGTGATGCTAATAATTTATCTAATAATTTATCTCTAATAATTTATCTCTACTTCCCACAGTCACCCGACTTCATAGACAGGCCTGACATTGTAGTACAGGGACTGTGAGGACAAGACAGTCGTGACAAATCCTGACTCGCCCCCCACACCTTTCAAAATATGGATGTGGGGCAAGTCAGACACCCAGAGACTCATTTTCCCCAACAGCAAAGCAGAGATAAAGATGCCAGTGTGGTTTCACAAAGGGTCTAGCAAGAGGTGAAGGAGGAATGTTTTGTTAAAACCAGCACCGTGATCAGACGATTCTAGAGAGTTCTAAAAAGGGGTCGATTTGACGGTTTCTGTTGTCAGCTTCAGACTCCAGGAGCCAGTACGCTACAGTTGGCAGAGCCGTCAAATCACTCTGTGCTCCAGGTGCTGAAGAGAAAAGAGCGACTGGACGGAGTTCAAACCACATCTATAGAAGGGGTCTTTCCAAAATGTTGGTGTTGAAGGGAAGGAGAGAGACGGAATGAAAATCCCAAGAGTGAGACAGGAAACGTTCCAGGGAAATGAGGGAATAGCTATGCTTTGAGCTGTGTTCCGTCCCACCCCAGGATGCCAGGAGTAAAGGGTCGACACGGGTTCTGTGTAATCACAAGCGGTGAAATCGACAGCCTGCAGCCTTATTTAGTTCAATGGGAGAATTGTAGTGGGTACTAAGTTATTGGACGGGCAGCTGGAGTCCATAACCCTTATTCCCCTTTCACCCTGATAATATGACTTTAAAGATATATTTGTGATCACTGATTTTTTTTTAAATCTGTCTGTGTGTGAATGAGTGTTCATGTATGAATCCCCATATCAGGGAACACACGTGTGAGAGCACAGCTGGCTGTGAATTTCCAGGACTCCTCCTATGCCTGCCTCCCCAGGGCTGAAACTGTAGGTGCATGCTGCTGTACCCCACTTTAGTTCTGAGTTTCTGAACTCAGCCCCTTGTGCTTACACGGCAAGTGCCTCACCCACCAGCCCTAGAATGGTGCTGATTTTCACTGGATGCTTACCACATGCCTGGCATCATGCCACAAATGTTGCCCCATGCTCTTTCACTTCTCCGCAACAATCTTATTATATAGGTGAGACCTTTTGCCTCCGCCTGGCAAATAAGGACTTGCTCTGCACATGGCTGAAGCTAAGGCTTGTCCCCACGGCCCAGAGAGCACATGGCGTGCCACGCCTTCATGCACCTTCGCTCTCAGCAGAAAGACAAGGAGGGTCCCTGTTACAGAGGACTTTATATGAATATTTACAAGCACATGTGGAACAGCTTAAGGGTGATTGATTCTGGAAACATGCTTGCATGGTTGGGATCCGACCAGTGAGTAACTGTGTTCGAGAAACTTTCCCCACGGGGAATAATTCCGCCATGAAATTATAGACATCGTCTTCCTGGGCCAAGCTCTGTCCTCGCGTGTCACTGTCCCTGAGAGCTTTGAATTTCCTGAGGGTGAGAGTCACCCTCTCTGTGTTCATCCAGGAAGGGTGTGTGCTGAAGGGCTAGGATGGGCTTAGTTTGAAGAGTGTTTGGGGCTTTGCAAAGTCTTAGGCAATCGAATCCCTCCCAAGCATTTGTATTTGCTTCCTAATTTTTTTTTAAAGTTAAAATTCATCCAAATCTTACAGCCAAACAAAGCATGTGAAAACATCACAGAAAAATGATATTTGAAAAGAAGGTCTGATTGCCCCGTGATTCATCAAGCATAAGCCTGGAGCTGACTTGACACTGAGGCACACTGAACTCTGGCTTTCTAGACCTTCCACAGTGCAAAACAAGCGACTCCTAACATATCATCTGAAGTGTTTTCAACTTCCGTGACGCCTCCCCATGCCAAGATACCCAATTACAGTGATTTATAAACTATTAACTGATAAACCCATCAGGCGTATTAACGTCAATTAAATTATCCTTTTCCACAACGCCAAGCGTAAAAACGTAAATCAACAAGAGAAGATTCTTATCTTGTAGCAAACTTAATGAGACAAGTTAAAAGTTGCACGACACGGGATAACACAAGCACACAGTTTAAATATCTGAGCAGTGGTTTTTGGAAGGCACGGTCATTTATAAAAAGAACTTCAGCAAAGGCTATTGCAAAGTTCAGGCAGGTGGAGTTTAAGTAGGTGCCATTAATCCAAATTAAGCAAAATGTGAGTTTTCCAGAGAAACCAATTTTAATCCTTCAAGAACCAAACAGTTTTGGGATGAGTTTTTGCTTGGTGTCTCTGAAAATTATATTTTTACTTTAGGGAAAATTTGCAGTCGAGCTGGCACCTAATTAGAAGCCGTACTCCTACTGACCAGTGTCCCTGGTCCTGGAAGGTGTCCTGCACATGACTGGAGGGAAAAAAGTCATCACCAGTATCACACAGCTACACACCCTGTGACGTGCAAGAGCAACCCATTTGCGAGATATACGTGTAGCAGCGGCACAAATATTAATCAATCCATTTTTTTAGATTAAACTGAAAGCCTGTTCCATGAGATGGAACCCATATCTGAAACTGCCAAAGTGGCCAAGAACCTGAGACTAGATAGGTCCTGAGCCCTGGGGGAAAACCTACTGAGATTGTTCTGCTAAAGGAACATAGCAGGAAAATGACTCCTGCTGCCAAGTGGCTATACCCATAGATCAGTGACTTACTCAACCCTTGTCAGAGAAGCTGCTTCTTACACGGAAATTAACACAGAGACCCATCACTGGAACTTTCCAAGAGCAGAAATCCTGATGATCAACGTTGGCAAGTGGCATTAGCAAGGAGCAACGTTTGATGGCTTTAAGCCACTGACTTTGGAGGGCTGTTGGTTTCTCACACAGGAGTGCAATCCACTCATTCTTTTTTTTTTTCTTTTTAAGATTTTATTTATTTATTTTTACATATATGAATGCTCCATTTGCACGTACGCCTGCACACCAGCAGAGGGCACCAGATCTCATTATAGATAGTTGTGAGCCTCCATGTGGTTGCTGGGAATTGAACTCAGAAACTCTGGAAGAGTAGACAGTGCTCTTAACCTCTGAGCCAGCTCTCCAACTGCAATCCAGCCGTTCTAAAACCAAGTTGGTAACATGCGTTTTGTTTGTTTGTTTACTTGCTTGTTTTTTAGAACTGGAAGTTTCATGTTAAAATCCAAATTTCTACCTTTTTTTTTTCCAAGAGAAATAAAGAAACAAATAAAACCTCCAAAGTGCTTATATTTCCGTTCCACTTTCAGTGTAATCAAAAGTGATAGAAGCTGCAAGGCTATACATAATTTAGCTCAACATGAGAAAGTTTGAAAAGCCAATGACCTCACGGTGGGAAAACTGTAGGAGGTATTAAATTATTGGAGGCGTAGCAGAATCCAATGACTTCTGTGAACTTTCACCCTGAGCTTATATTCTCTGGTTCACAACAGTGCCCATTGCACACTCTGACCAGGTCTGAACAGTCCTGCACGACTGTGTGTGTGCGTACATGTGTGTCTTTGAGTCTGAACCTATGCTACTGAGCTATCTATTTACAAGTCATCTGCTGTACTGACTGCCCTTTTCTGAATCACCTCCCATTTTCTTTCTTTTTATTAATTAATTCAATTTACATCTCGGTCATAGCCCCTCTCTCCTCTCCTCCCAGTCCCACCCTCCCTCCCGTATCCCTTCTCTCCTGTTCTTTAGGATAATGGAGCCTTCCTACACACCTCCTATTTTCAATTAAACTTTAGCAGCACGGTGCAGTGGCCCACGCCTGTAATCCCAGCACTCAGGGCGGCAGAGGCAGGTGGATCTCTGTGAGTTTGAGGCCAGCCTCATCTACAAAGCGAGTCCAGGACAGCCAAGGCTGTCTTGAAAAACCAAACCAAACGAACAAACAAAAACAAGCAAAATAAAACCTTTAGCTTTACAAAGAACCAGAGGAAAAATATCACGAGCTGCTGTGCAAGGCAGGCAGGTACCTTTGGGAGAAAATTGTCTGCCTTAAGCAGCTCCTCAGTTGCCTTTCTTTTTAAATTCACAGAGAATGAATCAAGGTCACCTAGCCACTCCCAACTTATTCTTTTCCGCAACCCAGAGTAAGCTTGGCTGATTATAATGCTGAACTGAGCACGCTGCAAAACATTCCTGTTTGCCATCTTCCTTTTGGGGACACATATGTTATGACTGCAAACTAAGCATGACCAAAAACGTGTCTAACATCTTTCCTTCTTGAAATATATCCCTATACTGAGCCTGCTCCGTCATTTTCTAGCTATGTGCACTCATCTGAGTGTTTGTATACCCTTAAGATTCAAAATGTTTTAAAGTCTTGATCCCCATAGTGATAATATTTGGGATGGGGTCTCTAAGGGGGGATTGGGTCATGAGGGTAGGACCCACGAGAGTGGATTAATGCCCCTAAAAAACAGGCCCGGGGCCCCTTTCTTTCTCTTACAACAGGTGAGGTCACAGCTATCTGAAAACTAGGGAACCGGCTCTCGTTGGACAGCAGAGTTTCCAGTGCTATGCTCTAGAACTTCCAGCACGTTTCTGCTGTCTATGAAATCCACTCTGGGGCACTTTGTTACAGCTCACCCTGACTGACACCCTCCAGGAGGTTACCTCCCTCTGAATGCCCATTCTCCTTCCAAACAAAGCACCTATGTAGTCTCCATTTGGGTAGGAACTATACCTGCCTCCTTGGATGATGATGAGCTAATGAGTTAAGGTACTTGGGTGATGCCCAATCCCCAGGAGACACCCAGAGTCACTTGTTATTTTTATCAATTTCTATTATACATTTTTATAACAAATTATTTTTATTTTAAAAATTTATTAACTGAGTGTGGTGGTGCACACCTTTAGTCCCAGCACTGGGGGAGGCAGAGGCAGGTGGATTTCTGTGAGTTCAAGGCCAGCCTGGTCTGCAATGCAAATCCAGGACAGCCAAGACTACACAGAAAAACTCTGATTCAAAAACAAACAAACAAAAATTATTATTATTTTGTGGGGGTGTTTCGTTTGTGTGTATGTCTGTGCAACATTTGTGTACACTACCTGAGGAGGTCAGAGGAGGGTTTAGGACAGAAACTGGAGTTACAGACAGTTGTGAGCTACCATGTGGGTACTGGGACTCGAACCCAGATCCTGCAGAAGAGCAATCAGTGCTTTTAACTGCTGAGCCATCTCTCCAACCCCTCGTAAATTGTTTTATCACACATTCCAAGTGACTTCATCTACCTAGATGCCAGGAAATTTGATAAACGTAAATAAGAAATCAAACACGGTGCTAAAGAGCTGCTTCAGCAGTTAAGAGCATGGGTACTTTTTCGAAGGACCCAAATTTGATTCCCAGCACCCTTGTCCAGCTGGTCACAACCACCTGCAGAGGGTCTAAAGCCTCCTGGTCTCTGAGGGCACATGTACACACACACACACATCTTGAGGAGGAGAAGGAGGAAGAGGAGGAAAACAACAAACTTGATCTGCAGAGTTGCCGGGCAGATATCAGAGGCAGAAGCAGATTTCATTCAGCGAGGCCCATGGTGAGACTGTGTCATGCTGTCTGCTTTCCCAGGCTAATGCAAAGCTGTTCCCAAGAGCACTGTGACATGTTCTTTTAAATGAGAAAATTGTAAACACACTTGCAAAAATTATTGCCTGTGCCAAATAGTCATCAGGGCTCTCTTCAGTGATCCCGAGGCCAGCAGAGTGAATCACAGTCTACTCTCTTCCCCTGACACCCGCCATCACACTGTACAAAAAGAGAATTGATGCGGCTGTTATCCCGTGGAAGGAAAGATACTAAATTCTACTGGGAAATGCCTGCATTTTTACGCAGATGCCTGCACTCACCTTACACAATAAAGCCAGACATTACCCCTCGCTGCAGCAAAGAACGGGCTTGTTCTCCTGAATTCACAAAAGCACGCATGAGGCACTCACTAGTATCCTGCAGACCTCTTCAGATGCTGAGAGTTGCTGGAGTTAGATAATAAAGGGGGGCCTTGGACAGTGAGTACCAAGAGGCCAGGGAAAGTGAAGTCAGGTTGACTGAAGGCAGCCTGGGTGACAGCTGTCTGGAATGTTGTTTGAAACTGGACTTTTTAGAAAAGGACTGACAAGGAGCAGCCACAGGGTCCTCAGCCAGCTCAGATGCTCATCCTGCATCACAGGAAGTGACCCACAGTAAATGCAACTCCAATTAAGGATCTTGCGATTAACTATCCTGGGAATAATAGTACGTGTTTTGATTTTAGTTCAAAAGAAGACATGGAAATAGATGAGAACCTAAGGTAAAAAACAGAGGCATGACAACTTGGCGGACTCACAAGGAAGAGGCATGGAGGCTTGACTATCAATCACAAGAAGCCAGAAGAGAGAGGTGTTGTGATGTGTAAAGATGATGCGGAGAAGAAACAGATCCCGTTGATCCTTATTTGGGACGTCCGGCTTCTAGACTGTGAGAGAAGATGTGTCTACTGTTTCAAGCTCTCAGCTTTGAGGCAGTCTGTGACGGTATGCACGGGAAACTAATAAAGCTTGCTACCCACCAGAGCCTCTTCCAACCATGTCCCAGGCTCTACTCAGCTGACAACAGTCTATCTCCTTGACCAGTCTATCTCCTTGCCCCTCTTGAATCCACTCGAACACTTTGCACTGTTAGCCTTCCTTGCACAGCTCTCTCCCACCCTTCTCTTGCTCATGGTCTCTACACTAAACAGAAGTCTGTTGCACACTTTCTTCCTCTTCAGTGACAAGGCCACTTCAGCGACTCTGCTCTTATCACTCTGTACCCAGGGATGCTGGACCAAATGCTAGGGTCTTACGATTGCCCCAGAAGGTCTAAAATTTTGTTCCAATGTGTTTATACACAGGTGTACCAAGCTCATCTCACCTTTTACCCATACATCTCGTTCTCACCTAATGTTTTCTGTCTTCCCCTATGGCCTCGCTAGTCTACTCACTGACCCTTTCACTCTCCACATTGATTCAAACATCTGGTCCTATAGGATCTGTTTGCTCACCTCTGAAGTTTTCTCCCCTTCTTCATTCATCCTACCCACTGTTTGACTCTGCAGCTCTTCAGAGTCCAAAGTTGACCTTCCATTGATTTCCCAGATCCTGCCCCCTCCAACTATTCTGGCACACTACCACTGAAGTGACCTTTCTACAGACAAGCCCGCCTGAGCTATTTCTTAGAGAATTCCCCAGTGGCTCTTCTCACAACTCTCAGGAAAAGTTAACAACTGGTTTCTTTCCATGCACACTCATGGCCCCATCTTCTTTCTCAAGCACACCTCACCTCAGCCCCATAGAACAATCACACGCCCTTACACAGCCTGATGCTGCCTACTTATTTTGTACACCATAAGCCACTCCTTGTCTTTGTTTATTTAACTTGTTCTCAACTTGTCAAAACCTCAGTTTCTAATATCAGCTCATCTAGAGTAATTTCCTGAAGCCTGGACTAATCCCTTACCCCACTGCTGATGTTCAAACCCAGGGCCTTGCATGTTAGGAACATGCTGTACCATGGAGCTCAACCCTAACCATCTAAGTCACCTTTAACAATAATAGGTTCATTTGAGTACAAAAGTAATGCATGCCATCAGCAAAAAGTTGGAAGAAAATCAGTATAACCCCACAGTCCGGTGGTGACGATTATTATTCAGCAGAGAGGCCCCAGGGTGGGCTCTTTGCAATAGAAGAAAATCATGGACAGTGTGTGATGCAGGAGAATGGAGCAGGAAGCCTTGACCATGGGAAGATTTGTCAACAGAAAGAGTTAGGTAAGATGGAGCAGGGCAGGCAGAATATGAAGAGAGATTGGCAGACAGCTAGAGGATACTGTAGTCATAACTTCATGAAGATTTTTTCTGTTTTTATTTACATTTGTGATAGGTATATTTGTTTTACGAAGGATGCTAATATGGGCTTAGAATTTTTGTATATAAATATGCAGTTCTTCTACTGCAATCTGTTGACTGTCTTCTGTCCGTTGCCCCTTTCTCAGAGATCACTCAGCTTACTATGGACTTACTCGTAGGCTTTCTACTATGATCCACTGATCCATTTATTTATTCTTGTGCTAGTATCTTGCTGATCTGATTTCTGTCACTTTATCCTGAGTTTTGAGGTTGTATAATGTCAGTCCTCCAACTTTGCTCGGCTCTTTCAATATCACGGCATATCCTTTTGGGGATGCTAATGTAAGTGGAATTGTGTTTTCAACAATTGTAAGTCCATCCTGCTGTATATCGTTGAAGTCACTAACTTTTTTGTATAGCAAAACTATTTATATATACTCTATTACTTTTAATTAATTATTATTTCCAGGAGGTTTTCTTTGTTATTCAACATATACAATCAAATAATGTGTAAACAAAGATAATTTTAGTTTTTCTCAATCAGCATATCTTATCTTGTCTTTTATTACCAGTCTGTTGAAAGCAGAGACAGGGTTTAGGGTGCATCTTTGCCTTATTCCTAATCTTAGCAAGAACGTTTCTTTCATTAAGAATGACATTAAGTCAAATGTGGTGGCACACGCCTTTAATCCCAGCTCCTGGAAGGTAGAAACAGACTGATCTCTGCGAGCTCAAGGCTAGCCTGATCCACACAGTAAATTCCAGACCAGTCAGGACTACACAGTGAGACCCTGTCTCAAAATATATGTTGTACTTATAATTTTTAAAAAAAATATTCATTATGAAATGGTGGGAATTCTCTCAGTTTCCTGAAAGTTCTGTTTTAACCTTTTCTATCATGAAGTTATATTTGGTTAATATTTTTCTACATCTGTTCCTATCATGATGGCTCTTCTTTAGCATGTGGATATGACGGATTATAGTAATTGATTTTTGAATGCTGAGTGAGCTTCGGATATCTGGAATAAATGTTATTGGCTGTGTTTCTACACATTGTTGAGTTTGGTTTATTAATATTTGTTGAGATTTCTGTATATGTGCTCATGGAAGAATGAATTTAGATCTCCATTTCTATTTTCTGAAAGAGATCATAAAGGATTGGTATAAAAGAGGGAATTTGCTGTGACATTGTGCCTCTTAGAAACGTTAGAAGCCACACCCACAAAGTCTCTCCAACATGACAACCTAAACAGGAGCTGGACCAGGACAACAACAATAGAGATACTAACATGGACAGGGAAAAGCCCATGAAGCCTCCACCCTACGGAAAAAACTACAGGCAACCAAGGAAGGCTAGAGCAAGAGACAGAGTCTTCTCCAGGGAAGACTGTACCAACTGGCTATTCAGGATCAGATGGTCAGCCTTGAAAACACACATACAAGTAACATCATACAGACTGAGAAGGTTGTATTTAGAAATGTGTATGTATGTACGTATGTATGTATGTATGTGTATATAAGGTGTGTATGTATTTATGTATAAGTGTATGTATGTGCATATGTGTGTGTGTGTAATAGCAATTAATGAAAAAAGAGGCCATGAATATGAAATGAGAAAGTTTAAAAGAGGAAAGCAGAAGGTGGAAGTGATGTAACTACAATGAAATCTCAAAAAAATAAAAGAAATTTTGAAAACTATGAAATAAAAATAAAAGAATTGGTATAACTTTTTTTCCCGAAGAATTTGTTTGACTATAAAGTGAATCCTTGAGGTAGAGGAATTACTATTTTGGAAGCTTTGTGATCATTGATTTGAGTTCTTCCATTTATATGGTCATATTTTATTTGCCTACTACTACTTACATGAAGTTTGGCAGAGCTCGCCTTTGGTCATCTCGTCTATCAGATCTGTGGACACAGGGGCTGTTCGTTCTCATTTGTTGTCCTTTTAACGTCCACTAGATCTTAACGTCTCCACTCTCACTTCTGCCCTGTTTTGTTTCTGTTGCATTATTTTCTTAGTCTGTCTAATAGTTAGCTATAAAATACCAATGTTATTGATCTTTCTAAAAGTCCAACTTTTGGCATCACTGTCTCATTTCCAGTTCTTTTTCTCCCGGATTTTCTCTCACTTGTATTAGTTATTTTCTTCCACTTGGCTTGGATTGAATTGTGCTGCATTTCCAGTTTCCTAGGGCTTAGATGCTTCATCTAAGAGTCTTAGAGTCTTCTTAGAGTCTTCTCCAGGGTTGGAAATTTCCCTTTGAGCACAGTTTTCATTGTATTGCACATATTTTATCAATTTGTATTTCCATGTTCACTGAGCTCAATTTTTTTCTTTCTTTTGAGATGTTTTTCCTTTGTCTATGTGTTGTTTAGAAATATGGTGTCTCTAAGTATTTTGAAATTTGTAAATGGTTACCAGAGGTTGGAAGTGGGGCAGAGGGATGAAAAGACAAAGCATAGAAAATCTTATGTTGGTAGAATGACTCAGGAGGATGCTGGTGGGAATGTCATAGGTTTGTTCTCCTAGCACTCAAGAGGCTGAGATAGAAGGACAATAGGTTTAGAACTAGCCTGAGCTACATAGTTATTTTGAGAACAGTGTAGGGTGTATGGTAAGATTCTTCCTCAAAAAGAAAACAGATACCGAGGGAAAGGAATGATGCCTATAAATCCTGACATGAAAAATAATGTGTTGTTTAATGAAGGCTCATCAATTATAAATCTGTATAATTCGGATGGGAAGTTTGAGGAATAGGGAGGGTGGACAACTGTGGGAGCAAGAAGGGGAGTAGAAAGCTGGGCATGGCGGCGTAAGCCTTTAGTCCTAGCACTCAGGAAGCAGAGGCAGGCAGAGCTCTGTGAGCTTGAGGTCAGTCTGGTTTACAAAGTGAGTTCCAGGACAGCCAAGTATATATACAGAGAAACCCTGTCTTGAAAACAAAACAAATGAAAGAAAGAGAAAAGAAGGAAGGAAGGAGGGAGGAAGGGAGGGAGGGAGGGAAAGAGGGAGGGAGGGAGAAAGGGAAGGAAAGAAAGAAATCTGTCTTACACTAAACACTAAATTCTAGGTACCTATAAGCCTTCTTAAAAACAGACCTGAGAAGTAGGATAGCAGAAATTTGTGTAGGAAGATCTTGGAAAAACCTGGCAGGACTCCTGAATTTTATGACACCTGTCACAAATCATTGAAAGTGTGGTGAGCACATGGATAGAGTTTATAAGTTAAACAGAAAATTACATAATAATAATAATTTTAAAAAGGAAATGACCTGAAAGTAGAAGGTGGCTCCTTGGGAAAAGGCAGGAGGAAGGAGGGACATGAAAGGTAATTGGGAAAAATGGGGAAAAGAAAGATAGATACCAAGTTTTCCCTCCCACAAAGCTGATTGCTGATGGCTTTTCTTTGAGCCATCTAGGGGAGATGGAATGCCAGAAGATTCCCCCCTTTTCCATTTTTATTAGCATTTGTTAGTTGTATAAGTGAATGGTTTTCCTTATGACATTTTATACATGTATATAATAGTCTTTAGTCATCTTTGGTCCCTATCAACCTGTCCTGCACCTCTATATCCATTCCCGCTGCTCCTCTTCCTCTACCTCCAAGCCTTCCTCATGCTTTCATAGATTTACTCTATTATTTTCCTTTTTTGAAAAAGGCATTCTTTATGGGCTGGTGAGGTGTTTCAGTTGGGTGAAGTGTTTATCGTATAAACATGAGTTCAGACATCTAGGCCATAGTGACACATGCCTATAATCCCAAAACTGGAGATGGTGGCAAGAATGGAACTAGGCTGATCACTGGGGTCGCTACCCAGGCAAGCTCTGGGTTCACTGAGAGACTGTCTCAAAACATAAAGTGAAAAACAATTGAGGAAGATGTCCAACGTCAATCTCTAGGCCTCTACCATTCTCACATGAGCTAACACATCCTTACATATCACACACACACACACACACACACACACACACACACACACACACAGCATCCTTCAGAGATGAAAGGAAGGGAGAAAAGAATTCTGTGATGTCCCTGTAGTCTTCACGCTGTCTCTGGAACCTCTCTAAATTCACTGCACTTCACTGCAATCCACTGCACCTCATGCTTTGGTCCCACTCATTTCAGCTCTGCAAAATTGTCTGATGCATCCGCTGGACTACCCTTGACCCCAGAGATCGGCACTGCCTCTCCAAAGTGGCATTCTCAGAGTGTGGTCCTGCAGGCTGCAGCAAAGCATCAGTAGCTCCTGAGAAACGCTGAAAGCTGAGCCTCACTCCTCCTACCGAGTCAGAAATTCAAAGCCTTCAGGAGGAGTCTGCTTGCATGCCCTATCTGGAGAGTTCCTGATCTCTCGGAACTATTAGGAGTCACATGTTTTGATTCTGCACAGGCAAAAACCTACATTAAATAAGGAAAACATGATTGGAATGACAGATATCTGGGGTTTTGAAAACTTTCTCAGCGATTAGAACAGAGGGAGAATTCTATCATTTCCCTAAAGCCTTCACCTTCTCTGCTGGGGACTACACTTACACTGAAATGGCTAAACCTCTTAACCGAGAATGGGCGTGGCAGAGGACGCCTATGGCAGGTGTGGCTTACCTGGCAGATGCCACTTATGCACATATCCAGCGAGTCAGCGTTGCAGCGAGTTCCATCCAACACTTTGGGAGCCAGCTCCACCACCACACTCTGCCCCCGAGCGTGGCACTTGAGCGCGCACGGGGCGGTGGGGTCGTTGTACAGCGGAACCCACTCGTAGTAATGGCCCTGGTACTGCACATCATTGTACGCTGAGCACTGCTGGGCCCTGAAGTCTTCCGCATCAGCTGGGCAGTCCTGCAGGAAAACAGAAGGAAGCGTGTGCACGTCAGCCAGCCACAGGGTCAACGGAAGGCTGCCCTGGACCCCATCTGTCTCCACCGAGACACCCTTCGTTTCCTCACCCCAGCTTCTCCCTTCCCCCTTCCCCCCCTCCTACCCCACCTCTGAGATTACAAACGGAATCCCCTTTTTCATTTTTTTATTTTTTGGTAATTAGGAAGATATATTTTAACAGTTTTATTGACTTTTGTATTTTTATCACTTTTCCAACCAAACAAAGCACTATTTCCTCGACATAGTGCCCTTTACGTTCCTGGTCAGCACTTAATCCACATTAATTTAAAATTTTCTCCTCCTGTTCTTGTAGTTTTCAATTTCATAAGCGTAGCTGAAACACAAGACTATGGAGCAGCTCTGGAGGTGGCTCTATTACCAGCCTTAGGCCTCACAGCTGCTCCCTAACCCTAACCCGCTGAAGCGTTTGTTTGTTTGTTTTTAATTCACTTTATATCCCGATTGCAGCCCCCCTCCTTCCAGTTTCCCCCTCACTCACTCCTCCCATCCCATTTTCCCTTCTCCTTCTCCTCAGAGAAGAGGGAAGTTTTCCATGGGTACCAACCCACCCTGGCACACTACGTCACTGCAGAACTAGGCGCATCCTCTCCCACTGATAGGGAAACTGGATCCGAAGGGAGGCATCAGAGTCAGAGAGGCCCCATTCCAATTGTTGGGGGATCTACATGAAGACCAAGTTGTCCATCTGCTACATATGTGCAGGGGGCCTAGGACCAGTCCATGCATGCTCTTTGGTTGGTGGTTCAGTCTCTGTGAGCCTACATAGGCCAAGGTCGGTTGACTCTGTAGTCTTCTTGTGGAGTCCTTGACCCCTCTGGCTCCCTCAATCATTCCCCCAATACTTCCATAGGACCCTCAGACCTTTGTCTTTTGGGCTGTGTGTCTCTGCATCTGTTTTCATCAGCTGCTGCCTGAAGCCTCTCCGGAGTTATGCAAGGCTCCTGTCTATAAGCATAGCAGGGTAACATTAATATCAGGGATTGCTTCTCGCCCATGAGATGGGTCTCAAGTAGGGCAAGTTTTTGGTTGGCCACTTCCTCGATCTTCGCTCCATCTTAATCCCTACATTTCTTGTAGGCAGGACACATTTTGGGTAGAAGGTTTTGTGGGCGGGTTGGTGTCTTTATCCCTCCATTGGAGGTCCTCCCTGGCTACATGCGGTGGAAATTTCAGGCTCCATAGCCCCAGCTTCTAGGGATCTCAACTAGGGTGACCCCCATAGACTTCCTGCGGCCTCCCAACTCAGGTCTCTGGCACATCCCAGAGCTGTGCCCTCACTCTCCCTACTCCTAATCTTTCCCCTGCTCCCCTCTCCCACCAGATCCCTCCTTGGGTTACCTCACTCAGGCTGATCTTTTCTAGTTCCATCCATCTACCTGCAAATTTCAAGATGTCCTTGTTTTTCATAGCTGAGTGGTATTCCATTGTGTAAATGTACATTTTCTTTATCCATCCTTAAGTGGAGGAACATCTAGGTTATTTCCAGTCTCTGGCTGTTAAGAATAAAACCGCTATGAACACACTTTTCCTTGTGGGTGTCCTTGTGGCATGGTGGAGCATTTTTAGGATAGATGCCCAGGAGTGGTACAGCTGGGTCTTGAAGTAGCACTATTCCCAATTGTCTGAGAAAGTGCTGGATTGATTTCCAAAGTGGTTGTACAAGTTTGCACTCCCACCAGCAGTGGAGGAGGATTCTACTTTCTCCACATCCTCTCCAGCATGTGCTATAACTTGAGTTTTCTATCTTAGCCATTCTGATGGGCGTAAGATGGAATCTCAGAGTCGTTTTGATTTGCATTTTCCTGATGACTGAGGATGTTGACCATTTCTTTAAATGTTTCTTTGACATTTGATATTACTCTGTTGAGAATTTTCTGTTTAGTTCTGTGCCCCATTTTTTAAATTGGGTTAATTGGTTTGTTGATGTATAATTTCTTGAGTTCTTTATATATTTTGGATATTAGCCCTCTGTCAGATGTGGGGTTGGTGAAGATCTTTTCCCAGTCTGTAGGCTGTTGTTTTGTTCTGTTGACAGTGTCCTTTGATTTAAAGAAGCTTTTCAGTTTCATGAGGTCCCATTTATTAATTGTTGATCTTAGAGCCTGAGCTGTTCTGTTCTGAAAGTTGTCTCATCTTTCAATGAGCTCAAGGCTATTTTCCACTTTCTTTTCTATTAAATTTAGTGTGTCTGGTTTTATGTTGAGCTCTTTGATCCACTTGGATGTGAATTTGGTGCAGGGTGGTAAAAATAGATCTATTTCCATTTTCATCTGCATGTCTACATCGTGGGATCCCACAGGGAGTCTCTGCAATGCTGACCTACTCAGGAGGTCATTTCATTAATTTGATCACTCTTTCATCCAAGTGTTTCCCCCAGCTAAATAAGGCAGACGATGTGTAGGTGCTAATTTTTCCCTGGGCTAGCCATCTTGTGTGTAAACTTCCAAATGAATTAAAGTCTCCTTTTTGAATCAAGGGGAACCCAAAGGCCTTTACATTTTCGAGGTGATGCAAGGTCTTCAGAGGAACAGTATCAATCCTGCCCCTCAGGAGCCATTTCAGTGGAATCAGTTGCCCCAAGCCTCTGTGGTTTTTATTAAAGTGTTTTAATTATGTGTAATAATGGGCTTTATTAAGATACTTTCATGCATGTATATAATGTATTGATTATAGTCACTCCATTACCCTCGCTTGTCCCCCCTCCCACTGAGCACTTTCTTCTTCCCAATTAGTTGTGCGTCTACTCTCATGTCTTATCTTGTGTTCTCCAGACACCCCAACTCTCACCCCACCCCCCATAAGGAGTGTCGCCTTGTCCAGACCTCTGCGTATTGTGAGGGATGCTGGCCGGGTCTCCACTGTCACCTGCTCTCTCACCTTCCCTTGCTCTACACTGGTGCCAACATCTGTCTTCAACAAGCTAGTTCAAAATTCTGTCTGTGACGAAAGCAAATAAAGCCTTTCACCCAAGGGCACCCTAGTCTTAACAGTGAAAAGTACAGGTGTTGATGACTTAGGGGGAAGCTACTTTATTAAGTTATACACTTTTCCTTCTAGATAGCTCCAAGGCAAGATGCTGGATGAGGCAAATGTGTACTTACTAAAGCTCTGTTTCTATTACTGTATACTCTCCTTGTAAGGAAGATAATTAATGTTCATTCTGAGAACATTGGGGAAAGTGGCTATTAAAATGAATAAGTTAGAAAGATTCCCATACTTAAATATTTATACAAATCTTGATTCTTTCCCAAGGGTTTGTTTATGGAGATAGAATTTTGAGTCCAGGTGTATGCCTGTTTGATGGACTGCTGCAATATTGGTAGATGGTCTTCCAGAGACGTATCACCATTAGCTATGGGCTATGCAGACCGCCTTTCTGGAGCCTCTTCCTCATTTGGACACTATAATTTTCTAATCAGAAGTGTATAATGGAATTATATTGCTTTAACTTACATTTTCTTATTATTTAACACTCATAGGTAGTCTTGTAACTTTATTTTTTATACCAAGTCTTGGAAATTTTCTTGTTTCATGTCGTCTCATCTGCCTTTGTATTATTTTTAGCAGATAAAGCTACTACTTTTTATGGTGAAGGCATCAAATTTGGTCACTTGTGTTGGAAATCTTTTCACTATTTAATTTTGCTCTGAGCGCCTTGTAAAGTCGAGAAGGCTTAAATGTTTATGCAGCCCTCTCTGTTAACATTTCTCACTCTGCAAGATTTCTTCCCTTTTAAATGAGCTACAAATTCTTTTCTTACCCTGCCCTGAGGACAAATAAATATTAAATGTATTTGTCTAGTTCCTTTATAGGTTGGCAATAGCATTTAACTCTTTGAGTTTGGGTTTGGGCTCTGGGTTTTATATGTCATTGTCATTCTGTTTGTTTGTTTGTTTGTTTGTTTGTTTCCATTTTATTGTTGAGGTAGGGTCTCTGTAGTCCAGGCTAGCTACACTTGCACTTTGAACTTGCAGCTGCTCCTCCTTGCTCTGCCTCACCCATGTGCAACTGTGGCTAGCTTAACTCTTTGTTATGACTGGAATTATTCAGATGAATACTTTGAGGTTAAAAAAAATAGTATTTTCAACATACTTCTAAAATATAGCTTATTTCATGCCTCTTTTTCCATATCAAACGTGTGTTTAGTGTTACAATGAGACTAGTCCTCCCAATCCTAAAAAGAGTGACTCTTTCTTGCAGCTGTCCACCGTTTCACTGTTCTGCATTCCCGAGAGTAGAAAACGAGCCATCTTTACTCAGGTTGTATGGTGTTTTTCCTACACCACTGCAGTCTTTGAGAAGGGCAAGGACAAAGTACAAATCAACATAAATTTCCCAGAGTTGAGCGTGGTCTGTGAGCCTGCAGTCAGTTCTGCTGCCCCACTAAGTAGTCCTCCCAAGCCAGGTCTGCAGCAATTCTGCTATAAATTTAGAGCCAAAGATGAGGTGTAGGGATGGAGACAGTTTTCAGAAATTTAGACATTTTAGGAAAATGGGACTGTCTATAAGCAACCTCTAATAAACTCACTTGCCCCATATAGCTGAACTTGCATGAGTCATTCTTTAAGCTGTCCCGGTTAACTGTCCCGGGACAGTTGTTCACCTTGCTTCTCCCCCAAAATATTATGCAATAACTATGTGTGTGCTTTTTGGTCTTTTCAAATGTCCTTAAATCCTTTGAAAATAGTTAGAGAACAAGTAGACCATGCTTATCAAACTATCCTGTGACCTCACTTTTGCTACATTGGCGTAAAGCATTCCAAACCTCGATAGTCTATTTATTTTTGTTGTCTTAGCTAGATAAGATATTAACTCAGGTCACGGCAAACAAAGCAAATGAAATCAAAGTAGACTGAAGTTGGATAACTTCTCTTTAGAAATAGGCATCCATCCTCCATGTGACCATAAGAAAGATTGGTGACAAATGGTATCATCTGCTTTCCCACAAGCAATGGTCAAGGTCTTCTTTCAAATGCTTTGGAACCAAAGGAAAGTACAAAAGCTGGGAGCAGACACATCCCCTCACTTTGGTCCTCACAGGTGTGGTAAGTGCTCTTTAGGGCCTGAATAGTCTGCTTGAATGACTGCTGTAAGCCAATAAAGCTTTGGAAAAGTAATGAGTGCTAGTTAATATAAGTTCAGGATGTCTGCCTAAGCTTAGTCCTTGCCTGATGGGTGGCCAAGTTTGTCATCCTTGGTCAGCACACTAACTATCCAGAGGCACACTGGTCAGCTTTCCTAGAAATTGGAAATTACACACACACACACACACACACACACACACACACACACACACACACAGGAGCAGAGCTGAGAAGTCACGTTAATCTGGGGCTGGGCTGGCCCTTTCTTTTATGACAAGTATGCCCCAGCAAAGCCAAGCAGTTCCCGTTACAGAGGAGACTGGATGAGATATGGAGAGAGAAGGAAAATTGGCAAGCTATGAATTTCAGAAGGAGAAGTGAGCCTGCATTCCTCACTTTTGGGGTTCAGGCTCTCAAAACCTGTTTCTGGTTAAATACCATTAAATCACGTGTATTTATACTAAGGGACGGTGTTGCATTGTATTCCTTTGTGTTTTCTGAGGCACACAGCCCAGGGCAAAGTTCATAAGGTATGTTTAGCAGACATGTGTTGCCTTGACCTTCACTGTCTAGAAGAAATGCGTCTCAAAGAAAGGAACTTAGGAGCACTCTGAGCAGTCCAGCTTTCTGACAGTGACTGAACTATTTCATGGATACCATTTTCTAAGAAATGGAGGGGCCCTCGGCAACTTCAGGCAATTGTTTTCATTTACTTTACATTCTTCTAGCATCAATACTAAGGCTGAACAGACTGGCTTAGCTAGGCGCAGCTCAAAACATTGCAGGGATTGTTGTATTTTAAAAATAGCTTGGTCTAGTCCCATAGTTGAAGACAGGTATGAGAGGACATGGACTTTCTAAAAAGATTTGTTATTTATTTAAGAGCATGTGCATGTGTGTGTGTCCACAGAGGTCAGAGGTGGGTGTTGCAGTCCCCGGAGCTAGAGTTACGGGCAACTGTGAGCTTTTCAACACATGTTCTAGAAACCAAACTCCAGTTCCTCTGAAAGAGCAGCAAGTGTTCTCAACCACTGGGCCATCGGAGCTACAGGATGTGGCTCTTATACAGAGCAGAAGCAATAGCAATGGAAAGAAGAGAATGCCTCCAAGAAAAACAACAAATCAGCGACGGTTAGGAATTAGCCACTCGTGGGCCCTAAGGCTTGAAAGAAGGACCCCGCAAGGGCCATGTCTAGTGTTGCCTTTTCTGGCAGCCATCAGAAAGCCCACCGCGCACGGCTAATGGTGCTCATAAAAAAGTTGCCCATGTTGCAAAAATGTTCCTGCCAAGTTATAACCTGCTGCACCATTTTGAGGACACTCCCCTTTGATTCTTCCAGCTCTGCCTTTAATTCCATAAACCCCTCACTAAGAAAACCTGAACCAATGAATCTGGGTATCAGAACTCCTGGCCAGCATGCGTGACTTCTGAAAACTCACGTTTGCTCTGATAGACTCCTCATAAGGATAATTCTCTCCCGACTCCAGGGTCCCAGCCCTGGCTGTAAGGATCTATGCTGAACGCCAACCAAAGCTTATGTTTAAAGACTGAAGTCGCTTAGGCGTCACCATGCTGCTCACAGACATTCTGTTCCCTCATCTTGGGCCAAAGGCCCCAACTCTTTTGACAGGGAACCCAGGAGCCCCTAAACCACAGCCTTATCTCTTGGAGAGGACCGTGTGACCCCATACCCCGCTCTACTCTCCCTCGGCTGCCACCGGAAGCATGGTTGGCCTTCTGCCGAGATCTGTAGGTTCTGAAAGTATTTCCTACGGCCCTTAGCCAGTGATATTTTTTGGGGGGGTAAGCTTTTCTGGGGAAATGCCCTCCTCAATATGGAGGACCCACCTGAACAAGGAACAGAACGAATACGGATGGGCACAGAGGGCTTCATGTCAGAGACTCCAAGTCAAAGAGACCTGGCTCCCGTTGCTTTTCATCTGTTTCCTTCCCTGCTTTTCCCTCGCCTGGCTTCGCTGCCTATTCAGGTGTGTGCCACTGGCCCAGGTCTTGTCCTACAGCAACTGTTAGGCTTGTGGGATGTTGCAAGCTGCTGTGATTTTTTATCCCTGCTGTCTCAAGCATGATCTCATCTCCCAACAGAACTGGAGACACCGCTGAGCTTCCCTTTAAGAGAACAGTGGCATCTCCCTCGGAAGAGCTCCCCAGAGCCCCAGAAGTCCATCTGAGCCCTGTCATTTCGATTTGACGATATTTTGCTGAAGATGAAGATGTTTGGAATGTAAACAATTGATTGCTTTTACTAATTTTTCATGCTTGGTGTCTGTACTGTGCTCACGTGCAAACCAAAGAGCGAGTGTGCATGTCTGCGTGTGTGCATGTGTAAATGGGCACGTGTGGGTACATGTGTCCACACGCGTGCATGGAGGCCAGGGGAAATCTTGACCGTCATCCTCAAGAATGCCACTGCCTATAGCAGGACTCTCTGGACCTGCCAGCAGTTAAATAAAGACACAGCGACATATCAATACTTATAAAAGTTGAGGCACTATCGCCGGGCAAAGCCTCAGCTGTCTCATACAAATTAACCCGAAGAATCCTGGCCTGCATTCTGCCAAAAGGCTGCTCCTTACCTCTCTCTCACACAGTCCTGCTATGTCTGTCCCTTCCTGCCTCTTCTTCTTCTCCAAGAGACCCTCTCTCAGCCCAGAAGTCCTGCTACCTACTGGCCATCAGATTTTTATGAAGCCAATCAACAGGTGAAGAAGGACGGGTGTTTACAAACAATGAGGCCAGTGATGAGTCATAACAAGCCAAAGTCGGCCAGTTCTCCGCTCTCTCCTGGTGCAGCAACTGACATTTGAATGCAGAGACAACTCGCACACAGCACACAAAAAGTTATCCCCACAAGGGACCTCCTTTGAGATATGGTCTGTCATTAGCCTGGAGTTCACCAATTAGACTAAGATGGCTGGCCTGTGAGCCCCAGGGCTCCCCCTGTCTTTGCCTCCCCAGGGCTGGGATTACGAGCTTACCACCACGCCTGGAATTTTCACATGGGTTCTGGGCTCAAACTCAGGTGTTTGCAAGACAAACTCTTTACCAACTGAACTACCTCCCAACTCCTAAGTTTCTTCTGCTTTTTATAATTGCAAAGCAAAATATTCTAATACTTTTTAGTACTGACTAATGTAACAAACAGGAAGGGCCGTATAAATCCTTCCGTGTGACCTTCTGCGTCACCTAGCCCTGCCCACAGGGGGCACAACGGGCAGTTTGCAGCAGTGGAAACACCATTAGGCCACTTCCCGTCTGCAGTCTTCCTTTGGGGGTCCTCAAAAAATAATCTTACCCCCTCAGCCCCAGTCCCACTTCACATGCCTGTGATTTCCCAGACCCTGTGGAGGAGGCTTGGAGAGATACTGACACAAAGGCACTCGGGGCCTTGAAGGACCCTGAAGCTCTTGTGTACACCACTTCTAGGGATGGAGGCATAATCACATACTTAGATGTTCCACCATAAATGTGAAATGGACTAAACAGAGCACTGAGAGTGGAAGATACTTATGTTCAAAGGCCGTCATCAACAAAACCAGTGTTTAAAAGTAACAGAAGGGCTCTCAAGGCACTATTGGTTTCACAGTACACGTCAAACACTCTAGGCTTCGATTAGATGACGCAGTCTTCTCAGACTTACATGATTGCTGCATGTCTTGTATCTGATGTTCTGTCCTTCACAGTTCCTAAAGGAGGAAGGAAACAATAGTTTTTATAGAGGTGGCACGCATTGAAATGATGCAAAGACAAGGTACTAGCCTACAAAAATTTTAATAGTGTATACTATTACAATGATTCAAAATGTAAACTCTGAAGAAACAAACTTCCAACGACCAGAAAACCAAACAACAACGACAACAAAACCTCAAGGAGGTGTTTATAAACTACAGAGTGAATTCTTTAGGGAATGATAGAGCGATCAAGTAGCTTTCTTCTTACCCTGGTCTACATAATCTTTGAAATAATGGTGTGTGTGTGTGTGTGTGTGTGTGTGTGTGTTCCAAAGAAATCTACAAATGCTTCTCTACATTATTTATTCTGTGATGATTATTTTTTATATTATTGGATCTGATACACTTTTGTTGTCGTTGCTTGTTTGTTTTGTCTTTTGAAAAAGCATCTTTGCCCTTTATCCCTGGGCTGGCTTGGAACTGGCTCTGTGGCCCAGTTCATGCTCTAACTCACCAAGTACTGGAATTTCAGGACTGCGCCACCATGCCCAGCTCACCCGTATGCTCTTTAATACTGATTCTCACTTTCCTTTCTTTGCTGTCCTTAAACTCTCTCTGTTTACCCTTCATGCCATCTTTTTATTCATTCATTTGTTCATTTGTTTATTTGGTTGGTTGGTTGGTTAGTTAGTTATTGGCAAGGCTACGTAGCCCTGGCTGGCCTTTAACTTACAATGGTCCTCCTGTCCCTGCCTCCACAGTGCTGGGATGACAGGCATAGGTCATCACGCTCAGCTAGCCTTAAACATGTGTTCACTTACTTCATGTACCTCTAGGGAACCGCCCTCCTTGGTTGGATTTAGAAGGTTTTGTGAAAATCAAGTTTTGGAGTGAAAACAACAGGGTTATGTTTACCTCCAAAGCTGTGACCCCTTATGTTTCTACATGCTTAGGTTTGAAGACAGACCATAAATCCGTTAGTTGTTCCTCCTGAGCCTGTGGTTTAGAACATCTTCCCACCTTACGGTCACGGGCTGGATGAACCTTCATACTCTGTGAACCTCCCTATTTTTTCACTTGTCATGAGTCTACTATCGAGGGCTGCTGCATTCATTCTTGAGAGGTGTGGCGCTTCGGATAGGAATCACTCCCCATAGACTCACGAACGGGAACGCTTGGCCCGTAGTGAGTGGCACTATTAGGAAGCATGGCCTTGTTGGAGGAAGTGCTGTCACCGTTAGGGGCTGGCTTTGAGGTCTCCTATGTTCAAACCCTCCCCAGTGTGGCACACTGTCAATTCTGCTGCCTGCAGATCAAGATGTAGGACTCTCAGCTCCTTCTCCACCATGTCCGCCTGCACGGCACCGTGCTTCTCACCATGACAATAATGGCCTAAACCTCCGAAACTGTAAGCCAGCCCCCAATTAAATGTTTTCCTTTATAAGAGTTGCCATGGCCAGGGCGTCTCTCCACAGCCTTAGAAACCCTGTCTAAGACAGCAGGATGCCATATTTTAAAGATTCAAGAAGCACCAAGCTGGGAGGCTGGCAGGAAAGCGGTGCTGGCCTGGGGGGGCTGCATTCTTCTGGAGAACCACAGCAGCCTGGTGTAGAAGGCCATTCACTTGCCAGGCTTATGTCATTTTTCTTTTCATGTGGATGACTGAGGAAAATAAACAACAGAATGAAAGGGTGATTTCAGATACTCTTGATTTTAGGGAGGGAGGTAGCTGTTAGGCCAGGGAAGTGACATCCAAACGCTTTCTGTGGCATGCCAATTTAGAAACCTAAAAGCTTATAGTCCACTTGGAAATTATTCTTTATTTGGACTGATATCCTCTGATATTTTCTGTTGGCTATTTATTACATTTTAAGATACATTTTTACTACAGTTTATTTTTCTCTTACTTAATCAGCATTCTCAATTTCAAGGAGAACAACAAGTTGAAGGGAAACAGCTCAAGAGAAAATCCAAATCGATAGAAACACCAGTAAATAAAAACCCCTGGAGCACACATGGAAACAGCAGTTACTTTGAAAGTGATTTTAAAATTTGGAAGTGTTTTTCACACTAACTTTAATAATTATTTCATTTTACCTATTTAAACTTTTTTTTAAAAAAAAAAACTGATTTGAAACAGAAATTTAAACTAAAAGAAAAAGAAAGAGCCAAGTTGTCCCATGGCTTTGTCTCGAGTCAGCTCTGTAGGGTTCACAGCCAAAGCCCACACCCAGCTGCCACCCATTGTGTTCAAGGGTCATTTGTGCAAACACTGAGCCCCAAGCTCGTAAACCTGAAACCCCAGGGCATCTCTCCCACCGATTCCACTCCAAGTTCTTCAGAGTGACAACAGAAAACAAGACATTTATTCCAAGAATTCTCAGAATAATAAGTCACTATGTTGGACTTCTTCGTCCGCAAACCCTGTGGTAAACTCGCTGTGGACGGAGACGTAGGTATAAAGATACAAGGGCATCAGTCCTTGGTTTGCTTTATAGATTAGCCATCTGGCTGCCATTTTTAGCATTTTACTTCATGTCCTCCAACCTAACACACCCTCAGCCCACAGGCTGGCCGCTATTGATGTGGCCTGCTTTGGTTACAATTTAGTCGGAAAATGAATGACTACTTTATGAAGCAAGCATAAAATGAAATGCAAGTTATTTTAAAGTTAAGGACATCAGAGTCCTAATTCCCCAAGCAGGAACTTGCCAGCTTATTCTGGAAATAATTCCTTTGGCCCAAAGCAATCGAGCTACAAAAAAAATATTACTTGTGTGTTTTTAATACCACTATAATTAGCATATGAAAGCGCTGATGGTTATCAGGAGTATATGAAAATTCAAGAGCACTGTTTCACAATTATGGATTCTCCACCCATTACAACATTCATAGCACCCTAGAACTAAAGATTTTTAAAGTCTAAATTTATGAATATCTAAAAAACATGTTGCTGTCACATGAGAATACATTAAAAACATTAATAAAATTTCCATGGAGTTTATAGTACTATAATTTATTATATTCACTTGGTGATATATTGACTCGAACATTGTGTCATAAGGGCTGAAAAGCATATGTTTTGAAGAATAAAAATATATTAATTTTAAAATAGTAGTCAAACTGAACCTGTGGTTCCTGTGGCTGGCACTCGGCCGGAAAATCAAGTCACGGGTTCCTGAGGAGAAGACATTCTGATTGTGCCTGGTTTGTAGCACAAAAGAATTGACTGCAATGTTTACGTGTAATCAAGCTCTGAAATAACTCTATCCACAGAGAACTAAGTCAGTGAAATGGCTGCACTCCACTCTTCCCCTGAATCCCTCATTTGAAGGAGCACACTGATAAGAGAAACCACTGGTCTATATAAGTGAGTATATCCCATGTTTGTCTTTCTCCTTCTGGGATATTTCACTCAGAATGATCTTTTCTAGATCCCACCATTTGCCTGCAAATTTCATGATTTCCTCCTTTTTGATTGCTGAGTAGTATTCCATTGTATAAAAATACCACAATTTCTGTACCCATTCCACTGTTGATGGACATCTGGGTTGTTTCCAGGTTCTGGCTATTACAAATAGAGCTGCTATAAACATGGTTGAGCAAGTGTCCTTTTTGTGTACTTGAACAAACTTTGGGTATATACCTAGCAGTGGTATCGCTGGGTCTGGAGGAAGCACTATTCCTATTTGTCTTAGAAAGCGCCAGATAGCTTTCCAAACATGGGATATACTCACTTATATAGACCTATAAGATATGATAAACATAATGAAATCTATACACCTAAAAAAGATAATCAATTGAGCGGACATGGGGTAAGATGATCAATCCTCGTTTAGAAAGACAGATGGGATGTGCATTGAACGTATGACAGGAGTCTACTGAGCGCATCTGAAAGACTCTAACTAGCAGTGTTTTCAAAGCAAAGACTCATGACCAAATCTTTGGCAGAGTACAGGGAATCATAAGAAAGCAGGGGAGTTAGTATAATGGGGAAAGGATAGAAGCTCCACAAGGACCAAATATATCTGGGCACAGGGTCTTTTCTGAGACTGACATTCAACCAAGGACCATGTATGGATATAACCTAGAACCTCCACTCAGATGTAGCCTGTGGTAGCTCAGTAACCAATTGGTTTCCCAAAGTGAGGGGAACAGGGACTATTTCTAACAGGAACTCAATGACTGGCTCTTTGACCTCCCCCCCCCCCCCGAAGGGAGGAGCAGTCCTGTTAGGCCACAGAGGAGGGCTTTGCAGCCAGTCCTGAAGATACCTGATAAAACAGGATCAGATGAATGGGGAGGAGGTCCCCCCTATCAGTGGACTTGGAAAGGGGCACGGTGGAGATGAGGGAGGGAGGGAGGGGCTGGGAGGGAATGAGGGAACGGGACACGGCTGGGATACAGAGTTAATAAAATGTAACTGATAAAAAAAAGAAAAAAAAAAAAAAGAGAAACCACTGGGATGGCCGCCTGGTTGGCTTTTGTATATAGTCACCTCCATCCTCCTCTTCCAAGAAAAGCCAACCACAAGTTCTCAAGATTTATGAAGTCTTAATCAGTCTCCGTAGGTCATCAAGGAGAGCTGATAAGCCTTCCAAGGGAAGTGGGTTTCCTACTTAAAATCTCAGAGTTGCAGTGGGAGATCGTAATACTGAGCCCAGCGTAAATGAGACTGGTGGGAGACCAAATGATGGAGAGTAAGCTCGCTTGAATTTTCTAGGCCCTCTGCAGATATACATTAGCTGCTTAGCTTGAAGGTTTCGTAGGACTCCCGACAGTGAGAGCGGAGGTGTCTCTGACCCTTTTGGCTGCTCTCGGGACCCTTTTACTCCTGCTGGGTTGTCTCATCCAGCCTCGACATGAGGGTTTGTGCCTAGTTTTATTGCATCTTGTTATGCCTTGTTAAGTTGATATCCCTGCACGGCCTGCTACTCTCTGAAGGGAAAGAGAGGAACAGTGGACCTGGGAGAGAGGGGAGGTGGGGTGGGGGACTGGGAGTAGTGGAGGGAGGGGGGCTATGGTCAGGATGTATTACACAAGAGAAGAAAATATTTGAAAAAATTTAATTTCTAAATAAATATGAATAAGTAAATAAATAAATAAATAAAACCCCACTGCCCTTCTCTCATATGAATCCAATTCAGTGTAAGTGCAAGAAGATGACATTATTGTCCCTTTTTGGTTATGGAGCAACGGATGTGTCACAGGTTTGTCAGGCCTAGAGCCAAGTTGGCAGGAGAAAATATACTGCCATCTTTTTACCTGCTGGAAACCCCAGAGGACAAGCTGTTAGCTCAGTTTGACTTCATATACAATACATATATGTAATACATAATTCTGTCCATGGATGCACATGTTTTATACACATGCAGACATGCAAAGTTTAGGATATTTTGTAGGCTCTTACACTTGTTAAAATCAGATGAGTTCAGGGAGACAACAAATTCAGACATTCACAGGCTTCACAGCCCATTTCAGAAATAGGAGGAAATTAGTGTATAAACAGACTCAGGAACACTAGTCTGAAGTGTGTGTGTGTGTGTGTGTGTGTGTGTGCGCGCGCACATATTAGTGCGTGCATGTACATGTACACATGTGCCTGTGCTTAAACATGAGTGCACACGTAAATGGAAGTTCAAAGTTGACCTTGGATCTCGGAATTCATCCTCGGTTGCTCTTCTATCTTATTAATTGAGACAGTCTCTTAAACCCGGAGCTCGCTGATCTGGCCAGTCTCACTAGCCAAATCACTCTAGGGATCTTCTGTCTCTGCCTTCAGAAGTTGGGAGCGAGGGGTCATGGGGAGAGACCGGACAGAGCAGAGGGAGAGGAGGCTGCGGTTGGGATGTATTGTGTAAGAAGGGAATAATTTTTTTGTACAAGCAGTAACTGCACGGTACATCCACCCAGCATCTGCAGGGATTCTGGGGATCTGAACTCCAGTCCTCAGGCTTGCTTGGCAAACACTCTAACCACTAAGCCATTTCAGAGCCCATGGGCAGTATTTTGGAGAGTCTCCATGTTCACAAATGTAATTCAACTCGTGTCACTATGGTGATCTAAATTGTAACTATAAATAAATGTCAATGCTTTCTTTACAACTCGGGCTCTTATGCTTGCTAAAGAATTTATACTACCCAGAAAACATAACAGTGTTCATCTACACTATTTCAAGCTTCATGTTTTATAGATAGACTTTATTTCACTTGAAATTTATTATTTGTATGGACTGATACACTCTAATACTTTTCCATTGAATATTGTCCTTTCTTCTTTTTCCTGCACTAATTTCTTTATTTATTTTCTTTATTAATTTCTTTATTTCTTTATTTATCCTATGTCAATAGGATTAGTAATAAATCATCAATATTGAATGATATACTATGATGATAACATTTAAAAATGTTATCTAATTTTTGTGCCTAGTTTTATTGCATCTTGTTATGCCTTGTTAAGTTGATATCCCTGCATGGCCTGCTACTCTCTGAAGGGAAAGAGAGGAACAGTGGACCTGGGAGAGAGGGGAGGTGGGGTGGGGGACTGGGAGTAGTGGAGGGAGGGGGGCTATGGTCAGGATGCATTATACGAGAGAGGAAAATATTTGAAAAAAATTAATTTCTAAATAAATATGAATAAGTAAGTAAATAAATAAATAAATAAATAAAACCCCACTGCCTTTCTCTCATATGAATCCAATTCAGTGTAAATGCAAGAAGATGACGTTATTGTCCCTTTTTGGTTATGGAGCAACAGATGTGTCACAGATGAATTAGAAGGTCTAATTCATTCAACTATAAGAATTACTGTATTTCTTCCTTTTTAAATTAGAGGGAGACATGTATATATTTTCTATATATTTATCAAGTATGTTAATAATATAGATATTAGTAATTCTTAGAATTATTTTAAATAATTAAGTGACTCACTTTTCTCATAGATTGGTAACGTACATGATTCAAGAATAACCCCATAATGAGGTACAGAGCTAAACAGAGAATTCTCAATAGAGGAAAATCAAATGGCAGAGAAACAGTTAAAGAAATGTTCAACATCCTTAGCTATCAGGGAAATGCAAATCAAAATGACCCTGAGATTTCACCTTATACCCATCAGAATGGCTAAGATCAAAAACTCAAGTGACAACACAAGCTCCAGAGGATCTGGAGAAAAGGGTACCCTCCTCCATTGCTGGTGGGAATGTAAACTTGTACAACCACTTTGGAAATCAATCTGACCCTTTCTCAGACAATTAGGAGTAGAGCTTCCTCAAGATTCAGCTATACCACTCCTAAGCATTTTTCCAAAAGAAGCTCAAGTATACAACAAGGACATTTGCTCAACCATGTTTGGTGGCAGCTTTATTTGTAACAGTCAGAAGCTGGAAACAACCCAGATGTCCCTCAACGGAGGAATGGATACAGAAATTGTGATACATTTACACAATGGAATACTACTCAGCAATTAAAAACAAGGAAATATGAAATTTGCAGGCAAATAGTGGGAACTGGAAAAGATCATCCTGAGTGAGGTATCCCAGAAGCAGAAAGACACACAGGATACATACTCACTCATAAGTGGATATTAGACATATAATATAGGATAAACATACTAAAATCTGTACAGCTAAAGAAACTAATCAAGGAGGACTCTGGCTAAGATGTTCAATCCTCATTCAGAAAGGCAAAGAGGAGGGAGAGGGAGAAAACGGGACAGGAGAGCAGCCTATTACAGAGGGCCTCTGAAAGATTCTGCCCTGCATTGTATCGAAGCAGATGCCAAGACTCATAGCCAAACTTTGGGCAGAGTAGTGTAGGAAATCTTATGAAAGAAGTGGGAAATAGTAAGACCTGGAGAGGACAGGATCTCCAGAAAGAGAGCAACAGAACCAAAAAGTCTGGGCCCAGGGGTCTTTTGTGAGACTGATACTCTAACCAACAACCATTCATGGAGATAACTTAGAACCCCTGCTCAGATATAGCCCATGGCAGCTCAGTATCCAAGTGGGTACCCTAGTAAGGAGAACAGGGACTGTCTCTGACATGAACTCAGTGGCTGGCTCTTTGATCACCTCCTCCTGAAGTGGGAGCAGCCTTACCAGGCCACAGTGAAAGACAATGTGCCAAGTCCTGATGAGACCTGATAGACTAGGAATACTGTCCTTTCAATTTAAAAATTTTTACTACAGTTTATTTATGAATTATTTTGATATGACTCAACCAATTTTCTTAATATTAATGATCTCAAGTGATTCTGAATTTTAAAGAGCCATTTGCAGTCCTGCGGTGAGAAATCCTGTCACCACAGTGTCTGCAGGACACACCAGCATGGACTGTGGGCATGTGCACCTTCTGCCAGCCACAGCAGATTGCCCTCTAAGGTGGCACACCAGTTCCCCATCACTTCTTGAGGAGGAACGGGGGGAGGTGTTCTCATTTTCATACATTCAGGTGGATAATTTGGCATTTTAAAACTTTACAAATTTTCCCAACCTAGAAAACATGAGATGGCTCTCATTCTCCCTCTTTTAATTTCACTTTTTATGGACTATTTGTGAATTTTATACCATGGATCCCAATCCCATTCATCTCCCCCACCCCTTCATGCCTGCCCTCCACCCTTGCAACCTCCCCCTCAAAAGTAAAAGAAAAAAAAAAATCTCATTGTGGAGCTATAGTGTGTCACCGTGTGTTCCACAGTGTGCCCTTTTGTCCACACATCTTCATTTGCAAATGTTCATTGCAAGGAGTCGTCGACCTGCTTCAAGGCCTCTGGCTTCTGCTACACTATCAATGCCGTATCCTCATGGAGACTCCTCTCAGATATCCGGTTGTTGCCCTGTGTCACGGAGATCTGTAGGTTTGGGTCTGCCGGACCAGCCCCTTTACTCATTCTATCAGTTCACAAATGGGGTAATGTTGGAGTGGGCCAACTCCCTGGATCTAGGCCCTGGTAGTAGCTGAGCTTGTCAGCTACTCTCGTGCCCTCAGGCCTGGCTCGCAGCACCAGGGCCAGCTCTGTTGTGTTGCCCAGGAGAGGTACAGGGCCTACTCTCCTGAGTGCTGCAGCAGATGAGGGGCAGGGCCAGCTCTTCTATTGTCATGACCTGGGTCTCACAGGGGGACGGGGAGGGGCAGCTTTCCCACATGCTTGCAGGTGGTGAGGGGCAAGATAGGGAAGGCATCTCTACCTCACTCATGCTACCACATGGCAAATGAATGGTAGGGCCAGCTCTTCCATGCCCTCTGGGCCAGCTCACCCACGTATGTACACACACACACACAGAAACACACACACACCAAAGAAGACCAAAAGAGCCAACAAATCTGGGCCCAGGTGGTTCTGCAGAGACTGATGCACCAACCTCAGACCATGCATGGAGAGGAGCTGGAGCCCCTGCTCAGATGTAGATGATGGGCAGCTCAGTCTCCATGTGGGTCCCCTAGTATGAAGAGCAGAAGCTGTCTCTGACATGGACTCTGTCGCCTGTTCATTGATCACTCCCCACAGCAGAGCAGCCTTGCCAGGCCACAGAGGAAGAGGATCCAGGCAGTCCTGGTGAGACTTGATAAGCTAGGGTCAGATGATAGGGGAAGAGGGCTGTCCATCTCTGAGGACTAGGGAAGGGGGATAGGGGTAAGACAGAGAGAGGGTAGGACCGGGAGGAGATGAGGGAGAAGGGTTACAATTGGGATGTAAAGTAAATAAATTATAAAACTTTTTCAAAAGAGAAACATCTTGGCTGCTGTACCTGTGGCTGTTGTTAATGCCTCCTCCTGGGTTTTGCACTTTGGCATTGCAAACTTGAGCTACACATGCTCTTGTTGATAGCAATCTCTCTCCAGATCCCTCACCACTGCCAGGCACATCAGGGTCACTTTTTGCAATTGGCAAGTACCCATGGTGCATGGTATTGGGTTCCAAAAGAACATTTTTATACTAGTACATAATGTACTTTGAACATGTCCATCCTCTGTACGCCATACTCTTCCTTTCTCATCCATCACATCCCCCTGTTTGTGTCCTTCATTTCCCTAGACAGTTTCTTTCATGTCATAAATCATGCATATACATGATTTATGTATCAGTGTAAAATCTAGGATACACACATGAGAGAAAACACATGATATTTGTCTTTTGAGTATGACTTAATTCGATTAATATGATAAACTCCAGTTGCATTCACATTCCTGAAAATGACATAATTTCGTTCTTTATGGCTGAATAAAATTCCATCATTTATATATATATGTGTGTATATGCATATATACACATATACCTATATATACTCATATTACCCATGCCTCTATTAACAAGAAGATTCCATAGCTCAGCCATGGTGGATAACAAGGGCACCTTTATGCTAACTCTCCATCACAAGCTTCCGGTCTGTGGGCTACATGCATTCAGCCTCCTTACTACACACAATGTAAGTGATCCAACATATGTGTGCACCGGAAACTCCTGGGCCAACAGTAGTACCCATGTTCCACAGTGGAATTTTTTCCCGTCTGTAAGCGAGACCAACATATTTAAATTCCTGAGGCTGGTATACAGAACCTGTTTGGTAAGGCTGTGAACCACAAAGGTTCTTCCTTTAGGCTAGAGCTGCAGGTCCTGAGCTGCGTGCACCTCACGTACTCTCCAGGCGTGGCCGAGCATATCTACCTGGGAATTAAACCTCTGTAAGCTGGGTTCCCACCTCCACCACCGGGATAGACAGACAGAGAATCAGCCACACACTAACCGGGCTGCACTTCAGTTTTCCCTTTGGGTTCCCCTTAATTTCTTATTGGTTCAGCTTAAATTTTAAAAGCATGCGTGTCAGATTTACCTGGAATTTCTTGCGAGAGGTCAAATGAAACTCAGAGTAAAACTGCTGTGAATCACGTGCTTTTGTAAGAAATATCTCGCTCGGAGTTTTGTCTACTGCTCACTCAGTTTCTCTTAAGGGTGACATCATAAGCAAGTCTAGCCCAGGAACACACCCAGGGCCTTGTCATTCAGACGGTTACAGGACGCTTCTGTCGCCACAGGGATCCTGCAAGCCTCCTTGGGCAGCTGTGCCCCGCCCCCTCCTCACCTCTCATCCCACCACGTGGCAATTACTAATCTGTTCTCCACTTCTAAAAAGTTTAGTCCTTTCAAGGACATTACCTGAGCAGACTGACGCAGTACACAGTCTTTGGAGACATGCTTTCTCAACGCCACCTGAATTCCCAGAGATGCGTCCCATGGATGTGGCCCAGGACAGGCTGCCCACGCTCCAGCAGGCAGCTCGCACTATACGCCTATTGCCCTCTCACAGACTAGGAGCACTAAGTGGACTCAGTGGGCTTGAGAAGACTTCATTATGAAAGAAGTGGGAAAGAGTAAGAGCTGGGGAGGACAGGAGCTCCACAAGGAGAGCAACAGAACCAAAAAATCTGAGCACAGGGGTCTTTCCTGAGACTCCTACTCCAACCAACTACCATGCATGGAGATAACCTAGAACCCTTGCACAGATGTAGCCCATGGCAGTTTAGTGTCCAAGTGGGTTTCATAGTAATGGAAACAGGGACTGTCTCTGACATGAACTGATGGGTCTGCTCTTTGATCACCTCCCCCTGAGGGGGAAGCAGCCTTACCAGGCCACAGAGGAAGACAATGCAGCCACTCCTGATGAGACCTTGATAGACTAGGATCAGAAGGAAGGAGAGGAAGACCTCCCCTATCAGTGGACTTGGGGAGGGGCATGAGTGAGCAAGGGGGAGGGAGGGTGGGATTAGGAGGGGAGGAGGGAGGGGTTTATGGGGAGATACAAAGTGAATAAAGTGTAATTACTAAAAAATTAAAATAAATAAAAAGACTTCATTAGGTTTGGAGGGAAAAGTGGCATGTGATGGGGGAGCTGGAGTAGGGAAGTACAGGGAGGATCTGATTAAAATACACTATATTCATGTATGTAATTTTCAAACAATGAAAAAAAAAAGACATGGGTGCTCAAGTGATGGACGACTCAGTAATTTAAAACACTTGCTGCTCTTTCCAAGGAACAGAGTTCAAATCTCAGCATCCAGCTCACCACCACCCATAGCACTAGCTTCAGGGGATCTAACACCCTTCTCTTGTCCTCTGAGGGCATCTGTACACACACACACACACACACCACAAATAAATAACAAAATAAATCTTTAATAATGAGCCACAAAAAAGAGCATGTTTTAGCTCCAGAGTTAGTCTGGAATGTGAGATAACTGAACACCAACACATGCACATGAGAAAAAAGGGGGGTCATGCAACACCCCAGATTTCTGCCACATTTGTTTCATAAATAATGGGCTTAGATGGGCCTTCTGTGAAAAGTCAGAGCAATTCAAAAATAAAATATCCAAGATCTCCATAACCCTTAAAGAGGTCTCTAACATGAAATACGATAATAAAACAACCAAGCACACTGGAAAACAGCCCTGTGGAAGGAGCTGACACCATGCAAGAAGGAGGGAGCACCCTTCCAAAGTCTGTCCTTACCCCAGAGGTAAACAGAATCTGAGACAGAAAACTTAAAAAGAATTTCAAGAAGCAAAAGTTGAGAGAGAGAAAGAGAAAGAGAGAGAGAGCTTTCCCAAGAAGCAGAGCAAATGAAGAAAAATCTGTATGGATAGGAGTTTTGACCATGACAAGTAAGCAAATAAATAAATAAATGAAAATAAAGAATTAATCATGAAAGAAGTGACTTGGAGGCGGGTGTCTTTTCTACTGAAAAACCTCACCAAGCCACAGTGGCTCTTCTGCGTGTTTAGTGAGGAGGGAAGAATGGAATTTGAATGATATCAGGAAGCAGTGTGGCAATGCCTACTGATTTCTCAGGGAAAATTACATGTAGACCATCATATACCTGGGGGAAGATTATCACGCAAGTTCATAACTAAAATAAAGACCGTGTTAGGTACCCAGGAATCTCTCGAAGGAGGAAGTACTCCCTAAAACATGAGAGGGATGGCTGCTGGCACAGACCAGCCTAAGAGCGGGGCACTGGCGGAGACACTGAGCAGCCCTCCCTCTCCACCCATGTCATCTGTGGCTGAAGTTTTACCACTGAGAAAGTCAGATGACCACAGTGATCTAGGAGTCTTTCGTCTGGGACCAGAAGATGATGTTTCCATCAACCCGAGGCTGTGCCTACGAACCTAAGAACGTTGGTAAGAACCAGCGTTTAAACTCTCTGACGAGTCACAGCCTCATAGAAAGCAAGAAACCTGTGGGTATTTAACAATATGGCTGATCTCACATATTAGCAAATTATTTAGTATAAATGAAGCTAAGAAGTGAGAGCAGAACCGGTATTACCTTTTTTATAAGAATTTTTAAAATGTGTGTGTGTGTGTGTGTGTGTGTGTGTGTGTGTGCGTGCATGCGCGCGCGCGCACGCACGGGCGTGTGCAACGTGTGATGAATTTGGATAAGTGGATGCATTCACCCGGCGTGCGTGTGTGAAGGCTAGATGTCAGTGTCCAGCATCTTCCTCCATAGCTCTCGGTCTTGTTTTCTGAGGCAGGATCCCTCACTGAACATAGGCTCATCATTTTGGTTAGACCAGGTGACCAGCAAGCCCCTGTGACCCACCTGCTTCTGTCCATCCTGTACGGGGTTCCAAGTGAGCCGCTCCTGGCTCCTGTGTGGACTCTAAGACTCTGAACTTGCTTCTGAAGAAAGCATTTTACCCACAGCACCAGCTCCCCAGCCCCTGCATTACCTTCTTAACTCATAGTAGGTTCACAGTAAGTGAGCAAGGAAGGGATTATAGTCGTAGACTCTCAAGGACCTCCACCAGGACAACATAACCTTTGCCCCTAAATCCTGAGGCCACCAAGCCAGCAACTGAACTTAACATGCCTTCACTCTCTTAGGCCCCAAGTGTCTGGTTTTTCTGAACCCTGTGACCATCACGTAGATAGGAGAGATGCAGGCAGAGATGCAGGGAAGTAGGACCGTTCTCAGTCAAATGTGGACACTTGAGATTGGCTGGTATTTACGGTAGACAGTAAGCTACCAAAGGGAACACCTCAGAGCCACCCCTTCTCCCCTTCTCACACACCCAGAGTCACTGACACACTCTACACAGGAGGAGCCAAGCCGCCACTGACCTTCCATTCAGACATCTCCGCAAAGAGTAGGAGGCTCCTCCCCCACAGGTCCGGGAGCAGCCGCTCCAGTCGCCCCAAGCGTCCCAGTTTCCATCTTTGTCTTCCTCCGAATGAGCGTTTCTTGAGGTCTAGATGTAGGGGGGGAAACATAGCCAGTTACAGAAGGTCAAATGTCACCTCATTTTATTCACAAGAGATAGCCACAGGAGTCTAATCCAGTGAATGGGACAGTAGTGTTGACCATCACAGGCTCCCGGGGCAACAACGAGGGGAGGAGACTGTCCAGCCATGCGCAGTGAGAAAGTGACGTACTACACTGGGCTTACAGTTGGCAATGCTGAATCGATTACTTTGGTTGGTCGGGAGGTTAGATAACATCGTCCGAGCTTCCCTTTAGAGGGAGTAAAAGTGGGACTGCAGAGGTGGCTCAGCAGTGAGAGTACTGGTTGCTCTTCCAGAGGTCCCGGGTTCCATTCCCAGCACCCACATGGCAGGCGTCAATGACGCCACAACTGTCTGTAACTCCAGTTCCGGGAAATTCAATATGGAACACGGGCGGTACACAGACACAAATGCAAGCAAAACACCCACCAGACAAAGTAGACACCACAATAAAAAGCAAAATCCCAAAAAGGTAAAAGTGAGTAAGAAAAATTCTCAATTAAGAATGATAGTATTGGGAGGAAGTGGCGCACGCCTGTAATCCCTGCACTCAGGAGGCAGAGGCAGGTGGATCTCTGTGAGTTCGAGACCAGCCTGGTGAGTTCCTGGTCTACAGAATGAGGAAAAACAAACAACCCCCCCCCAAAAAAAAGATAGAATTGACATAGCAATAAGTAATGCCAAAAAGTTTCATTATAACAGTTCATATGTGCACATAAAGAACTTTTATCATATCTACTAAAAGTAATTTTTAAATATTTTAATTTTTGAGATAAAACCTCACAATATAGCTCGAACAGACACTGCATTCCCTATGCACCCAGCCTGCTCTCCACCTCAGGAGCCTCTTGCCTTGGCCTCTTAAATACGAGTATTTAAGTCGTTAAAATAAAACTAAAAAAAAAAAAAAAACAGATAAACTCTTGGTCTGAAAAAAACTACTCAGAAGTTAAAGACGCTTGTTGGTCTCACAGAAAACCCAAGTTTGATTTCCAGCACACACCTGGAAATTCCTAACTGTTCGTAACTCCAGCTCCAGGGGATCCAGTGCCCTCTTCTGACCTCAGCAGCCACCATGCACATTTATGGTGAACACACATACATGCAGGTAAAACACCCGCACATAAAATACGATGAATAAATCTAATAAAATGTTTTTTTTTTTCAAAAAATCAATGAATTCTTAAAATATGTCAAAATGAATTCCATCTCTGTTAGAAATTTATACTAAGGCACCGAAACCATAAAGCGCCAGAAGAATCATAGGCCACATAGGCATTGACAGTCAAAGGGCTAGCATAGGAAAGGCTATCAGATTTGTTAACAGAGGTTATAGAGTCGGAAGGAAAAGGCTGGTAGAGTTTAATTCCTTTAAAATAAAAACAAAGCATTTTCTAGCGTCACGCAAAGACAGCTCAATGAGCACACACGTGGTGCAGAAGTACAACCATAAAGAACACACATCAGATTCCCTGCACTCTTCCCAAAGGTTGGCCCCTAAGTCTCAGCTTTGATACCCTGCAGGGCGGGGTCTTTCAGAGGCCCTCTGTGGCAGGCTCCTGACTTGTTCCCTGTTTTCTTCCTCTTCTGATGTCCATCCTCTTTGCCTTTCTGAATGGGGATTAAGCATCTTAGCCAGAGTCCTCCTTCCTGATTAGCTTCTTTAGGTGTACAGATTTTAGTATGTTTATCCCATATTATATGTCTAGTATCCACTTATGAGTAAGTCTATACCCTGTGTGTCTTTCTGCTTCTGGGATACCTCACTCAGGATGATCTTTTCCAGTTCCCACCATTTACCTGCAAAAATCTGGGTACAGGGGTATTTTCTGAGACTGACACTCCAACCAAGGACCATTCATGGAGATAACCTAGAACTCCTGCACAGAAGTAGCCATGGCAGTTCAGGATCCAAGTGGGTTCCATTGTAATGGGAACAGGGACTGAACTCAGTGTCTGGCTCTTTGATTGCCTCCCTCCGAGGGGGGAGCAGCCTTGCCAGGACACAGAGGAAGGCAATACAGTCAGTTTGATGAGACCTGATAGACTAGGATCAGAAAAAGGGGAGGAAGACCTCCCCTATCAGTGGCCTGGGGGAGGGACATGGGTGGAGAAGGAGGAGGGAGGGTGGGATCGGGAGGGGAGGAGGGAGAGAGTTACAGGGGGGATACAAAGTAAATAAATTGTAATTAATAAAAATTAAAATAAAAAAAGAACACACATCAAATTGCCTCTCAGAAGATAGAGGTGGGACTCCTCCTTGCTGCCCACCACAGGAGGAAGGACAGGGCTTCACAAAGACGTCTACAGCAAATATGCACAAGCTTTAAAATCAGCATTTAAACCAAGTGTATTGTCATGGGTGAGAATTTCCTTACTGTCTGAGCTTTGGCGGTTTTTGAAATTTCTTTTTTAAAAGTATTTTAGGCCAAAAGTACAATCGTTAGATGACATCCTCTTATCCAGCTACGAATCTGTATCATGTTTAACACAGGTAAGTCTGCACGTGAATAGAGAAAGAGATGCCCAGATGAGTAACTGTTACAGTGTGTGAGGGGGCTTTGGATGCCGTTAGCAACATTTTGTGTTGTGTCTCCATATTTTGTAGCATTTTAAGCAGTTTCTTTTTTTTTTTAATGCTTGATTATGTATATGCAAATGTGTCTGGGTGGAGGGATATGCACATGAATGAGTGCAGGCTACTTTGGTGGCCGGAGGAGGACATCAGATCCCTTGGAGGGTGGCGTGGTCCGGTCCTCGAGAATGAGTGCTGAGAACTGACCTCCCGGCCTCCAGAGAAAAAGCAGTAAGTGCTCTTAACTGTCAATCAATCCATCTCTCCAGACCCTTCTCCCATATTTTAAAAGATAAAACACGTAATGTCTTGTTCCAACCAAGCAAGCGAGCGAGCAAACAAACAACAAAAAAAGCCATATCCTCTTGGACTATAGAAATGTCCAAGTCAGACTTTAATGGGTAAGTTGTAAGTTAGAGAATGTAAAGGTATAGAGGGGAGCCATGACAGGGTAAGCTATCGCCTGGGTTTCCCTAAGCCTCTGGGCAAGTGACATCATCATCCCCTCCCTCAAAAAGTTACCTTGAGAGTGGGATTGGTAGGGAAGACCTTCAAAACCGAAATGAAAAAATAGTGGCAGGAAGCAAAAAGAAGGTTTTCCAATAATTTTCACTCAAGTCCCACTGGCCCTTGGGTCTGACAGCTTCTATTTATAGCACAGTGAATAGCCTTATAGAGCAGTACTTCAGCCTCCGTAGAGAGACAGAAAGGATAAATATTTGGCAGCTGATCACATTTGTCATCAGGAACGGGAGCTAGCTAATTAAGCCCACACTATTTACTGTTCTCATTAAGAACACTGTTCAGTTCGATTTTCTGCCCTGAATGTCACCAAACATCGCTGTACGTTGTCTGTGATATAGTAGAAAACATAAAATTCAATTCATAGAAAAATACAATTAGCAGTTTAAGGCATTCATCTGGACTTTTAGACGGGGTGAGTGTAGATCATTTAGGCAAATATTTAAACTATACTCAGCTGAAATTGGTTTTTTCATTTTGTCACTCGATATATGAATTGGTCAAATGTGAAAAGTTGAAAAATATCATCATATATTTTTTAAACGAAAGTTGAGAGCTCTTTGCAATATTGTTTTAATTTGTTTTTATTCCCACCATCCCATCTGTTCCATTTATAGTTAGAATCAGGTTTCTTTCCCTAACTGTTCCACCTTCACTTACAGAAAACATCTTGATTCTAAAATAATTAAAACGGGCACATTATAAAATGAAAACATCTGGTTTCTCTGATTGGATCCGTCAGATTTTTCCCCCCTTAAGAAAACAGAAAGCAAATGGCATGTCAAGGAGTCTGCGTGGTGTTTTTTTTTTCTCTTTTAGGGTGGCTGGGTTCTCTGGAGGCCAGCGCCATTTTCTGCCAGCCATCTGAACCTCTCATGCGTTCTTCCTCGCTACAAAGTGACAGCAATGGCCCTGATTTTACCCCCGTCTCTCTTTTGTTCTTCCTTTCCTGGAATATCCACCTCTCTAGAGAAGCTGGGCCCCAATCCTTTTCTTCTCAGGGGAGAAAAACCCTTTTAGACCTTTCCCAAAGCCTCCACTGTCTGGCTCACACCCCAAACACTTTCTGCTCTTTCGTGACTATGCTCAATTTCTGCACACGATTAAGGATGCAAATTTTAAATCTCAAAATGTAATGTCTAGACTACGGCATTATATCTAAAAAGAACGGAGGCCATGTATTGCCCTGTGACCCAGATTCCCGTGTGTGTGTGTGTGTGTGTGTGTGTGTGTGTGTGTGTGTATGCGTGTGTGTGCACAGTGCGTGGGAAGGCATGGATGTGGAGATCAGAGACTACCCTGTCTGTTCTTTCTCAGGAACAGTCCACCTTAATTTTTTTTTTTTAATTCTGAAACAGTGTTTTGTATCAGCTTGGGCTCACCAGCCCAAGAAATCTGTCTGTCTCTGGCTCCCTGGTGCTGGGATTACAAATTTGTGCTATCATGCCTTGTTTCTCTGTATAGTTTCTGGGGACTGAATTAAGCTATCTCCTTAATCCATGTCAAATCTCTTTTGATAAAGTTTTCCTCCCTTTAATTCTCCCCTCTCCCTTCCTTCTCCCCTTTCTTTTTTCTTCACCTCCCTCCCTCCCTTCCTCCTTCCCTCTGTTTCTTCTTTTTTTCAGGCTCACCATTTATTGGAACTCTCTATAGTATTACATAATGATTAAAGCTGTTACACTAAGCATTTAGCCATCTAAAACTCACGTTAAACCACCATGGCCACCGTTACTCACGAAATGCTTAAAACACGCGTAGAAAGTAAATCACATAGCATCTCCATGCAGTTGGCGAGCGTGTGTATCACCCACGTCAGCAGCTGTTGTTCTTAAAAACATCATCTTCCAAATAACGACAGCAGAGCCAGCTCTCCAGTCATGCTCATGCAAGACTTAGCACCAATCACTACTGAATCTCCTCTTGTTGCCTTTGGCTCAGGGACCAGTCTACCGAGGTCTGCTTAGACCCTGACTCCAGCACCCACCTATGAGCCACGCTGCTTGGCTTTGCAGCTTTCGTATGTCCCCCAAGACACTGAGAAGCATGCTATCCATCGCTTCCTGATCGGACAGAATCCCACCAATGCGTCTATCTGCTTTTCTGCAGTAATAAGCAGACCACAAGGCCAAGTGGTTAGTGCCCTGATCAGAGAGAAGACCTGTAAATATAGCTTAATGTTGCCACGAAAATGTGAAATGATAGCAGTCACCACTGTCAACTATCAGGATGCAGAAGAGAATTGTGAAGGGTGGAGGGACGACCACTCAAGGGGCCTGGGTAAAGCCTTCCCAAGAGGCAGATGGTAGCCTCACTTCGACCAGCCCAACCCCTAAAGCCAGAGGCCACAAAGACAGACCTGACTTCACGGTAACCTAGACCAGGCAACTTTCATTTACCAGTGCGTAATGCCTTTTTCAAGTCCCTTTTCAAACATCTCTTTAAACTGTCTTAAGTGATAATCCATACCCCATGTGAACACTGTTTAATGAGGTGAAGTTGTTTAAATGAACCCAAGCAAAGTTTGATTCAGCCAGCATCAAGTCTGTGCCCTTGTGGTAAAGCCAAGTCCTGTCCTTCCTAAGGTGGCTGCTGTTGGTGCACAATGCTGTGGGTCTGTTCTCGGCTTGGCTTATGTCTCCTCTAACTGTTACAGCCTCTCTGATGTATACTCCCTCCCGGCACCATCTTCAGGCGAGCAACAATTTTCAGAACTATATGTGTCCAAAGGACGATGGGGCCAAGGCAGAAGCCCTTCATCACCTCCGCTAGGCAAATCCTGTTTTCCTCTGTGTGATTTCTCCACTGGTGCTCCACTTCCTTTGTGACTGGGTATCCTGTCAAATTCAGGCATTGAGCTATCGTCACTCACAGTGAGCGCTCCAGGATGGATCCTCTCCATCTGGGGCTGGGATCTGCTGGACCGCAACATTCTTTTGATATCTCAGTGAAGCCTGTTACGTCACCTTATGGCAAGGGGAGCTACATTTCTGCTTTTCAACCCTCTGCCGCTTTCCCTTGGATATTTTTTTGTGAGGAATGCACATTCCTGGCTGGCATTTGTGGGCTCCCAAGCATCTGCTGGTTCCCTTATTCAAACAGATAGCCATGGTCAAGGCTCTGCCCTGGGTGCTCTGAGAGGACAGGCATGGATCCAGGCCCTCAAGCAGCTCTCAGTGACCAGGAAGCTCCGAGAGGGGTCAAGGGACACTATGGGTGGCATTAATCCTGAATTGTCGAGAAAAACAGATGCACAAGCAGTTTCTACAACCTTTCTTAGCAGAAAGAGAGCAAGGTCAGATCCTTTCTACAGAATTCTGTGGGAACAATATGCCCCTTTCCTAGGATACTGTGAGTTGCATAAGGGCCCTTATTTTTACTTGTCACTCCCAAGTGCTAATGAACTAGATACACTTTCCAATTTGCTATTTTTTTTTAACTAGTGACTGTTTTCTAGTGTCATATAATGTATGTGTATGTGTGTGTGGGTTTTTTGTTGTTGTTGTTGTTGTTGTTGTTTTTTTTTTTTTTTTCTGAAACTCTCAACATTAAATTCTCCTATTTTAAAAAGAACAAAATAAACCTGTTAGGAGAAAAAGTGGGGAAGAGCCTGGAACTCATTGGCACAGGAAACAACTCCTGAACAGAACACCATCAGCACAGGTTCTAAGAGCAACAATCAATAAACGGGACCTCATGAAACTGAAAAGCTTCTGTAAAGCAAAGGACGCTGTCGTCAGAACAAAACAACTACCTACAGATTGGGAAGGATCTTCACCAACCCTATATCTGACAGAGGAATGATACCCAGAATATATAAAGAACTCAAAAAGTTAAACAGCAACAAATCAAGTAATCCAATTAAAAACTGGGGTACAGAGCTAAATAGAGAATTCTCAATAGAGGAATATCAGATGGCAGAGAAACACTTAAAGAAATATTTAATGTCCTTAGTCATCAAGGAAATGCAAATCAAAACAACCCTGAGATTTCACCTTACACCCATCAGAATGGCTAAGATCAAAAACTCAAGTGACGATACATGCTGGAGAAGTTGTAGAGAAAGGGGAACCTCCTCCATTGCTGGTGGGAATGTAAACTTGTACAACCACTTTGGAAATCAATCTGGTGCTTTCTCAATTAGGAATAGTGCTTCCTCAAGATCCAGGTATACCACTCCTGGGCATATATCCAAAATATGCTCAAGTACATAACAAGGACATTTGCTCAACCATGTTTATAGCAGCTTTGTTCATAATAGCTAGAAGTTGGAAACAACCCAGATGTCCCTCAATGGAGGAATGGATACAGAAATTGTGGTACATTTACACAATAGAATACTACTCAGCAATTAAAAACAAGGAAATGATGAAATTTGCAGACAAATGGTGGGAACTGGAAAAGATCATCTGGAGTGAGTTATCCCAGAAGCAGAAAGACACACAAGGTATATACTCACTCATAAGTAGATACTAGACATATAATATAGGATAAACATACTAAAATCTGTACACCTAAGGAAGCTAATCAAGAAGAAGGACTCTGAGGGCTAAGATGCTCAATCCCCATTCAGAAAGGCAAAGAGGATGGACATCAGAAGAGGAAGAAAACAGGGAACAGAACAGGAGCCTACCCCAGAGGGCCTCTGAAAGGCTCTACCCTTGCAGGGTATTAAAGCAGATGCTGAGACTCATAGCCAAACTTTGGGCAGAGTACAGGGAATCTTATGAAAGAAGTGGGAGATAGTAAGACCTGGAAAGGACAGGAGTGCCTCAAAGAGAGCAACAGATCCAAAAAGTCTGGGCCCAGGGGTCTTTTCTGAGACTGATACTCCAGTCAAGGACCACTCATGAAAATAACCTAGAACCCCTGTACAGAGGTAGCCCATGGCAGTTCAGTGTCCAAGTGGGTTCCATATTAATGGGGACAGGGACTGTCTTTGACAAGAACTGATTGGCCTGCTCTGTGATCACCTCCACCTAAGGGGGGAGCAGCCTTACCAGGCCACAGAATAAGACAATGCAGTCACTCCTAATGAGACCTGATAGACTAGGATCAGAGGGAAGGGAAAGAGGTCCTCCCTTATCAGTGGACTGGGGGAGGGGCACAGGTGGAGAATAGGGAAGGAGGGTGGGATTGGGAGGGGAAGAGGGAGGGAGGTATAGGGGAGATACAAAGTGAATAAACTGTAATTAATAAAAATAAAAATAATTTAAAAAAAGAACAAAACAAAACACCAAAGGAAAACCTGTGAGAACACATTTAAAGAAACTGTGCGCTTTGTATCTTTTGGTTTAAACTATCATGCTCAACTATCACTTAGAGAATCATATTTTCCCAAGCAAAATTCTAGCTTGGGAGTACACTGAATGGAAAAAAAAAAAACAAAAAAAAAACCAAAGATAGTGTTTACTCATTATGTAATTGACTCAGCAAAAGCCCAGAATATGGTAGGAGTGAGTGCGTTCACAGTCTCATAAAAGCTGGAGTCTTGCTTGCTCTTCTTGAATCCCCAGGCATAAATCAAATCATAAACTATTTCCCTGAAAAGTTATTAAGTCTATGACTTACACTGAATAGCGCCCTTCTGCTGGTCTTGCTAAAACGTTAGTAATTAAACACAGATTTCAAATCCAAGGTCACTTATTGGAAATGCCATATTAACAGCTCCATATTAAAAACAACTCCAAATGAAATGAGTTCCAGTGGGATATTACTTCCCAGACATCAAAAAAAGGTTCATTCCAGTGTTCCCACAAAGGTTATTTGAGGAGATCTCAAACCACTCAGATTCCACTAACAGTAGATCCATTCTTTCAGGTTAATACTACCTTAAGGCCTTGAGCAACAAAACTTTAAAATTACAAATTTGGCAAATGTCATAAAAACGTCACTCAAGTTGTCACACAGATCAACAATTCAATTCAGCCAGCTTGCGTTAGACACTAATATACCTAGGTACCACTGATAAATTCCCAGGACCCCGAAGCTCACTTCTCCTTCTCCAGTCCATACTACTCCTTGATAAAATTCACTGGCTGGCAAGCCGATGGCCTCTGGAATGTGGTCAGCCTTTTCCTAGCCAATGTTTGTCCCTGGCCATTTTTACCACCGTAGGAGAATTTTACTGGCACTGATTCGCTGGAATACATTCAACACTATGAAGCATCTCCCAGACTCCATATCTCTCCAGCTCCATTCTCTCACAGTTCCTGTTCCTGCTGCATCTCATACTCCAGACATATCACATTCCTCATTATTTCCCCCGATAGAAACATGTTAGTCAGTCCTCTCTCTGTCTCTGCCTGCCTGTCTGTCTGTCTCTCACTGTGTGTGTGTGTGCGTGTGTGGTGTTCCTGTGGATGATGTTAGTGTGCCTATGTGTGGTGTTTGTGTGGTGTGTTTGTATGTGTGTGGTGTTTGTGTGTGTGCTTGTTCATGTGAACCAAAGTGCTTGACTAAGGAATCAAACCTATGTTTTCATGCCTGAGTGGCAGGCACTTTATTTCCTGAGGCATCTTTTGAGCCCTTTGAGGGGTATTTTCTTTGATGTGTTTATCCAGTAACTTATCTCAAGTACCAGCCTTTGCTTCTGCAGTGCTAGAGATCAGACTCTCTGTCTTGGGAGGGAAGTGCTTTGCCACTGAGTAACAGCCATAGCCCCCAAGGAACATTTCTAAAGCTTGTCATTGAATGGACAGGGTACAGGAAAACTGTGAGAATTAGGAAGCAAAGCGGGCTGGTGTGAGCCAGACTCTAGAAATCCCAGGATCTTCATCTTCATCATTCTGTGTAAAGAGCTAACAGGGAGAGCTGAGGCTTTTGGTGAGAAAATACAGCCAGAGAGAGGAGGTGGGGAAGACAGATGTCTCTCTTTTCCCTGTCTCCGATCGCTCGTAGTGCTCCCCACTGGCCAAAGTTAACCAGAAGCCAGAGGGTCAGGAGGAGACCTGGGGTAGTTCACACAGACCACACCCCAGCAGGTGGGGAAGGGTGCGGAGTGGATGTACAGGGTAAAGGGAAGCATCTAGCCTACTCCTTTATCAGCTCCCTAGAAAATTTCAAAGCCGAGGCAGGACTTAGCAAACTGTTTTGGGAAACTTCTTCTGGCAGGCAGGGGCGTAAGGGAGGAACCGAAATGGAGAAGCTCCAAGGAAATACTGAATACGAGAGCCCAGACCCCACACCACAGAGCCTGTTGTCATCACATCATGGATCCCAAAGAGGAGGGCACAGGTGTGACCCCTGATGGCACTGGGATCAACAGGATCTGGCTAGTTACCACACCCAAGGGGCCGGAAGTGCCAGTCTGACTCCTGGGTGTCTGGATGCCAGTCTCCTTCAGGCTTCAAAACCATTCTCAAGCCCACCATTGTGGTAGGATTCTAGCGCCTTCTCTATACAATGAAAGTGAGCATGTCAGAAATGACTGAAAAAAGCACAAATGGGCAGTGCCCTACAGCTCTCATTGACTTAATTATAATGGCGCAGTCTACCGAAGATGATCATGTGTGTGTGTGTGAGGAGTTCAGCTACACGTGTGGGTGAATTATGTAGAGGTCAGAGGTCAACCTCAGGTCTCACTCTTTAAGGCACAGTGCACCTTGGTTTTGAGATAGGGTTTCTCTCTCACTAACCTGAAAGTCACCAAGCAGGTTGATTGCTTGCAAGGCAAGCACCATATTGATTGAGCCATCTCCCCACCAAAGAATTTTAACAAAATAAGTATTCGGCTATGGTCTAATCATATAAAGGCTTTATGTAAAAAACTAAATTGCTGAGACTTATGGGTAACCTTTGGGCAGAGTGCAGGGAATCTTATGAAAGAAGTGGGAAACAGTAAGATGTGGAGAGGACAGGAACTCCACAAGGAGAGCAACAGAACCAAAAACTCTGGGCACAGGGGTCTTTCCTGAGACTGATACTCCAACCAAGGACTATGCATGAAGATAACCTAAGACCCCTGCACAGATATAGTCCATGGCAGTTCAGTGTCCAAGTGGGTTCCATTGTAATAGGAACAGGGACTGTCTCTGACATGAACTGATTGGCCTGCTCTTTAATTACCTCCCCCTGAGGAGGAAGCAGCATTACCAGGCCACAGAAGAAGACAATGCAGCCACTCCTGATGAGACCTAATTGACTAGGATCAGAAGGAAGGAAAAGAAGACCTCCCCTATCAGTGGACTTGGGGAGGGGCATGCATGCAGAGGGTGGAGGAAGGGAGGGATTGGGACGGGAGGAGGGAAGGAACCACAGGGAGGGATACAAAGTGAATAAAGTGTAATTAATAAAGAAAAAAACTAAATTGCTGACTTCTGATGAAAATGAAAGAAAAAATCTAAATAGAATTCACATTATTATAACATGGCACCGAATGAAACTTAAGTGTGGCCACTCAGTTATATTGGGCAATGCAGGGTCTCATCTAGCCGTGAAGTTTGCAATAAAAACCAGAGGCTAACACCTCACACCCACTCAGGGTGACTCCCGGAAAACAGCACACAATGGTTAAGAAATGGGCAAGGCCAGACAGCAAAGAGTTAAAACATCAAGGCGAGCAGGGATCAGAACCCGGTAATGTTGCTGGTGGGACTGTAAAGCGGGCATGATGGGAAACGATCCGGCAATTCCTCATATGAATCAGTGTGTGTTTATCATACGACTCCCCCTTCTGGGTACACATCTCCCAAAACTGTAGACACGGACTCAGAAAGCGGCATCCTCATCCCCGATGCTACGTTATTTACTGCAGCCAAAACGAGGAAAAACCAAAACCAACTGTCTATCTACAAGAGAATAAATGACATCTGCCTGTAATCTGAGAGAGAAGAGAACTCTGACGCCTGCCACAACACAGATGAAGCTGGGGTCGTTCTGCAGAGAGTCAGGTATAAAAGAGTGAATATGACTGAGTACCGGGGAAGCACCCCTGGCTATCACGTCACAGCAGAGGCCTGACTGCGTGCTGGAGAGTGGAGGGAACGGGAGGCGCCGTTTCATGAGCATGGTTTCAGCTCCGTAATACCGAAAGCCTGCTCTCCATACGACGACTCTTGCACCGTAGTCTGAGTATAATTGCCACCGCTGAGCTTAACGCTTCAGAATAAAAAAGGTAAGCGTCATCGTGTACATTTTAACACACACACAGAGAAAGAGAGACTGAGGCAGAGACGGATGGACAGAAACAAGCAAAGCAACATTTCAAAGGTAGAAAGAAAATGGAAATGGAAACTTTCTCTTAAAAGTTGGTGATGAAATACAATCAACCGGCCCATGTTTCAAAACTTTTTAAAAACAGGATTATAAAAGTCAGGGAGAAGGAGAGGTGGTGAGCACTTCTCACTGAGCCGCTAAAAAACCACAGGGCTGTGGAGGTTATAGAGGAGAACATATATGCCATGAAATCAGCTCCTATACTGTGACAGATAAACATGGGAAGGAGAATAGAAAAAAGCTGTGAGGAAGCCATGCAATATTAACTGAGATTTAAACATTAGTTTTTAAACATAGAAACTCCAGACTCCCAATGCTGTGTGATTTTTTTTTTTTTGTCATATGCGTAGAGATACTGTTGAGGAAGTTAGTTATTCTGCTGTGGTTACAAGTTCTGCAGGGTCCCTCAATTTCTCTTCATTTCCTTATTAAATTCACGTCAAATAGGGCTGGAGAGATGGCTCGGCGGTTAAAAGCACTTGCTGCTCTTCCAGACGGCAAGGTTTGGTTTTCAGGAGGCCCACAAGCATCTGCAACTCCAGCTCTGGAGTAGTAGTCAAAGCCCTCTTCTAGCTTCCGAGGGTACCTCCACACAAGTGCACATACACAAACACACACACTCTCTCTCACACTCACGCACATCATTGGTTTATAGTTCACATAAAATCAAATTCTTTTCCCTTAATATGGCATACATGTATGACAGCATTTTTATGACTGTGTCTATGGGCTTATCCTATTGAAAAATCCTGTATATGAACATGCATGAAAATGTTTGTCATGTTGCCATATAAATTCTGGTTATTTCTAGAGTTGGATAATTCCTGGATTTGTGGTTTTCATTGTATACTTTCTGAACTGCTGGATTTATTAAATAAGTGTGACGCTTTCTAACTTAATTATTCTAATATATAAATTAGTCCAGCTTGGGGCCAAGATATCATCCCACGGTGCCTTCAAAACCCTGGGCAATGCAGGGTCTCTCTGGTAAACATTGGTCAAGAATTTGGCCGTGATGGCTGGTGCCCTCAAGAGCATTTATGGAAACTGCCTTAGGACCTCTCAAGCCTGGTGAGAAAAGGTTTTCAGGCAGATGTTGCCTTAACTTCTGGCACTACACACATCTACAATGTCTCAGAATGTTGCTTCTCAGCTGGACGCTTCAGCCCCTATGGAGCACGTGGGAATGTCTGGAGACGTTTTGCAGTTTTGCAACTGGGGCAAGGGAGACTGCTACTAAAATATAAACAGGTTCCAGTTCCCAGGGCAGCCTGGACAGCCAAGAAATAACTAATCTAGAGACTGTCCAGGTCAGGAAATTCATGCTAGAAGGTTGCTAATCTTTACTTTCATAATGATTTATAACAGTTAATTTAAAAACAGCTATTTTCTAACCCGATGTAACAACCACACATTTTCAGACTTCAGATGGAGTTAAGACAGCACAAGCTGCTCTGCTCTTACCCTGCTCATCACCATGGATGAAAAGAGGATTCCTGCAGAAACCTGACACTTTCCCATCCCCAAGCAGACTCAGAATGCTCTCTGCACACTCCCGCCCATTAACAACCACAAAACCGTCTTACGGAGCTCTTAATTCCAACATACCTCAAACCACATTCAAGCCACTCATACTTGACAATCCACAGTGGGCTTTTCTTTCCAAGGAGTGGGGGAAATACAGGCATGGGCTTTCAAGTTTCATGATACCAAGCTTTTAGAAAAAGATTCTCTTTTGACTTTTTTTTTCCTATGATTTATTTTCATTCATGGTTAGCCATTTTCTCATAGAAAAACACAGGATTTGTGCCAACGACTCATCAAGAATATTACCCAGACCACATGCGAGGGGCATCGGCTTTAAACAAATTCCCTCAAGAAATATTATTTGACAGTTAGTAAAGTGGGTCATGAAAGAAGCCAGCATGCCGTTTCCATCCTTGGCCTCTCCTTCTGCACAGGCTGGGCCACTGCGGGGCAGAGTGCTACCCCAGGTGAAGAGAGAAACCTGGCACGGGAAATTCTGCATACCTGAAACCAGAGTACAAAGACAGAAAGAACCAACAGCACAACCCCAGTTTAACTACCGATATTCCATGGGTGTCCACAACAGCCAGTGAGGGTGATTGCCAGGTGGACAGATTTCAGAACCATCAAGGCTTCTGCCAGGGTCTTTCAAGTGAAGCAAAGTTAAAGTTCACTTTCCCCTTCAATAACATTCTCCAGCTCCCATTTAATCACCGACCTCAAAAATCTGGTTAAATAACTGGAAGGCAGGACAAACAGGCACTGAGTGCTAAAGGAAAGGGGAAGGACAGCCACCCTTATCCTGGGTACTCAGGGGGAGGGGATGGCAGACACATGAGTCTTGAGAGATGAGTCAGACTTTGGCAAACCTCATCAGCGAGCAGATGATCAAACAGTGTACAGTGTGGGAGGGCAAAGAGAAAACATTTGTATAAACATCCATGGATTGGATATAGCCACCGAGAGAGTAGAATGACAGGACAGTAGTGTCTGGCAAGTTTGAGTTTTCTCTATCTTTGAAGTTTGACCTTGAACTTACTCTAGCCACATCTGAAGCACTTGCTAGGCTTACTGGGCAATGGCCACTGTACTAGGCAATGCAAATCGGGAAGTGTCTGTGACTAAAGAAAGTTCCACTGGACGGATGGCAAAAATCACTGTTGGAAAAATGATCACATAGTTGAAAGCAAAGTCAAGGAAAGGGAGTTTACATGTATATATATATATAGGCATATTTCTATAAGCACAAAACATGGTGCTATGCAATATACTGTACATTAAATTAATCGTTTTCAATTATACCTTTGGAAAACTGAAAATACGCACTATGGAATATTTTTAAAGGAACATTGAAATTTTCAAAGCCACCAGAGAACAAATTCAAACAAAATGCGTTCTATATATCAAGGTATCAAAAATAGAGAAAATGATGAGGCTAGATTTTAAAAATACCAACATGATAAACAAAGGATTAAGGAAATTAGAAGAAACATAAATACAACAGGACACAGGCTCTTTTCAGAATCTTTATTGCATTGTGTTCTGTGTCACTGGCTGACCTTTCTCCGATGTAATTTTGCTCCGCCTTGCTTCTGATGAGGTCTAAACCCTTTTAGACCTCATTTGTTTACATCCTCTCCTTAACTTTAGTTCATTTATTTATTGGGATATACTATTTGTCCATCTTTATGGGGTACATTATGATAATCCAATATATGCGTACAATGTGTAATAACCAAATCAAGGCTATAAACATCTCCATGCCTCCAATAATTAATCACTTTTATGGGTTATGAACTCGGCAGTCTTCTGCTCATTTATTGTTGGCCCACTTTGTTGTTTCAGACACTCAGTGTTTTCTTCAGTTTCACTGATAGCCAAATCGAATGCTAACTAAAATGTGCATGCTTCCAGCCCCTTCTGAACTTCATCTCCTTGCCTATTTTTTTTTTTTAAATAGGATGCCGAATATCGTCACATCTCCGCTGTTATGTATGAATCTCACTCCCTACATAAGGAAAGATCTATTGTGGGCTTTTATTTGTCCCCAGATATTTCTTACTCAGAGGCTGGATTCTTATTCCTCACCCAGGCACCCTCAGTAGTTTCTTTATCCCCAGGGTGAGTGGTTAAAAGAATGCACACTGAATCAAGACGGACAGTCATCCCTCAAAGACGGAATCGCCTCGGCAATGTCTCCTTTGTGTTTATTGGCGATGCCATCCTACTGCACGAGGTTTCTGCATATAGCTGTCTGTGGGCAGCCATCTCCATGCCCTGCCGTAGCCAGTGTCTGCAGCAGCCACCCACCTTCATGGAAAAGACCCGTGTCACTGGCAGAAATCTACAGCAGAGGAGAAAGCACCACTCCCACAGAGCCTGTGTGATGCCTGGTTTACCAGCTTCCAATTCTGCTAACACGCATTGGCCAGCAACGCTCCAAACAGAACTGGGCCCATTTCTGTCACCAAGACTTTATTTCAAGGCCACTGTGTGTTTGACCTTACCTCTAGTCTGCATGTGACTCTAACACTTGGCTAAGGCTACCATAAAATAATTATCAAAAATCCAGCAACCTTGAAATTCTATTCATTCATCGAAGCTACAATTCGAGGTCACCTGGTTAACTCGGGGCCCCTAGGTTTCCACACTGAACTTTTCAGGTCCATCGTCATTTCCTCAGAGAAAGCTCATCTCCATTAGAGGAGAAAGCACACGACCAGCTGGCTCACATCTTTCTCACTGACTCCCTGCAAGCTTCATGAAGTTCAGGCTTTTGTCTGTCTGGTTTTACTTGTTAGGACATTTCCAGCAATTAACACAGTGGCTGACCTAAGAAGCATCTGGAGAAAATATTAATAAATGAAGACATGAATTAATAATTCAGTGACTAATCACAAGCATAGAGTTAGCACTTTTAAAAATGAGTGGGATGGGGGAAAGTCATGCTGTGGCCAGTGAGACAAGGATTTAAAATTTCTCTGATACAGAAAATTTTCTCTATGAATCACTTTTAGTTTTTTAATATGTCTTTAATTGAAATAGGATTACATCGCTCTCTCTCTCCTCCCTTTCATCCCTTCAGCCCCTCCCACGCCCCCTCTCTCAAGCTGATAGCTTCTTTTTATTTTGGTTACCATTGTTACACAGATCCATATATATATAGAGTGTATCTGTGTGCACAAATATATAGCTACAACTTGCTGAGCCTTTTGTTGTTTGTGAGAGTATCCCAACAAACACATCTACATCAGAAGTCCTGCTTCGAAGACTCAGAAGCATCGGGGAAGAAGAGGGGGAAAGACTGTGAGATAAGAATCCAAACACCAGGAAGCCGGGTGTGAAAGGGTCTCTCCTAACAACAGCTGTGTACGGAACAATGGAGTTGTCAATATGCATGCTAATGCAGCTCGGGAGAGTTTTCTCCTGATCTCAACCCTAGACAAAGAGCTACCGGCAGCTAATTACTGCTGGGAGAGGGGAATTAGCCTGCCTCAGTGGGGGGGGGGGCTTAATTGGTTGTTCGATGCAGAGCCATCATCCCTGAAATCACAGACAAATCATTTTCAAACAGAAAAAAAAAAAAAAAATCAGCGTTCTGAGCAGTCAGCTCGCATCTCTTCTTTTTATCTCGGTTTTGTTTTGGGTCCTGTGTTAGCTTTTGGTCTGGGGCTTGACACCACCCTATGGCACAGGATTCACATAAGAGAAAAAGCGGACCTTACTTCAGTCTTTAAGGAGCCTGGCCTCACACTGGCTCAGTTCTTCATTGCCAGCATTAATCCTCTTTTCATTGCTATTTAAGCAGAAGCTTAGGTGAAGACATTCCATCTCTGAGCAATAAGGAAAGCTAATTTTGTCTTCCTTGTAGTTGGGTTGAGTTACCGGATATGTTGTAATTGATTAAGAAACAAAACCCTCGGGCTTGTAATAGCTGATACATGATTCTGGTTCAGCTTGAATCCATAATCCATTGGCTACAAACTTTATGTGGAAATATGGGGATTTGGAAGGCCACGAGAGTGGAGGAATCAATTAACATACAAATATCCAAACCAAAGTTTCCAGAAGTCTGGTTTTACAGTAAACCAGCCTTCAACATCTTTTCTGAGGACACAATTTGAGGAATGCAAATGAGCGGATAGCTTTAACATAAAATCACAGATTGTTAGAACTGGATAGGGACTTTTAGTCAGTCATTTTTATAGATGGTAAACCAGGTTCAAGAAGAAGAGCTTGGATGCAACCTTGGTTATTTCAACTTGCAGTTCAGGGTGCTTTCTATCACCCCACCAAAATTTCTCTCTCTCTCTCTCTCTCTCTCTCTCTCTCTCTCTCTCTCTCTTTTCCTAGTACTGGGACTTGAGCCAAGGGCCTCGTACATATAGGCAAGACTTCATCACTGGGACACACCTCTAGCCCAATTTTCACCTTTCATTTTCGGCTAAGTTGACCAGGCTGTCCTGGAACTCACCTGTAGCCAAAGCAGGACTCGAACCTGTGATCTTTCTACCTCAGCCTCCTGAATAGCTAGCTTAACAAACCTGCTCACCAGACTTGGCTGCAATTCTCACTCCTTCCCTTAAACTTCTTGCACTTCCTGTTCTTCTACACACCTAAACTAGGTGCTTCCCTTTAGAACACAACTCCCACCCATCACACATACTTAAACTACTTAGTACATGCTAATGTCCATAGGATGAAGTTCAAAGTCCTTTGCTTGGCAGTCAAGACCCCCTACCTCCTGCTTCCTACCAATGCCAAAATTACCCTTGGTGTACCACTGCCACTGCAGCCGCAGTATCAACTCTTGTGCCCTTGATGCTCATCAGGATGGCTGTGCACGCATTTGCTCATCTCATTCTCCCTATGTCCCAGCCTGGAATCCCCTACAAGAGCTTTCTTGTTGACTTGGCTGTAAAAGTGTGTTATCAAACAGCCTTCAGCTGTCTTCCACTTGCTGGGATTAAGTCAATTTCTAGAGGCGTTTCTCTTAGGGTCACACTCTTGTCCAAAAGAAAACCTAAGATCTAATGCCCCTTCATAAATGGTCATTTCATCTACGGCCAAGAAACAGAGAAGTGCATAGTGACTGACTCCTCTCTTACACTGAGGCTGTATTCAATTACAACTCGATGTGGAGCTGCAAGGGCCTGGCCGTATTAGTCTAGGTAGGGGCAACTCTACTAGCCACTGGCTTAAAGATCCTTGTACACGAGCCAAGTCTTCATAGGCTCTGAACAGTGGCTCAGCTTTTCTCCCTGTCCACCCTGCTGCCTTCCCATCTCTCTGCTAACATCAGTTTCAGGGGAACACCAGCATTTGTATCTAAATTCATGAGCATGCTTCCAGAAAACCCCAACAAGCAATACTCTCTACCCACAAAGAACTGTTTTCACTATCTTTCAGAGTCACCACTCATCTTTAGAAGGTCTATATTAGACATGGATCTCTTCCTATACGTTCTATTAGCATAAACCACCCTGTCGTTATCAATTACTCAGTTACATGAAATTAGCATAACCGAACCTGTCCAGCGCTTGTGATAATATTGACAGCAATGAACGTGAAGCAAACCGCCACTCAGTACTCTGTGTCAGCAGAGAGGAAACTCTGCTCTCACAGGCTCCACGTGGCAGACACTAGATTAACGACCAGTACATCTTTGATGTGCTATCACCCTCAGAAGGAAGGAGAACGTTTGCTTTTCTATTCTCGAGCATAGGAGAGGACTTGAAGAGAGCACGGGAAACAGAAGAAAGGTTCTGTTTAAGGAGAATGACATATGAGGAGCGTTCTACAAGGTCTTTCTTCCACGCCAGAAAGACTCCAGAAGGCGCCAAGTAGACACTTGCAGAGAGCCATGCTGGGTGCCAGGGAGTCTGGAGCTGCCAGATCCTGGTGATGGCTCCACCCGAGCTGCCTTCATCCATCTAGGATGACCCGTGTTCTGAAACAGGAGCCTCTTCACCACCATCACGTAGCCAAGGAACACAACGGCATTTGTTTCTTTCTCACAGAGCGCAGTAAATGTTTGGGTGATCTAGGTTTACCTTAATTAAAACAAAACTGGGTCATGTTAACTTTTTACAATAAAAAGTAAACAAGAACACACCGTGAGCCATGCTTTAAATTCCGTGACATGTGAACCGTGCTGTGAAGAAGTCTCCTCAGCCTCCAGAGAAAGAACTTGAAAGTTAGCCTTGAAGAACACTCCTCAGCCAGGGTCATTTCTAAAACGGCAAGAAACACAGCCCCCTGCTCTCCCCCTCTGTACTCATGGACCCAGCCAGGTACCTGACAGGAAATCTAATAAATGGGAAATGGAAAAACTTACTGAAACCTTTTCTCCACCAGGGAGGAAACTGTCAGGAGCAGGGACACTATGGCTGCCTCGTGATGCCAAGTAATGAGAAGTAATCTCAGCACTCTTGTGGAGCGTGGAAGAAGAAATCACAAGATGAGTAGCAGAGGGAAGCAAATTAGAAAGGAGAAGACCCAGAGGGCCCGGGAAGCAGGAAATGTCAGGAATGACCGGAAATCGGCTGTCAGCTGGGGATTTTCAGAGATTTGAAGCCAGAGAGCAGCCAGGTGCTTCCTGACATAGGTTCCTTCCCGAAGCTGCTACACCACATCTTTTGGGTGGCTTCTCTTATTTCTGCTAGCATCACCGTTTTATTGATGTCCACTTAAAGAAAGTTGGAAGACAGGTTAGTCCTTTGACTGCCTCTCAAACAATATATAACAAACCTTTGCCTTACATCATGGAAGCTAATTTACAAAGACAGAAAACTCATATTTTGCTGTACTTTAAAAAGACTTCGAACTGGGCTGGAGAGATGACTCAGAGGTTAAGAAAACCGGCTGTTCTTCCAAAGGTCCTGAGTTCAATTCCCAGCAACCACATGGTGGCTTATAAGCTACTATAGTAAGATCTGGTGCCCTCTTCTGGTGCAAAGGCAGAATGCTGTATAAATAGTAAATAAATCACCCTTAAAAAATAGAACTTCAGTGGGAAATAGTAAGAGCTGGAGAGGACAGGAACTCCATAAGGAGAGCAACAGAACAAGAAAATTTGAACACAGGGAACTTCCCAGAGACTCATACTCCAACCAAGGATTATTCATGGAGATAACCTAGAACCCCTGCACAGATGTAGCTCATGGCAGTTCAGTGTCCAAGTGGGTTCCATAGTAATGGGAAGAGGGACTGACTCTGACATAATCTGATTGGCCTGCTCTTTGATCACCTCCCCCTGAGGGGGGAGCAGCCTTACCAGGCCACAGAAGATGACAATGCAGCCACTTCTGATGAGAACTGAACTGATAGACTAAGATCAGAAAGAAGGAGAGGAGAACCTCCCCTATCAGTGGACTTGGGGAGGGGCATGCGTGCAGAAAGGGGAGGGAGGGTGGGATCGGGAGGGGAGGAGGGAGGGGCTTATGGGGGGATACAAAATGAATAAAGTGTAATTATTAATAAAAGTTAAATAAAAAAAATTAAAAAAGAAATAGAACTTCCCTCAAACCTGAAGTGTACTATTTTCATATGACACTGTAGTGAGATTTTTTAAGAATTCTGGTCTTTTTTTTGTTTTGTTAAAGAAAACCACAGAAATATTATAAGAATATGTTTTCATTTTAATCTCAGGTGTAGGGACCTAGTGGAGCCGGGCTTACCTTGACCTACACCTCATCTTTCCTGCCTGCATAGCATAAGCTGCAGTATCCAATCACTGGTTTGTTAGCAGGACAATGGTATTGGGAATTCCCTCTTTCCAACTATAATGTCAAATCGACATGTTTACGTTGTGAGGCTATCTGCATTAACAAAACGGGACAAACTGAGCACAATGCAAGAGAGCTTGGTGCCGCTGTGAAAAAACAATCTGATTAATACATACAGTTGTTAACTGTCCCTTATTGTCAAGGAAAGAGGGACAGGGTAAGAGACAGACAAAGCTTAAATGTGAGAGGCACGAGTGAATTTCAGAGAGTACATTCTTCAGTCTTCACGGCAATCCTATACCGGGTGTGCGTGTTTCAGATGCAAGGAGTATAGCACAGAAGTTGCCACTTTAATAGCAGGGCTGGTACGGTGACTCAGTGACACCATTCAACATCAGGCTCCCTTTTCCTCCACCAACCATGTATGTCGGCTGCTGGCTGTTCCTTTTGTGGCTGCAAAGTCACTTTTGCAGCTTCAAGCACCCTATTGAGGTCTAAGAAAGGAGAAAAGGGGTGTGTAATTACATACATCCAAAGTAATCAAGAATTTCAGACTCAGGCCGGGGAAGGAGGAGTTCCGTAGTAACATCCCTAACTGCATAAGCATGAGGACCTGAGTCAGACCCTAGAACCCATGGGAAAAGGACAAGGTGGATGGTTCCTGAGGAAGATCTTTGATTTCTACACACATATACTTGCATAAAGCTGGGTGTGTGCACTCGCAGGCACAGGTAGGGGTGGGGCTACTATTCGCCCAGAAGCAACCATTGCAGCTGCTCCCTTCTGTGTACCCAAGCCCCCCTAAATCATAGGCCACTCAGACTGCAAGGAAGGCTGGGAAAACAAGAACCCTATTGTAGTTTGAATTTCAATTTACTTTCTAGGGGATTCCGCTGTTAACACAGAATCGGCATTGGTGTCTACCACAAATTCTAGTACCCAACATGTTGCCTACAGCTGATAATATCATAATCACTGAGAAAGTGGTAAGGGTTCTTCTCACCAAAACAAAAAACAAACAAAAACAAACAAACAAACAAAAAAAAAAACCAGGTAGGTGAGACATATGCTAATAAAGTCAGCTTGACCATTTCATACCATATAAGTATTTTAAAACATTTTAACCAATAAATATGCACAAGATTTATCTATTAAGATTGAACTTTTAAAGACGATTAATATACAGAAAAAGCATTTACATGTCTATGAGATGCACATGCAGAAATTCTTGATCATGAGAGCTGACGGCCATAGAAGGAATTCCATTCCCTCTGGTGACCATGAGGGAAAAGTCACGGAACACCAGGCATGGAGATCTGAGCAAAGTGTTTTTGGAAATTGAGGCACCATCCCATAGTTCAAGAAGCCAAAGCAGAAGGTTATTAAGTTTGTGGCCAGTGTTAGATGAGGCTTAAAGAATTGGCTCAAAAACCCACATAGACGGGCAGATTGGTTACTTTTCTTATTGCTGTGACCAAACACCTGACGGTAAAACATGCCGCTTACTATGTGGCATTGAGTGCAATTTTAATCATTTTAATTACTCATTAATAATTTCTTTTGTGTCACAGTGTTTAATCAGCTCTTACAAGAGTGTAATGGGTGTCTGGATGTTTCACATAGCCATGAAACACATTGCCTGGTGCCAAGGACTGTCTGTATAAGGTTTCGGTTACATTAACCAAGCTCTCCATGCCTTCACATATATTTTATTAATTTCATCTACAGAAAAGGTAGATTATGCATTTTTATTATGATTATACTTGTACCCATTTTTACTTCCCTCTCACATATATTTAATTTAGTTCTGTTTTTCGAAGTATTTTCTTTAACATTTCATAGAAACTGTCTACATTAAATTTTACATGAGACAGTCACTAGAGAAATTTACATATTCTAATAGCTAAGATGGATGATTAAGGAGTACCATACATAATAAGAATGTTTGTTTGTTTGGGTTTTTGTTTGCTTGTTTTTCAAGACAGGGTTTCTCCGTGTAGCCCTGGCTGTCCTAGAACTGGCTTTGTAGACCAGACTGGCCTTGAACTCACAGAGATCAGCCTGCCTCTGCCTCCTGAGTGCTGGGATTAAAGGCGTGTGATACTACATGCAGCCAGGAGCCACTTCTTAAACTGTGTAGACACCAGCATATTTCAAGAGATCATCTTGATCACTGTCCATGCTATTAGTTTCACTGTCAGGGTCACCCTCCCCACAGCTGTCTCCGTCTGTATTCACCTGACCTCATTGAAGCTGCTTTCTGAAATCTGAGAGCCTAGCTCTGTCTTGGCACATGAGCTTATCTGGCATAGGAGTGTGTCATTCACAGACCCAGGGTTGTTCCACGATTGGACATAATGTACATCTATTCCCAGAAGCATATTTAGCTCAGTAGGACACCCTCACCTTTCTCTAACTTTGGGGCAGCATGGAATCTGGATTTCCATTCTTTCCCAGTCTGCAACTCCACTGCTCGAGAGGTACATCCTTGCCTTCAAGGATATGCTAAATGAAAGACTGAGGCCTCTCCTGATGAGGTTGAGGGCAAGGTGAGTGAATAAACAAGAAAAGGGGTCCTGAGACCTGAGCACTGCAGTGATCCTCGCAGATTGGTAAAATTGAATCCTGTTTATAGCAAAACCTCACTGAGTGTATCTCCATGACTCTGGCACAGATGGAGAGGGAAGCAGCACAGTTACAGCCTCCTCTAACAGCAGTACCACCTACGTCATAAGCTGCCTAGGCCTCCTTGCAAGCACCCAGCATCAGAGAACATGGCTTCCAAGAGCCTATGGAACATAAAGTGACTCTCACAATACTCAGGATGAAGCAGCCACTCTAAGCTGAGAAGGAGCGAACACCCTAATTGCAAAGGTTAGAGTAGTGGCATCTTTCTTGCTCCCCTGAACATGTAGGTTTTTGTTTTGTTTTGTTTTGTTTTCTGCTATGCTGTTTCCACTCATCACACCATTGTCTCATCTTGTTTCCTTATCTTCCTTTAAATTAAATTTATATTTATTCATTTTACGTCTCAATCACAAGCCCCCTCCCTCCTCTCCTCCCAGTCCCACTGTCCCAACCTCGTCCCCTTTTCCCCCACCCTGTCTCCTCAGAAAAGGGGAGCCACCCAGACCCCACACGCCCATAACAACCCATCCCAGCACACCAAGTCACATGAGGACTAAGCGCATACTTTCCCACTGAGGCCAGACAAGGCAGCCCAGCTAGGGGAAAGTGATCACCGTGGGTGAGAGCTAGGCTTCAATAACAACAGACATAACGAGACTGAATGACTCCCTACTCAGTGACCACTGGGTCAGGGGAGAAATAAAGAAAGAAATTAAAGACATTATAGAATTCAATGGAAACGAAGGCACAATGTATGAAAATGTAAGGGAAAGCAGTGCTGAGAGGAAAGTTCACAGCACTAAATGCCTTCATAAAGAGACTGGAGACTTCTCACTCAAGCAACTTAACAGCACACCCTGAAAGCCTTAGAAAAGAAAAGAAGAGGACACACCCGAGAGGAGCAGAGGGATACGAATAATCAGACTCAGGGCAGAAATCAATAAATTACAAAAAAGAGAACAATTCAAAGAATCAATGAAACCAAGAGTTCCTTCTTTGAGAAAAATCAACAAGATAAACAAACCATTAGCCAAACTAACTAAAAGCCAGAGAAACACTATCCAAATCAACAATATCATAAATGAAAAGGGGACATAACAACAAAAAAATAAGGTAATCCAACAAAAAAAAAATAAGGTAATCATTAGGTCTTACTTTAAAAGCGTATACACCACAAAATTTGAAAATATAAATGAAATGAACAATTTTCTTAATGGATTCCACTTACCAAAGTTGAATCAAGATCAAGTAGACAAATTAATTAAATATTTCTATATCCACTAAGGAAATAGAAACAGTCATTAAAAGTCTCTCAACCAATCAACCAACCAAACAAACAAACAAACAAAAAGCCCAGGGCCAGATGGTTTCAGTACAGAATTCTACCAGACCTTCAAAAAAAGGCTAATACCAATACTTTTCAAACTATTCCACAAAATAGAAACAGAAGTAACACTGCCAAGCTCATTCTAAGAGGCCAGTCATCTTGATACCTAAACCACACAAAGACCCAAAAAAGAAAAAGAATTTCAGACAAATTTCCCTTATGAACATTGATGCAAAAATTACTACTTGCAAATGAAATCCAAGAACACAAGAAATCAAAAATATCATCCACTATGATCAAGTAGGCTTCATCCCAGGCATGCAGTGGTGGTTCAATATATAAAAATCCACCAATGTAACCCACCATATAAACAAACTGAAAGAAACACACACACACACACACACACACACACACACACACGATCATCTCATTAGATGCCAAAAAAGCAGTTGACAAAATCTAACACCCCTTCATGTTAAAAGTATTGGAAAGATCAGAGATACAAGGTACATACCTAAACACAATAAAGGCAATATACAGCCAGCCTGTAGCCAACATCCAATTAAATGGAGAGACTTTTAAAGCAATCCTGCTTTAGATTTCCTGCTGAAATCAGGGACAAGACAATGCTGCCCACTCTCACAGTATAGTACTCTTCAGAATAGTACTTGAAGTCCTAGCCAGAGCAGTAAGACAAGTAAAGGAGATCAAGGGGATCTAAATTGGAAAGGAAGAAGTAAGAGTATTGCTATTCACAGATGATATGATAGTATACATAAGTGAGCCGGAAAATTTCCACCAGAGAACTCCTATGGCTGATAAATACCTTCAGAAAAAGTGGCTGGATATAAGATTAATTTATAAAAAATCAGTAGCCCTCCTGTATACAAAAGACAAATGGACTAATAAAGAAATTAGGGAAACTACATCCTTCACAATAGCCACAAATAATATAAAATATCTTGGTGTGACTCTAACCAAGCAAGTCAAAGACCAGTATGATAAGAACTTAAAGTCTCTGAAGAAAGAAATTAAAGAAGCTTAAAGTGAAAAATGTTTTTGAGTTTAAATTTGAAGAGTTTATAAATCGCTGCTCTTCTCCATAAAAAATACTGTTTAACATGGGGCAAGTTTTGTTGCTGTTGTTCATTGCTTGAGTTATTTTGACTTATATTAAAGAGTTTATGTAGATTAAATTCTAAGAAGAGAAGCTAGGGATCCTTCTCTAAACTTGATCTTAAGTTTGTCTTTAAATTAGAGTACTTTGCCTGCATTACTATTCTTTTAGACAACACATCACTGCCAAATGTACAAATTTTTCTTTTAAATTACATAGTGTTAGTGAAAAACATTTTAAAATTCCCACTTCACGTGCCTACGTAAAGTAGTAGAAAACACAAGAGCCCTTTGTCAAGATGTCTTTGTGTAATTGCATTATAATGGTTGTCATTTTACTCTAAGAAAAATGTTTGTGAAATAAAGTATTTAGCAAAGTGTGAAAAAAAAAAAAAGCTATCAGAAGATGGATAGATGTCCCGTGCTCTTGGATTGGAAGGATTAACATAGTGAAAATGGCCATCTTACCACAATCTACAGATTCAATGTAATCCCCATAAAAATTCCAGAGCAATTTTTTACAGGCCTTGAAAGAACAATTCTTAGCTTCATATGGAAAAACAACAACAAAACAAAAACAAAAACAAAAACAAAAAAACTCAGAATAGCAAACATTATTCTATACAATAAAAGAACTTCTGGAGGTATCTCTACCCCTGACTTCAAGCTTCACTATAGAACAATAGTAATAAAAACTGCATGGTATAGACTGCTAGATAAATGTAATTGAATCAAAGACTCAGAAATAAAACTACACACATTTTTGACAAATGAGCCATGAAAACTATGCAATGAAAAAAAAATCATCCTCACCAAAATGGTGCTGGTTGAACTGGATGTGTACATTCAGAAACATACAAATAGATCCATATTTATCACCCTCAACAAAACTCAAGTCCAAGTGGATCAAAGACCTCAACATAAAGCCAGATGCACTAAATCTACCAGAAGAGAAGGTGAGGCAGAGCCTTGAACTCACTGACACAGAGACAACTTCCTGAACTGAATTTCAACAGCTCAGGCTCTAAGATCAACAATCAATAAATGGGACCTCTTGAAACCGAAAAGTTCTGTAAGCTTTTTTTTCTATTGACCCTGTCAATAGAACAAAATGGCAGTCTACAGATTGGGAAAAGATCTTCACCAATCCTAAATACAACAAAGGGCTAAAATACAAAATATATAAAGAACTCAAGAAATTAACACCAAGAAAATAATCTAAAAAATGGGGTGCAGAGTTAAGCAGAAAATGTTCAACAGAGGAATCTTGAACAGCTGAGAAGCATTTAAATAAATGCTCAACATACTCAGTCATCAGGGAAATGCAAGTCACAATGGCTCTGTAATTTTATCTTACATCCATCAGAATGGCTAAGATCAAAAATTTAAGTGACAGCACATGCTGACAAGGATGTGGAAAAAGGGGAACACTCCTCCATTGCTGGTAGGAGTGAAAACTTCTACAACCACTTTGGAAATCAATCTGGCACTTTATCAGGAAATTGGGAATAGCTCTACCTCAAGAATCCTGGGCATATACCCAAAAGATGTTCAACTATACAACAAAGACATTTGCTCAACTGTGTTCAATAGCCTGAAACTGGAAACAACCCAGATGTCCCTCAACAGAAGAATGGATAAAGAAATTGTGGTACATTTATGCAATAAAATACTACTCAGCTATTAAAAGCAACGAAATCATTAAGTTTTCAAGCAAATGAATAGAACTAGAAAACATCATCCTGAGTGAGGTAACACTCACATGGTATGCACTCACTTATAAGCAGATTTTAACCATATAGTACAGGATAACCATACTACAATCCACAGACCCAAAGAAGATAAGTAGCAAGGAGGACTCAAAAGAGGGTGCTGAAATCTCCCTTAGAAGGGAAAATAGAATGGACAGTGGAAGTGGCTGAAGAGAAGGAACGAGACAGGAGCCTAGTTTAACTGACCACTAAGAGACTCTGCCCAGCAGCTGATCCAAACAGATGCGGAGATTCATGGCCAGACATTGGTCAAAGCACAGGGAGTCTTGTGGGAAATTGGGAGGAATGATAGAAGAACCTGGAGGTGCCAGGAGCTCCACAAGAAGACCAAAAGAGTGAAATAACCAGAGCACAGAGGGGCTTGTGGAGACTGAAGCACCAATCCAGGACAATATACAGACTAGAGCTAGGCCCTCTACAGAAATGCAGCAGATGGGCAGTTCAGGCTCCATTTGGATCCCCTAGTAAGAAGAGCAAGGACTGTCTCTGACATGGACACTGTTGGCCTGCTTTCTGATCACTCCCTCCTGGCAGGGCTGCCTTGCCAGTCCACAGGGAAAGAGGAGGCACTCAGTCCTGCTGTGATTTAGTGAGCTGGGGTGGGTGTGGGGCTCCCCTTATCTGAGGAATACTGGAGGGAGAGGGGAGAAGAGGGAGAGAGGGTGGGACCGGGAGGACAGGAGGCTATAATCCGGATGTAAAATGAATGAATTAATTAATTAATTAATTAATTAAAATTTAAAATATTCTAATGTCTTAAATATCTCTGTCTGGGGATGTGGCTCAGTGGCAGAACACTTGCCTGGTGTGCACAAGGTCATGGGTTTGATCCCCAGTGCTGAAAAGAAAGGCACCATTTCCTTTCTATAATAGGAACATTTTCCTAGGACTCGTCTGTCGCATAAGGTGCTCAAGATCTGTGGTGTTGGGCGTGAGCTGTCTTTTCCTTCCTACTCAAGTACTCATTTGTGGGTGGATTCTAACACCGATTAACGTTTTGTGGCCTGCCTCTGGTGGCTATCTGGATTTATATGGCAGCGTTCCCGCTGGGAAAGTAGATGGAGCCTCTTCCAGAAAAGGTTCTATGCTTCGACAGTATAGTTACTGCCTCCCCAGACCAGGTCCAGGGGTTTCTTGCTCTTAAATATCAGGACAACAGTGCATTTTCTCAAGAGCTCCTCTTACACATGTTGGTATCAGACCTAGGAGTGTCAGCAAAGTCCAGGGATAGGAGCATGGGTAAATCTTAAGTGGATTCTGAAAATATATCTTAATTTATTTGTATACCTCCAGCTCTATCAAGAAGCCAGGTAATTTTCCCAGGACACCAAGGTTTCTCTAGAAGGAATGAGAACCTTCTTGGGAAGACAAAGACAACTTCTAGAAATGCCTCAGATTTGTGGTTTTATTTTTTAGTTCTGTCTTCTTCAGCATGCAGAGCAGTGTTCCCTCAAATCGGTGAGACTGGTGACCTTTGTCTTTGGTCACAGAAAGTCCTACTATTGGTTAGTTCATGGAAGCAGACCCAAGGAAGAATTAGGAACCTAAATTTGACGCTGTCATCTTCTGCAAGGGAACCAGATTACACGTTCTAAAGCTCCCTGTGGTGGCGATCCAAAAGAAGAGAGATCCAGATGCCATGTCAGACACCGAAACCCTTGCCCTTTGCCCTGGCAGAGGAGGAAACAGAATAGAGATGCTTCCACCATCAGCAGTCACCATTCCCAAGCTAAAAGTGACCTCTGGGGTCAGTCTAGCCACAAGGTCCTCTGGGATCTGAAAAGGTCACCCATTCACTTCAGCTCCGGCAACGGCTTCTGCTTGGATAGCTGAGAGTCTTCTGAGGCCTGCCTTGTCCATGCCCACATCTACCGGACAGGAGGGGAGACTACCCTGTCTCCGTCTGCCAGCCATGAGGATAGAGTTTCCTGTCCACATCTACCAAGCTGGAGGCTCACCTCCTCTCAGGAGTGGCTGCACGCTCCTGAGCTGGCAGGAGTAAGTGAACAGAAGGGCTTGCCAGGCACAGGGCTGGTGAGATGTAGAATAGCCACTGTTCCTCGGTGAGGGAACCCCTGCAGGAACAGGTCCAGCACCAGGGACCTAGACATGTGGCCTTGGCTGGGAACCTGGTTCTGCCAATACCAATTCTGGGACAGAAAGAAGATGATTTTTTTTTAATTAACCCAATACTATTTGAGGTCATAAATTCTTGCCAGTGTCATTAACTGTGGCATAATGTCTACAAATCCCAATGACCAGAACAGGCAAATCAATAAAATCCTTACAGTTGCTATATTCACTCAGATGCCAAATACTCAGGAGCGAAGTCTTTTTTTTTTTTCAATTTGAAAGAAAATAGTGCTGATGACTTTCCCCTTTTAAAGAACCCACACAGATGCACCTTAAACTGTTGTCATAAAAATTGCTATCTAGATTTAGGGCTGTTATGAGTTCCTAGTCTGTATTTTACAGTTGAAATATCTGAAGCTGTCACGCTGAAGCACGCTCTGTGCTCAGCGGCTTGCTCACTGGAGAGTAAGAGCACCAGCCTTCAACGAGATGTCCGCCAGTGATGTCTGCTCCTCACATAGCATTCCAGATGTCTACCCAAAGGGAAGGGTCCCAGGCCCACTCTGTGGTTGATATCCAAGTTACTCTCTGCTTTACTGGGAACGAAGCCAAGCAAATGAACGAAAGCGTTCAGAATAGGCATCGAAATTAATAATTCTTATTCATATGAAATTCGGGGTCATGTGCCTTATTTTATGAAGTACGAGTGCTGTCAACAAACTAGAGAAGGCTCTAAAATAAAGTCATTTCCCCTGTAAATTTAATCAACACTAGCTCTTGCAGACAGCAAGGCCTCTTCCATCCAACAAGGCTTAGCTAGCGAGGCGCAATCACTTGAAAACGCTGCCCTCCCGTGTAGCGCATTACAGAGGGAGATGTTTTCCAAACCTCTAGACCCACAAACTTTCTCTGGTGAATTTAAATGATGTTAAATTCCATCCATGTAATGTGCACAGCCACAAAAATGCCCAAGAACAATTAGCCCCAGGATTCCAGTCACTCTTGAAGACGATGACTCACTGTCTCCCCTCAGCAAGCTCGGTACCTAAATTGTAGACACCCATGACTAAGTCTCACCCCACCGAGAGCCTTCCTCTCTGTGTCTGTGGACTCCATCAGCGCCTCTACATCGGCATCAGATGGCATCACATTGAGGTTCCCCATGTCCATTGTCTCCCTGGCTGAGCTATGAATAATCGGAAAATGGAAACTGTCTGGTTACTCACTTTATCCCCAAGGGTTGGTATGTGGTAGGCTCTTGACTTTTCTTAACTGAATGAATTATTCTGTTCTTTTTTTATTATTATTATTTTATTTTTGCTTAAGAGGCTGGAGAAGATATTTTACATTACATGTCCCGTCTCATTCTTGTGATTACACCCAGAGAGTAAACTTAATGAAACACAGAAGATGGAAATAATGGAGTGGGTCGTAAAAAAAAAAAAAAAAAAAAGGCACCTCGGGAATTCCATGAAAGTGTGTCTCCCCAACACTATGCCACTATGCTCTTTCCAGGGACCACAATTCACCTCATTTTGACAAAGTCTGTGAACCGAATGTCACTAGGATAATATCCACTACCTGTGCTCAGCTTAGTCTGACAGAAATCAGAGTGACACTCTGTCATGAATGGACAGTTTAAAAAAACCTTTCCTCTAAGGCAAAGAAAGAGAGGCTTGCATGTGAAGTATTCTGATAAAAATTCAGTGCTATCTAAGAAGAGGACTAATCTAGCAACGACGAAGAAAATTCAAGAAATTTCCATGAAATGTCAAGGGAGCACACATAATGGTTTTGAGGGATAGAGTGGCCCCGCTAATACAGGCAACCATGCTTCATGCAGCTCCTGGCACAGCCGTAGACTTCTTATAATCCTAATTCATTAACAAATATGGCAGAAAAATCCTGGCATAAATTATGACCCCTCATTATTCAAACAGAACATATTTTTTTTCCAGGAAAATTAAAACTCTAAGGGGTCATAAATATCCATCCCAATTTGTTGCTTCAACTGTGAGCTTTACAAATGCCAGTTGATCTGACAAAGGAAACCTCTGTTGGTTGGAGAGAAAACAGAGATGACTCATCCATCTGACATTATTAGGGAAATTCGTATTTCCCAGGTGATGGAGGGGGCTGTTCAGAACACCATTTTTAGTTTAACTCCTTTGTGAAAGGAATCCCATTTATCAGCTTTTAGAGCAGAAAGCCCGACAGCGATTCAAGCTTGTAGTGCTCAGAACTGTGAACACCAGCTGCTACAGAAGCAACTGGTCGCTTTGCTGTGGTTCTTATGTTTTACACAGAAGTTGCATATATGTAAGATGCACAACATAAGGCTTCAACATGCACGTACATCATGAAATGATGACTCAAATCATGCTAATGACTATGCCTATCTCCATACATGGTCAGTTGCTGGCCAGCAGGCAGTGACAGCAGCTGAAAGCCATTCTCACAGCAAATTTGCAATGTACCCCCCACAGGATTACACACTAACCTGAGGTGCCCAATACTGGACCACTGGCCTTTTCGTTCCATGCCACTGCAACTGTGTGTGCTCTTACCAGCCTCTTCTCACCACCACCCTTGCCCTCTGACCAGCCTCCTACATCATTACTCACTCTTTAGAGGCCACATGTAAGTGAATTCATGCTGTGAATTCATGCTGTGTGTCTGGCTTACTTCAGTTGGGGCAGGGCCTTCAAGTTATACCCATCATTTTGCAAATGGCATAACTTCCTTTGTAAACGCTGAATAGAATTCTACTGGGTGTGGCTGCGTTGTTATCTTGGTGTGTTCCTCCATCACTGGGCACAAGTTATCTGTGTATCTTGGATGTTATGAGAAGTGCTTTCAATGAACAAGAGACATAGAAGAATTGCTGAATTATATGGTAGCTCTGATTATGATACTTTCAAGAGACTTAATACCATTTCCATGATGGCTGTACAAGTTTACACTCCCATCAGTACTGTAACAAAGATTTTCTTTGTCCTTATTATCTTATCACATATCTGCAATAAATACCCTAATAGGTAAGAAAAGGCTCATTATGGTTTTATTAATATTTTCCCATTGGGTGGTGATTTCATTATTTTCATATACCATCTCTTTCTCTGATAAATGTCCTTTTCCCCAGTTTTTAAAATCAAGTTAGTTGGAAACGTCACACTTCCTGATTTCCTATTATTTTGGCAAATCTACATTAATCAAAACAGGATGATACTGGCATGAAAACAGACACATAAGACCGTGGAGCAAAACAAACATCCCAGAAATAAATCCAAACGTATAGTCAATTAGTTCTTGACATGGACACCAGCAATACATAATGACAAAGGGGGTGAGCTGGAGAAACTGGATAATGAAACACAAAGGGATGAAATGGATCTCTTAGGCTAGTCACCAAAGTCAACTCAAAATCTCTAAAAACTGAAACATAAGACCACAAACCACCAAAAATGCTTATAAAAAAATGTAAGAAGAAGCTTATCCATGGAGAGTTTTTTTTTTTCAAATATGATACCAAGATCTCAGGCAGGCAAATCAAAATCAGAGCAACAGGGTCCCCTCAAACTCAAAAGCTTCTGTCCAGCAGAAGAAACAGCCAATGCCCTGACAAGGCAGCGCAGACGGCGGAGAACGTCTGTAATCCGCATATAGGGTAAGGAGTGCACAGCCAAAATGTATAAGGAGATGACACTGCTCACCAGCAGAAGACGAATCTGTTGAGATTCTGAATGCTCTAAGCTTTTGGTTCCCTTGGGATAGTTTTCCTTCTCTGTAAGATGTCCTGTCTCCGTGCCGCCATCTTCCTCCCTTCTCCCCTTTCTCTGCCCCTTTGCACAGAGACGGGACTAGACACACTCTGAGGAGCCCTGAAACCCAGCCTGTCTTGATTCAGAACCCCAGGCCTTGGGCTTGGCTTCAGATTCGTTCCTTCCCTTTATTTTTATTAGTTTCTGCTTGCAAAATCTACTGGTTTAGTCCATGTTGGTGGACAGTACCTTCCCCCCCTCCCCGCCCTATCTTGTTCACCTGTAGGGCTGAAGAGACCGCTTCACAGCTAATGCACTTACTGCCCTTCCAATGGCCCAAGTTCAGTTCCCAGCACCCATGCTGCAGCTCACAAACACCTGTTAACTCCAGCTCCACGAGGTCTGACATTCTCTCAGTCCTCCCCCCAGGCCCTGGCACATATAGGGCAGATGCTCAAACAGGCATAAACATACACACACACACACACACACACCATATATATATATATATATATATATATATATATATATATATATATCTTTGAAAAACTACTAGAAGCTCTTGGCCACTAACACACCACCGTCTCTGGGCAATCAGTACTGATAGCTGATCCTTCACAATATTCTGTGTGCTTTCAAAAGCATCTGCCTTGTAAAATCATTTTTAGTCATTACTCATCTCTGAAAGAATATCTCAGGGCCTGAGTGTCAGATGCCATTTTATTGAAATGTCTATTTAGGGACCATTCTCTCAAAAGACTATGGGTGAATGATGGGACTTTGGAGGAAGACTGTTCCCGGGACCTGCCTGTGAAGAATGTGTTTCGTCCTAGCTGCTTTCTGTTGCTCACCTGTGCTTTAACTCTCAAAAGTTAAAGCAAAAAGACACAGCCCCTGGTAATCTTTTTAAGTTAAGGTCTGAAAAGATACGGAATTTATTCCCTGGTGGAGTTTGTTTGTTTTAAGACAGGGCCTCTCTACAAGAAATCCCTGACTATCCTAGGACTCATTCTGTAAGCCAGGCTGGCCTCAAACTCACAGAGACCCATCTGCCTCTGCTGATGTAATCTCAAGAGCAGGGATTACAGGTGTCACTAGGTCTAGCTTCCCAGTGGAATTTTCTTTTCTTTTTTCTTTTCTTTCTTTTCTTTTTGAGACAGGGTTTCTCTGTGTAGTCTTGGTTGTCCTGGACTTGCTTTGTAGACCAGGCAGGCCTCGAACTCACAGAGAGCGACCTGCCTCTGCCTTCCTGAGTGCTGGAACTAAAGGTGTGCACCACCATGCCTGGCTCCCAGTGGAATTTTCAATGCTGAGTTTTTACTTTGAGTATTAAAGTAAAAGCACACTGTGACTTATCTGAATGGTGACACTGTATTAGTGAGACCTCTCAGTTCCAGGACAAATGCCTGAAAGAAAGAATTTGAAAGGAGAAATATTTATTTTGTCTTATTGTTTAAGAGGGCCCCATCTATGGACAACTGTCTCCTTTGCGTTTAGGCTTACAGTAGGCAGATACATCATGGTAGCAGTACATGGCAAAAGAAGGTTGCTCCCTTAATGGTGACCAAGAAGCACAGGTGAGCAACAGAAAGCAGCCAGGACAAAACACACCCTTCACAGGCAGGTCCCGGGAACAGTCTTCCTCCAAAGTCCCATCATTCACCCATAGTCTAGCCAAATGTTTAATCCATCCATCAGGTATGACCTCAAGACCTGACGGTCTCTGGCAATGCCTGCACAGACACACATGAGGGAGGGGTGTTGCTCATCTCCTGAATGTCTCCATTCAGCTGAGCTGGCAATCATGACTACCCATCAACAGCCCGCTCCAGGCTACAATGCCCCTTGTTCTCTTTGAATTTGTGTTGAGGGCTCAGCACGTGACTGTGTTTTGTTTTTATTGCCATAATTATGGAACTGAGGTGCAAGCTCCCAGGCTTGAGCAGTATGGCAAAGGGAACATTTCTAGGTTGCCCAGGACAACTGTATCCGACTTTAAGACTTTACCCAATCTTTAATCATAAAAACATTCCATTAAATGACTTAACACCAGCAGTCTTAGGTAGGAAAGTGAGTTATTATCTCACCACCAATTATTATGGCTTCCTGGGTTTTATTAATAGATGGACTTACAGGACAGTTTCAACGAAAGGTAGATGAGGAATAGGTGTGTGGGGGTCTCTGTAGGTGAAACCAAACACACAGGCTTCCCCCAAGGCTGAGCTCTATGCACTTATCTGCCCTGAAGAGCAGTTCCAAGCAGTTCAGTGCAGGCAGGGAGAGTTACCACAGCAATGCAAAGCTTCTTCGTAGAATAAAAACAGAAATGCAAGCTCTTCCATCTCTTAGGGGAATTACTTCATAAAAACCAAAAGAAAAATCAAAAGCATGAAGTAAATATAATAAGTGGGGTCCTGTTAAGTTAAGCACGAGCCTTGATATCCATGCCTCAGATCTTTGTTTTTTAAAGTGATCTCTAACTTTCAATGTGTCACAGTATGATTAACGGTTTCCCCCTGAATGCTCTTCACCACCATTTCAGAGGAACATTAACCTAGCTTTAATTACTATGGTACTTGTAGCTGTTCTAAAATGTAAACCAAGTACTTGGCTAATAAATATATGGAAAGAGTCTATCTCACTTACAGTCAATACAATAAAACTCAAGCAATATGTGGAAAACGTCTTGGAAATATCTAGACACCGACAACGCCACAACTTGAAGCCATTCATTGTCAGCACCATGGTTTTTCTCTCCAGCCTCAGGTGAACGAAACTGAGATTTGCTATGTGATTTTGAGAACTGATCTGTAACCTTAAAAATTCCACATCATTACTTCCTATTATTTTGATTATATAAACATCATAGGAGTTCGTAATATTCCATCCCAGAAATCTCACAATTAGCTATTTCTCATGTTTTAATATTAACATTGTTCCTGAGTTTTGAGCAATAGAAATAATTATATCAATAATTATAAAGAATTTTACTTAAACCTATTGCTTTTATAAATGCTCTGAAAAGATGTTTTCTAGGCCCAAAAAGGAAAGATATTTAATAAAAAATATGGTGCTAGTCAGTGGCATGGTGGCACATGCGTTTGGTGCCAGCACAGAGAGGCAGGAAGGCAGGTCCCTGTGAGTTCAAGGCCAGCCTGATGTACATAGCCAGCTCCATGGCAGCCAAGGCTTCATAGTGAGACCTAGCAGCACCTTCTGAGCCTAGTCTTTTCCATCACAATCACTAACATTAGATTAGCAATTTCTTTCTTTTTATTTATTTATTTATTTATTTATTTATTTATTTATTTTTGTGGAGTAATGCCATGATGGAGAATGCTACTTAGTCATTGCTTGGATTTAGTCTTCACTGATTATAAAAGAAGCTGAATTTCCTGTATGATTGCTCACCAGGCACTTGAATTCCTTTTGGAATGGTAAATAGCTTCTTTTTACCTACTCATTAGGTAGGTTATTTTGGGATTTCTTGCCTGTTTGCAAATTTGAATTTCCAAACCTACAGTTTGGATTGTATGCTATTTTCCTCCAACTTCTTATTTAAATCCAGAGCTCTCAACGTGTGCGTAGAGCATGGTCCCTTTGGCAAATCTCTATCTCCAAAGATATTTACATTATGACTCACAACAGCAACGAAATCTCAGTTATGAAGTAGCAACAAAAATAATTTTGTGGTTGAGTAGGGGGTCACCACAACACGAGAAACTGTATTAAAGGGTTGCAGCGTTAGGAAGGCTGAGAGCCACTGGTTTAAATGCTCTCTTGACAAACCCTCATCATAAGCATCAGGAGCAGAAGCAGAAGCAGCCGTCAATGCTTCCCACATCTTTTAAACTTCCTCATTAGAAATTTGAGACACATTTACTTTCACGATCTTTTTAAAGAATACTTTAATTTTTGTTTAACTCTTCAACCGGTCTGGAATTTATTCTGGAACCTGGTAAAGACTTAAGTTCGTTTTCTCTAACTTGTCAATGAACTTCTTACAATAGTGATAAGTGGGGAATTATTATGCATATTAAATGCTTCTTGAACACACGTAAGGCTGGAGGGCGGCTTTTAGATGTGCAGGAACGGTTTGCCTGAATGTGTGCACCACATGCGTGATGAGCCCCAGGAGGCCAGCAGAGGGCATCAAAGCCACGGGCACTGAACTTGCAGGCAGATGGGAGGTGCTCTGTGGGTGCCTGAAACCCAACACAGGTCCTCAGCAAGGGTAGCCAGGGCTCTCAACAGCTGGGCCATCTCTCCAGTCCCCGAGTGACAGTTTCATGTCTCAGTATGATTTCTAGCTACATAACTTCAGATACATATTCTCATTTTTCTTCCTTTCTCCACAAAGGTAATTGCACTCCTGCATCCTCTTCCATCAAAAATAGCCTCCGCAGAATGTTCTGAATTTTATAAGTGTTTATAAGATTTTGCACTAAATATCTTAATGCTTACTTGGGTTATTTAGATGCAGAATATGGCTTGTATTAATCTGCATACATCTTACTTTTTTTCCACAACTACTTTCTAATTATTTTGAAATTGAGAAAAAAAAAATCTTGTATACCGATGTATATGCTTCATGATAGTCTCTCTTTCACAAGAGTGTTTAGCAAACAGAAGCCCTCTTACCATGTTTATTTAGTTTCTTCTTCTCTCCCGTCTGACCTCATCTCGCTTTCATGCATGTGTAGGTCAGGTCTGTGAGATCTGCCCAGCAGAGAGCCCCAATCATCTGCTCATCATTTTTTATTTTTATTTCATTTTCCTCTATTCCCAAACCATCTGTGCTATGTTCTGCCTAACTGAGTTTCCCGGTGACTCTAGAATGCTCCAGCGCCTTCTGTATCTTGATGTATTTTGGAATCTACATCTTGATCTCTTTCAGCCTCTGGTCACCTGCCTGAGTCTAAACCAATGTCCTCTTAAAATGTAATCAGTTGGTGCTCCGTGTTTCTTATGCTGCTGGTTGTAAACTTATGTTGGAAGTAGGCAACATGTAAAAGTGTTTGGGGAATTAAAAGTTCCCTCTCTCAAACTAGAGAACATTTTATAGGCTCCATGGTATCCATTTTACATACTTCCCTTAAGTTAAAATGCCTGGAGTAGAATTATAATCGAGTAAGGGCTGAACAAGAGTCCCAAGGGGGAAAATAGTCCACACACCCAAATCCTTCACTGAGGATCTTTAAGTCTGCCCTGTCAGAGTCCTTCCCGGGTGGAGACAGAGCAACAGGACTGCTTGCTCCAGCAACAGTAACTGCCCCTCCAGGTGTTGAAGGATGAAGCCGATGAACACCGCCTGTTTCCAGCAAGGTTTCCTGTGTTGTGTGGTAAGGGCTGGGGTTAACGGAGAGCTGTGGAACACAGCCAGGACAGACTCACACCTGGCAGCCTACATGGAAACTCGGGGCACTTCCTGTAGCTCTGCCAAGCTGTTCCGATCCCAGGTAAGGGGAGAGAGCATAGCTGCCACTTCTAAACAAAATACAAGGAGACGGAGACAAACCTAACCTAACCTAAAAAATTCCTAACTAAATCTGCACAGGAACCAAACGAGACTTCCCCACACCATCATCTGAACCCAGGACTGTTGTTTGGGATTTCATGTTATGATATTTCACAGTGAAATCTGGTGTGTGTGTGTGTGTGTGTGTGTATGTGTGTGTGTGTGTGATATTTTTTACTCAAAAAACTATCTGTGGAAAAGTTTTTGTGTTAGAGTTTTTTGAACGATGTTTTCAAGTATTTCCATTAAAAGTTTGCACCAAACTCATGACATTACAAACCTCCGTGTTAAAGTGAGTTGAATCGGGGACACACATGTTATATTCTAGGAGCCAGTTCTCTATAATAGGTCAGGAAATGAAACTGCTTCAAGCTAGAGCACAAAATAGACTCAACTTGTAAAATATGCTAGTGGTAACAGTCCCACTGCCAACATTAGGGCATATTTCTGTCATAAAACTATTCTGGTGTTTGACCTGGCTATTCAGATTGTAATGTCCGTGGACATATTCTAACCTTGTATGTGCTGAAAATTCAAAGACCCTTTGTCACCAACCTCTGAATCAACATGCTCTACTGTCAGGAAGTAATACCCCCAATGCTTCGGCAGAGCCTGACAGAACACTGGCTGCTTGTGTCTCCTGGGAACACTCACCAGCTCCCCCAAGAGCAGCTTCCCCTGGTCCTCTTCACAGGAATGCTTGCTTCGTTTTCAGTTCTGTTTTCATGCTGTTGGTGTTTTATAGTTATCACTTCTGGTGATGGAAGATTTTTTTGAATATACACGAAAGTACACAGAACACTGAAATGAACCTCAAGTGCCGAGGGCCAAGCCCCCCCCCCCCCCCATCAGCCCTTCAAGGGCCAGCCTCGGACCGTCCACTGCCCACCTTCCCACACTATTTTGAAGCGAATTGAAAAAATCGTACAATTTCGCCAGTATTTACATGTTTGTGTGTAAGGAGGTGCTGTCTGGACGCCTTCACAATACCCAAAGGCAACCGAGTGAATGTTTCTTCAGTTTTCTTTGTCACAACAGCATGGCAGCAATTGATTAACACATCTTCAAATCTCGTTCCTTTTGGCAGCTGTATCTCCTCATCTTAACTTTCCTTTTTTAACATATTTGATAAAGAAACCGTATTATTTAGCCCAGAGCTTCTCAAGCCTTTTTCACTCGTGAATCCTAACTCAAGGAAATTTTACACAGCCCGGGAGTACAGGCGCACAAAATAACTACATAAATCAAACGCTTATTGATAATTGATCGTGAGGAAATTTATTTTAAAGTCATTGCTTGGTGTCCACATACAGTTTCCATTTCCTGCAGATCGGAACGCATGCTAATGAGATGAGTGTGCTTATTCATCATCATAAAGAATTACATCCTGGCTAAATGTTTTATACTGCAAGACACAGATCATCTTCAACATTTTTCAGAGATGATTAATATCTTCATACTGCAATTATGCTCAGAATGCCATTTCACACAAACCCTAGTACGAAAATATATTTAGAGCATCTTCAGCTACTGTTTGAAATTGTCCTCATCCCAAGCCAAAACACACTTTTTTTTTTTTAATGAAACACAAGTGAGCCACCCCAATATATGTTTCTAAAGTCAAGGATTGACAGAGCAGAATCCGGAAGACATACTATTTAGAGTTAGTTTGGCACGTGCTGGGAAATGTGCTTAGAAAACACTCAAAGTTTGTTTTCCTTAACTAAACGAGAATGTTTCTGTGAGAGCAGACAGCTCTGGATGTAAACACTACACTTCATGTCGCAACAGTCTCCTGAGCCGAGGTGTCTGAGGCAGCTTTGGTTGATGTTGAGTGACGCAGTGGCATGCGCAGTGCCGAGCGAGCATGCACAGAACCAAGTCACGTGGTGCAACATGGCACGCCCTTCCAGAAACATCTCGGGTTCACCAGGGGATTGACTCTGAGTCGTTTTTGGTCGCTACACATTCACAAACCTGTTGCAATTATTTTTTCAACTCTCGTGCTTAGCTACAAGAGCCCATATGGAGTTGCGGCCTTCGGTTTAATAAGCTGTGGTTCAGCCTGTAAAGTTCCACCGTGTGGAAACGTTGTCGATGGCCAACATGTAGCTGAGCTTTATTGTCTTATTTTCTCGTAAACGAGAATTTGCATCTAGCATGTCAATTTCTGGAGGGGTCGGGAGCATAGAGAGCAAGATACCACAGGGCACCATTGCTCTCTCCCAGCAAGAGCCCGAGTCTTGGTGGTTTGAGCTGAGTGTCAATGACTAGGCCCATCGGCCCACAAGAGTTGCACAATGAAGATGTTTCTCTATCGTTCCTTATTAACTAGACTGTGGATAGAAGTCTGGTGGTGGTGGTGGTGGTGGGTGTGTGTCTGTCCTGGTTATTTTTTCTGTTGTTTTGGTAAACACCGTGACCACAGGAACAGCTTGGAGAGGAAAGGGTTTACCGCACCTCACACTTCCTGGCCACGCTCCCTGGCTCACATTTGGCTCCATTTCTTACCTATCCAATGAGCCATCAAGAAAATGCACCCACAGACATGCCGACACACCGATGAAGGCAATTCATTAGTTGATGTTCCCGCTTCCCGGGTATGTCAAATTGACAAGCAAGATTAGCAAACCACAATGTATAAATGTCTGTGAGTTTTCTTTTGGCTTTCAAGATAACGAATTGGTTCTCAAGCACCCACCAACACTGACTAAATCACGTCAGTATCAATATTAATACAGTGATTTAAACACACAACACACTTCAATCTTATGGGTGCTGTTTAATGTATTGGTACTCAAACTGTCTAAAGTATGCTCCTAACTTCTTACAATTAGGCTCCTGAATTCTACCAAAGAGATTCTGGTAGTTTTCACAGTTTCTTTGTTACTTGGTAATCACATGATGGTTCAGGTTAGCTTAACATGCTTCCATCTCAAACTAAGCTATTTTGCAGAGTCCTGGTTCTTCCAAAGCACAGGATGAAAATCAGGATCTAGGATGAGTGCTGTCACTAGTGTTTGCATGCTTGTTTACTTGTTTTGAGGGCTTTCCAGGAAAAAAAAACAAGAACATTTGCCCCATTGTTTACTTAAGACAGAACGTTGCAGGGTCTATACAGGTATTTACGACTCAATTTGAGCACCACGGAATTTTGCTCAATTTCTTCTATTCTACATCAGCATCACCTTTCTCCTACACCAAGAATCTGGGTCCTGAGAAGCATCAGGAATTCAAAGAAGTCGCTGGTGTCCCTTGGGCCGTTCCTTTGTTTTATCAGACGTCATGTACACAACGGTCTCGGAGCAGCCTGCCAGTGCCTCTACTACTGATGAGATCCCTGGAGGGAGTCTAGCCTTTTATTTGACACGTTTTCCTTCACCACAACCATCTTCAGTCAGAGGATCCACGTTAGAGCCAGCTGGAGTCATTCTTCTCCTCTGTGTGTGGCTAACGCCACCAGACGAGGCCCCTCATTTCTGTTCTTTTGGTTTTGATTTTCAAATCTAAGCTTGTTTTTACAAATATGTAACAGTTTGCACAAACCCCAAATCAAATGTACCAGCTTCTGCTGCTCACTGCCATGCCACTTTCTTTTCTGAACCCCTTTACAACCAGCATTTCCCATTGGCTTCCATTATCTCCATACTGCATGCCGCCCTCATAGGCGGGCCATACGAATACCTATATATAACAATACTTTTGGTATATGTGTGGTTCACAGAAGGTTGTTTAGAGAAGGAAACTGTAATCACCACACACAGGCACCATTCCAAATGTTTCTCACACATGAAGATTGCCTCATCTTAGTTCTAGCAAAGAGAAGGCCTTCTCGTTCTCTGGTTGCAAAAGTTAACGCTGATGCAGCACCAAGCTACACCACTGTAACTGGTATCCAAGCCAGTACCTAGCATCCCACAAAGATTTCATCAACACCTACTGAGGCGTTGATGGGAAAAAATGACTGGTGCTCAAAGCTTCAGTGCTATCAAATGGACAGCAAACGCAAAAGGTCTCAGTTCGTGGTACCCCATGACTTCTTGAAGAGTGTGGTTAGAGCTTGGTTATCAAATACAGCACAGTTCCATTTAACACATACTTTAAAGCAGCATGGCTCCATCCAATACACATATATCAAGTCTGGAGAGATGGTTAAGAGCAGTGCCTGCTCTTTTAAACAACCTGAGTTCAATTCCCAGCCCCCACATGGCAGCTCACAACCATCTGTAGCTCCAGTCTTGAGGAATATGATGCTCTGTTCTGGCCTCCCTAGGCACCACGAACACACATAATTATAGACATATATGTGTGTAAAACACCATACACATATAAATAAATAAATAGATACAGATAGATAGATAAAACGTGTAAGAGAAGGTTCACCAATACACATATATCTCAGTATTCCCTGGGCCTTGTACAAAGACAAAAATTAAGTTTAAAAAAATCCTAGCTTTTTTCATAGGAGGGAAAGTCCATATGGCAATTTTGAACTCTGTAGAATTAAAAGTGAGTTTACATTAAGTCCCAGTAGGAAAGGATCAAGGAACTCGTCCAAATGGAGGAGAGGGTTCTCTCCTTCAGGTCTGTCATTTGGAGAGAGTTGAGACTTGGAGGCAGAGCAGCCAGAGACAAAGGTCAGCCCTTTCCAATAGCCACACCTCTGTGCTAAGTGTTTAGAGGAAAGGATGTCATTTCTTCTCTTTTACATGAAGAGCTTTAGAAGCATAACCAACTGTATACACATAAGAAAGAAGTCAGATAGCCTCCTTGTTATGACAAAAGATCAGTAAAAGTTTTGAAACTTTTATTGATTCCTAAAAGAGAACTCAGAATAAAGTTTTAGTTACAATGTCTTCTGGTCTTATCACTAGCTCTTCTGAGTCTCAGGAGCAAGCAGAGTAGTTACACAGGCAAGCTTAAGTCCTGACCCTAGGAGTAGCTAGCAACAAGATCTTCATAAGTCAATGCAAAAACAGGCTACTGCTTTTCAGAGAGCAGGACACCTTCTCTGACAGCTTCTGAAGAGGGAGCCTCAGCCATGCACTGTAGAAAACAGAGACCTTCACAGAAGAGTGTTGGAACCAATGGCCTCGTACAGGACATGGTGGAAAGGCATAAGATGTGAAGCTCAGTTTGGACACAGCACTGTGCAGAAAGAGATAAAAAGGGGGCAAGAATAAACCCTACCCTAAGACTTATGAGGCTTGGATTCAGTCTGCAAGGAGGAAATGGGACCCATCTAAGGATCCCATTTTTACCCATACACAAAGGCACAAGCACCACCAAATGTTCATGGAAAACGCAGCCCCTGTCTCTAAGAGACTCAGCCTAATGAAAAAGGAAATGACCACTATCCTTGGAACTTCAGCAGGGATAATGGAAAATGGAGAAAATTAGTAGAGAAAATGTCAGTCAAGGAAATGCAGCTCAAGGGAGAAAGGTGTTTGTTACGGAGGCTAATTTCCACACAACTCAAATAAAGTTGTGGAAGCCACTGCGCATTATCAAACAGAATGGGAAACCTGTCCAGAGCAACTGTGTATTTGTGATAATGTACAGTGATGGACATGAGCGAAGTGTTTTCTGGGAAGAGGCAATGTGAAGAGTTGTCAGTCACTATCCTGGGCTGTCTCTGCTGAGAAGCTCAACAGAAAGCCATCCAAACTCAAATCCTGATTGTGTCTGCTAGAAACAGTTCATGCCGCAGAGCTCCACAGAGATTGCAACTTGGAGGAAGAAGTCCCCCAGACTCACTCCAGACATGAAAAAGACCCCACCTTCTATCTGCCACCTCCCTACATCCACACTCCATAGGTTATATGGCTAGGAGGTAGAAGATGCTGTAAGAAAAAGAAATCCCAGAATAAAGTGGGGTGGATAGAAGAAGGAAGGAAAGAGGGAGTTAAGGTAAGGAAGATGAAAAAAGCAAGAGGCAAGGAGGGAGAAAATGAGATGGGCCTTGTCTCTCCTGGGAGTAGGAGTTGCAGCCAGAGGTGGGAAGTGAAGGTTGGGACATTTTCAGGGCAGAGTTCTCTAAAGGAAAAATAACTGAGCAGAAGGATGACCAAGCATCATCCTGTAACCTCAAGGGAAGGAGAAGGGCCTAAAAGACAAGAGCAAAGTGTTTGGAGCAGGTCATGCTGGGTCTGAAGTAGAGGAAGAACCACTGTAAAGAGAGAAAACACAGCAACTTAGCTGAATACACCCAACCTAGAAATGTACTGGTTGACACTGCAGAGAGAGTGTCCAACAGCAGAAGACAGTAGTGTGGGTATCTTCAGCAGCCACACACCTGTACCTCGTGTGTCCTTGAAATGTTCTCCCAAGCTCCATGGCCAGACCTCAGAACACTGATCTCACCAGAGGAGCCCAGCTCAAAAGTGGACCATAAAGTCCAGGCCAGAAAGTGGCATAGGAGCTGGGATTATCTTGGTCTAGGAAAACAGGTCATAGGCCACCGTCTAGCAGTTCATATAAACCTGAGATTAGGAGCATCCAAATGGTCCCTAAAGCAGAGAACAAAGTAGTCAACACTGCCAGCATACTTTGCCTGAGCTCAGCATCCTAAAGGTGGAAACAGTTTTCCCACCACCAGAAGAGACCTTAAGATAACTCCTAAGCTTCCTAAAATCAAGATCCAAAAGCACACAGCCAGCATGCTAAAACTCCAAGAGTGAGCATACTGAAGCACCCATGGGGTGCAACTGATCTCCCAGAGCCTTAGCTACCAAGAGCCTCTTTGCAAACTTGGCTTTTTGTGTTTTTGTGATGTAGGCCAGAATTAGCCATAGCAAAGGAAATGTTTCTAAACTCCAAATAAGCCAATCAAAACAATTCCTCAAATCCCTTGTGATGGGGAAAATTCCATTATTGCTTCTACACCTAGTCTTTCCAAGTTCAGCTTGGAGGGAATCAAAGATGTCTTTTCTGGCCTGGCGAGGCTCCCTCTGGCCTGGGCAGCAAAGCAGCATATCTTTGTTTTGTGTCTCTGTTGATCTCTAAAATCCACTCGCTTAGCTATGCCTGAGAACAAAGCATGGCAGTCTATAAGTCTGGCACTCATCTGGGAGGCTAATAGACACAGTAGCAAGAATGTTGCTTACTAGGAGGAGATGATGAAAGTGGCCAAAGTAAAGAAGCAGAGACAAGCAAAGGTCATAGTAAGGCATCCACCCTCCTGGAGGCCATTCCTCATGGTTTGGTGACTTTCCACAGCAGAGCTCAGAAGGCTACCTGAACACAAGACAAGAAAAGGCCCAACAAGTGGATCTGTACAACACTGATCCACTCAGCAGACACCCAGGAATCTATGAATGTAAGGGCAAGGACAGCACTGGCGAGTAGGAGACCCCTGATCAAACTGAGACAAATTGAGGGATAAGAAAACTGGAACTTTCTTTGATGTTAAAAAAAAAAAAAAGGTAAGAAGGTAATAAGATATACCACAATTTCTATATCCATTCCTCAGTTGAGGGGCATCTGGGTTGTTTCCAGCTTCTGGCTATTACAAATAAAGCTCTACAAACATGGTTGAGCAAATGTCCTTATTGTGTACTGGAGCCTCTTTTGGGCTATATGCCTAGGAGTGGTATGGCTGGATCTTGAGGAAGCACTATTCCTAGTTGTCTGAGAAAGCACCAGATTGATTTCCATAGTGGTTGTACAAGTTTACATACCCACCAGCAATGGAGGAGGGTTCCCCTTTCTCCACAACTTCTCCAACATGTGTTGTCACTTGAGAGCTTTATTTGTACTAGCCAGAAGCTGGAAACAACCCAGATGCCCCTTAACTGAGGAATGGATACAGAAATTGTGGTATATCTACACAATGGAATATTACTCAGCAATAAAAAACAAGGAAATCATGAAATTTGCAGGTAAATGGTAGGAACTGGAAAAGATCATCCTGAGTGAGCTATTCCAGAAGCAGAAAGACACACACGGTTTATACTCACTCATATAGACATATAATATAGGATAAACCTACTAAAAGCTATACACCTAAAGAAACTAATCAAGAGGGAGGACTCTGGCTAAAATGCTCAATCTCCATCTCGAAAGGCAAAGAGAAAAAAAAAAAGGTAAGAAGGTAATAAGAGTGTCCATTGGGCCTTTCTGCCACAGGCAGCCATCTTGCAGCAACTCAACAAGATGACAAACACAAAGGGAAAGAGGGGCACTCGCTACATGTCCTCCAGGCCTTTCAGGAAACATGGAGTTGTTCCTTTGGCTACATGCATGCGAATCTTCAAAGAGGATGACATTGTAGACATCAAGGGAATGGGCACTGGTCAAAAGGGAATGCCCCTTAAGACTTACCATGGCAAAACCATATCTGTCTACAACATTACCCAGCATGCCCTGGCCATCATTGTGAACAAGCAGGTTAAAGGCAAGATCCTTGTCAAGAGAATCAACATGCTCATTGAGCATATCAAGTTCCCTAAGAGCCGGGACAGCTTCCCGGAGCATGTGAGGAGAACGACCAGAAGAAGGAGGAGGCCAAGGAGAAGGGCACGTGGGTTCAGCTCAAGCCTGTGTCCCCCACGCCCCGCCCCTCCCCAGAGAAGCACACTTTGTAAGAACCAACAGGAAGGAGCCGGAGCTGCTGGAGCCCATTCCATACGAGTTCAGACTGATATAAAAACAAACAAACAAACAAACAAACAAACAAAACAAAGAACAAAGGACCTAGACTATAAGAAAAAAAATAATAAAGAGTGTCCATAGGAGGATATGAAGGGAAGGAACTGAAGTTAGAGAGCAAATAGAGTTGTCTGAAGGTCCAGGCTGAACATGTTGCTGGGTGGATGAAAGTAAGGGTTTCTGGGAGCCAGGGAGGACCAGAAATGATGGGTGTCAATGGAATCTGGGGATGTATACAATCCCTGAACAGTCTACATGTGACAACAGGACAGCATGGAGGAAAGATGAGGGAAAGACAATTTGTAAACAGTGTGGTGAGTGACCTAGATGCAGGACATCCGTCTCCAATGGGAAAGAGGCGAGAAGTCTGAGAAGGAAGCAGTGGCTTCCTGATGTCTGAGGACTGAGGGATGAGAAGTCACGGGAGGTGAGCCTTGTCAGTGCCTGAAGCAGAGAGTAGGCAGTTAGGACATGAACTTACTGGTCATGAGAGGACAGTGGGAGGTGCCGGGAGTGCAAAGCCCACGTGAAAGGATCAAAACAAAGGAGCTCGGAGCAAGGCATGAAGACAGTTGAAGAGAGGAGACAGTGGAGGAGAAGGCGTGCGTTCATCTAGGACTGTGGGAGATGAAGCGAGGTTGCTCCAAATGACCAAGTCTCAAAGTGTTTGAAAAAATTTTGCGGAATCTTCCAGTAAGGACTAGCCTGATCTCAGAGAGAGGAGTGATGGGGACATATCTCTCAGCATCTGCAGCTCCAGTTGTGGGGTGGGGTGTTCGAATTTGTCTTGAATGTCCCTACCCTATATCCACCATTTAATAAGCATGGCAAAAGTGTGAAAAACCAGCGCAGTGCCCCCAGACAGGTCTAGGACGAACAGTATAAAAAGAGAACGATGTCTGTGTAATTCAAGAGCTGGATCTTGAACTTCAAGGAACACATGAACTCACTGAACCTTGAGAAATAACCAGTTTGTGCAAAGCTCAGAGATAATGAAATTCTGAGTTCACATGGGCCAAAGTCCGTCACGTCACAACCGAGTGTTGCGCGTGCAAGGTTTTCTGTGATTGCTGTGTGCCCGAGTTGGGACAGAAAACACATCATTCCAATTAACGCCTTCTCCCACCAGACCATAAACTTGCTTTCTCATTAGGTGGCTAAGTCTTTGTAATATTTAAGGCACATGGCTACACTCAACCAAGATTACTCACTAAGAAAAGAATGAGCCATTCAAACTCCAATGGCTTGGTACTTATAAGAATAGAACACCAGTGGCTGGGAGGGACGTGGAAACTCTCCTGTGTGGAGTGCCCGTAGGTGGCTCACTTCGATGGGTGAAAAAGATGACAGAACTCCACACACCCAAGGGCTCGGTTCATCCTCCTTTACCAGAAATTTCAGAAGTTGCTATAAGCTTTCCAAGCTAAAAAAAAAAAAAAAAAAAAAAAAAAAAACTATTACAGAAATAACTTGAAAGTCCCAAGTGATGGTTTTGAGGCCTGCCAGCAGCTTAACCACAACACAGCTCCTGGCCAAGATGTCCGTGAAAAGTTGGGAAGGAGTTACTCTGAGAAAGATGTGCTTGTAGCAAACAGACTTCTTCTCCTAAGGAGGAATGCATAAATCAATAGTTAAATAAGGAAAAGGGAAAATTAGGTTTGGCATAATAGCATCAGGAAGATGACATTTAAGAGAAGTTCGGGGGTAAGGCTGCACAAAGACCTCATTATTAATATACTGTTGTTATTACTAGTTTTCAGAATTCATTCAAACATTTTTCTCATACTTTTCCTACCCACAGATTAGATGTAAGAAAGAAAAAAAAAAAAGTCCCAACTGTGCTTAAGGGCAGAGAATAGGCTTTTAGCTTCACTATGCCTGGCTGTGAGACCCTGGACAAAACATTATTTCTTCCTGGAGCTCAAATTCCTCACCTGAAGAGCCAGGTCACTGGGCAGCCTTTCAGCTCTGATAAGCATTTTCCAGGGGCCTGTCAGAGCCACACATCCAGCGCTCTGGGTCCCCAGCAATGCAAATGTAAGAAATACAGACTGGCCACGGTTCTTGAATGAAGACCTCACGTAAGAAGGCAGTCAGTGGCATGCAGGGAAAGAGCAAGAAGGATCAGCTTGGGTGGTACCTATGATGCCATTGTGGGAGAGTAAACAGTTTATTTCATCTTACATTTTTATAATCCACCATCTAGGAAAGCCAAAGCCAGAGCCCAAAGCAGAAACTAACTAGTGTTCAGAGGACACTAACTAATGCTCTGATTTTCTCAGCTAACTTTTTCACAGAGCATAGGCCCACCATCTGTGTAGGGGTGTGTGTCCCACAATGGCTGGGTCCTTCTATACCAGTTATCAATCAAGAAAAACTCCGACAGACTTGCCCACAGGCCAATCTGATGAATTCCTCGATTGAGCTTCCCTCTTCCCAGATACGTCAAGTTACCAACCAAGATTAGCAACCACAGATGTCACAAACACGAATTTGTGTGTGTGTATGTGTGTCCAAATGTAGAATCATAAGTGTGACTTCAAGGAAATTGTTGAAATTTTAAAGATGGCTGTTCAAGGTGGGATGAAAGAAGGCTGGAGAAGATCCTAGAAGTTAGATTTAAAGTTTACAAGTGAGTAGAAGGAAGCAGACGTGCCTAATGCCACAGATGTGTGATCCCACATACTTACGGGAGTTGAGTTCAAGGGCTCCCTGAGCTACTCCGGGAGACTCTTTCTCTCAATGTTCAAATTATAAAAAGGGCTAAGGATATGTAACTCAGTGAGTGAATGCTTGCATAGTATGTGCAAGGTCCCAGGTTTATTCTCCAGTGCAGGGGAGAAAAATAAGAGAGAGAGAGAAGGAAGGGGGTGGGGAAAAAGAGGGAAATATGAACTTGAAAAATAAGCAGTTACAGGAAGCAAGCATAGAGCAGAGTTAATTAAGAGCAATTTCAAATATGAAAAAAAAAAGGGTGAGTGCTCCCTTCCTCGCTCAAACACAGCCAGGAAGAGAAAACACAAATGCTAACTTAGGCACGGGGCATCTACAGTAGAGAAAGAGGCATTTACAGGGTGAGAGGGGATTGTGGGGAAGGACAGAGCTTGCCAGTGTGACGTCAAGGTGTTTTCCTTACAGCAACCCCAAGCTTACTTAGGAAGATTTGCCTCACCATTTGCTGGATGCCAGTTTCATCCTCCTGCTCACAACACTTGATAGTAAGATTTTTCTGCCCTTTGTTTATTTAAAGCCTAAAATTGACAAGGATGTCATTACAACAACACAGACACACAGCTTGTAGAGGCAATTTACACACCATATAAGATCACAGATGAGGCAGGCTTTCTAAGTCAGCTTCAGCTTCTACTTTGCCTCCTCTGTAACTGTGGCTTCAACAAGAAGAAAGCCTGACGCAACGATCTACCAGGCCTGGAGGACATGCCTCATCTTTTCAAACCCTAACAAGTGCTAAAGGACTAAAGAAAGCTTAAATTACTTAGGCACAAATTTACCCCATAACCGTTTAAATGAGCAGCCCCTGATGGAGAAGTACGATGCCTGTCACAGACTTGTAAACAGGTGTGCGCGATCATGCCCACATTCCTGTCTTCGGTGGATCAAGGTGACGTATGCAGGGAACAAGCCATCACCCTCTCCCTTTCCCAGAACACAACTGCAGTTCTGGAAAGGGCCAAAGGGGATAGACAGGACCCACATGCATCTGTTGTCACTGAACAAGTCTTTAGTGGATGAAACTCCCAAACCACCATGAGGCATGACAAAAGCATTTCCCCCTAGAGACTGGCTGGTAAGACCATTTTGGCCACAACCATGAGAGACAGTATCCTAGACAAATACTCTGTGCTCATTACATCTATGTGTCCAAAGGCTTTTACTCTAAAGATATGCTACCCAATGCAGAGGCAGTGCTGTTTGGGTTTGACTTTGAAGACACCATGATTCCTATTGAAAAATCAGGAGGGATGATAGAGCTGAGAAGATGCTCCTGGCTAAGCCCAAACTCCTGACATTGTTGAGTCTGAGTCCATAAAGCAATCCATTAATATCAAAGCATACTCTGCCGTTCCCTACAGCCCCCAGAGTTCTCCTTGATCTTAACAGTGGGATCAAGGTCTTTGGAAAAGAAGAGACTCACCCAGCAATCTGAGAGAAGCAGCCACAGGATTGTCTGGGAAGGGAGGCCCTGGGGGGTGGAGGGCAGTGGTGTTCATTTTCCAAATAGCCATGTGGATGTCCTTTGCTAAGTCATTTGAACACTTAGGGCCTCTGCCTCCCTGACTTGTGGAACAAGGTGTTGGGAGCGAAGTCTCCACCAGCTGTATGACTCTCCAGTTCTCTAAGTTACAGTTCATTGCTTTGCTGGCTAGACGGCCTCAGCAATCAGAATGAACCAATTAACACGGCAGCTGCAATACTCTCTTCGTGGTTTCAAAGCTAGACTCTCTTTTTTTTTTTTTTTTTTTTTTCACAGTGGAAGGAGGGAAGATCGTGAAACCCACTCACTCTGCTTTGGAAAACAGTAGAAGGATCTGAGGTCCACAGATGTCAGATCACTGTTAAATTACAAGCTCATTAGCTGGAAGTAACATGAAGGCTGCCTGGCCAGTCCTGCTTGCAGCCCAGTGGGCAGCCGACTGGCTTCAGGCCGTTCTCTCCCTAGAAGCTGCTTCCACTCCCGAATAAACCACGATGTGGCTTTTATGTGTCTCATTAAACACAGCCTACATCACAGCTGTGCTTTACAGGCCGAGGGGTTATTAGTTTTCCAGGCACCTAATCCAGGAGACATTTGGAAAGTGACCTAAAGGTCTTCGGGAAAATGTGCCCAGGATAAAGTACTTTCAAGAGTCCTGGGAGAGTTGTTTCCAAAAAGCCAATGTCTCCACACCTACCGCCTGCTTCCTATTTTATCGAATGAGTATTTTGTAGGGAGGAAGAGCCTGGAGAACCCACCTTTGCCCCAACCACTTTACAGTCAAGCCTCCAGCTTCATTTGCACAAGAGCTTTGTCAGTCTGGCTTCAGGCCGCAGTGAGAGCAAAACCACCTCTAGCAGAGACACCCAGGCCCAGCGGGTAGGTTGACAAGCCACTTGGCAGAGCCGTCCTGGGTAACAGCCAAAGACACCACACCTCTTGCTGGCTGTTACAAAGCAAACACTGCCACACCCCTGCCCCAGGTATGGAATCTTTGCACAGGACTGTCCTGCAAAACATTTGGGGACAATCTGAGAATTCCTTCGAGGGAACAACGGTGGATGCCATTTGTTGTCGCCACCCGGAGTGCTGCCATTTGTCTCATCCCAGACAACCTGTTACAGCGCTTCGGCCGATGGCCAGACACTAAACCGTGTGTGAGACTGAATCCAAAGACTCGTTCAAAGCTGTCAGACACCGTGATAAGTGCAAGAAGCCAGACACAGGTGAGTTCTTGCCATACACTCTGCCTATATAAAAGCAACCTGAAAAATAGGCAGAGCCAGCCTACCCCGAGGACAGAGTCAGAGGCCTTTGACATTCTTGGATGCTGGGTACTGATAAGAAAAGGATGCAGGGACCCCTTATGGAGCTCGGTGTTCTATTCCTTCATCTTGGTAGTTGTTCCACAGGTGAAAAAAAATACCAAAAATCTGTCAAGTTCTGGAAGTCAGATATGCCTTCATTTTTACCATGTGCAGTTACTCCTCAAGAAAAGCTCAAGATTTATTTTCATTTGTAATGAAATGCATGTGCCAGAGGCCAGAGGAGCGCACTGTGCCCCCTGGAGCAGCAGTTACAGGTGAGCCATCTCATATGGATGTTGAGAACCAGACTCAGGCCCTTTGCAAAAGCAGTACATTCTCTTAACCAGGGAGTTCTCTCTCCAGCCCCAGCAAGACTAAATTTAAAATGTTACTTGGGGAATCCCCCGACATGAGAGCAGGTGCTGCCTATGAATAACACTGCCAGCAGTAACAATTGTTAGACCGAATGCTCACATGTGCAAGGAAAACAATGCATACATGATCACCTTGAAGCACACAGTCTCCAGAAAGCGATATCATCAACGTTTCCACTCCAATGAAGACCAACCGAGAGTCAGAGAAGTAACTTGTCCAAAGCCACATACAGAAAATGGCCAAATTAGCATTCAAATGTGAACCTAAAGCAGCCCAACCTCAGAGCTTTTCTCCTTAATTGATGTTAAAGTTTGTTCTTACAGCAGCAAGACAGAGGTTTGCTTTTGCCCATTGTGAGGCTGGTCACGTTTGATGGCGCCATCTTTTCTGACGTCCCAGAGTGTAGGACATCACAGGGCAACCTGCATGTTCAGAACTAAGGGGAGAGAGAATGGGTGCCAAGGCGGGCTAACAGGGACCAGGATTAAACCTTGACATGCATTTGGAAGATACAGCCAGTGTGCGAGCGCCTGCTCTTTTCCCCTTTAGTGGAGGAGCACGGGTGCCATTATTGGCTCGCTGCTTTGGGTCTTGCCCCTTCCCTTTAAGAAGTGCAGTGTGGAGGCAACACAAAATGGTTTTACGTGCTGTTCACTGGGCTTCCTGGAACAAAGTGTCCCGAAGTAAAAATCTCCACTTTCAGGATCTGCTTTAGAACATTTGAAAAAATTAACAGGGACTAGTTCCTCCTACCCACCCTTTTTATATAGTTGCTTTACTACATATAATACATTTGTGGAACCTGCAGAAGGCATTAGATACTTTAATTATTAAATATATAGCTACTTACTCCAGACACTCTGTTTTACTCCTTACTGTTCCTCACTTGGTTTCTCCAAAGTTCTCATTTGAAAAACGGTTGGAGCATTGATTTCTGGCTTAGAGAGAGCTATAAGCTACAGGTCTTCTGAAGACCCACAGGATAGAAAGGCAGAACACAGCTTAATGCCATTTGCGTCTGTATTGCGGACCAGCCCCAAATGGCTGGGCTAATGATGCAAACCTACAATCAACTTGGCTCAGCCCAGCTCCCATGGATGAGTTGTTTTGGGGAACTTGGGAGAAGTGATTGAATGTTGAACTTTTCAGTTAAAAAAAATTAATCTTGTCTCATTACGCCCCTGTGATCTGTGAAGCCATGTGGTAACAGGGCATCCTCTGGGTCACAGCCCTGCCCCTCACTGCCCACCCCAGATGGAGAACTAAGCATACCAAGGGTAGGTGATTCAGTAAAAGCCCCGAGGATTGGGAATCCCGGGCAACAGGCTTCCCCAGCTGTTCCCCCTGCCCCAGGCTTTCATCTGCACCAGACTTTCAGACTGGGGGAGCCTTGAGTCCTCATTCTCACCCACAGCCCAGGCCAGATCCAGCGCCCCAGAGCTGCTCCCTGTGCTTGCATCTCAAACACACCATGTCAACTGATTAAGTCCCTCAGAGCTGCTCCTCCTGAGACCTGTCTTCCTAAGTCCGCCTACACCAACCTCATGGTGTTGGCCTTCGACTACAAAGCTAAAGACAAGGCAGCTGGTCCCAGAACCTGACCCTCCCCTTTATGTCACCATGTGCCAGGATGTGATGCCTGTGCCCACCTATTCATCACTTTGGGGCCTCTAGTTGGCAGAGCCACCCAGGTCCCAAGTGGGTTTAAATCTCCACTTTCTGTTTTCTACCAATGCCCCTGGAATCCAGGTATTCAGCTAGAACCCTGCTTTTGGCAGAGCTGGCATTCTAGGTCACAATTTGAGGTGATCTGAAAAACCTGTCTAATCTTAAATGTGAACATAGTGAATTGAGATTGAAAGGGAATCGTAATCTAATAGGACCGATTCCTCATCACAGTTTAACTCTCTAGTTAGCCTTTGTGAAGTGAGTTACACACACACACACACACACACACACACACACACTGCATACATAGTCTGTTTCAGCCTAAGCAATGGGCTTAGTAAATTAAGATGCTGATGCTCCTACAAGAAGTTGTAGGGAGCGCAACGGTCCATGAGCTCACAGATGAGCACCAGGGAAACCAGGAGTGTTAAACATGCAGGACTGTCTCTTCAGTGGAAAGATGTATAACCCCTTTTCCCACCCAGAAGACTAGGAAGGGAGGTGGTTAGTAGCCCGGTAACAAGTACCATCTGTAGAGACAGTCCATGCCAAGCTCCCACAGCCAGGACCGGAAGTGGCTAATAGTTTAGGTGATTTTTGCATTATCTGTATAGTCAGTCTCCCAACCTCCCACAACCAGGACCAGAGGTGGCTAACAGCCAGATGAGCCCTGCACTATGTCTGACTGAGACCATGCCAGAACCTCCCCTAGGCCCTTGAGATAGCACGTGTCGTCTCTCTCCAGGACCCATCTTCATGAAGGTGGCGTGTACTTTGAGGAGCATTTCAACGTAATCATGCCTCCTTGTGCGCAAAGGATTGTGTTACACCAGGAAACTTCTTGCCCCAAATTGTAATGTACTCAAACATTCTTACAATAAACTACCCGATGTCAGACTCTAGAAGTTTAAGCCAACATGAGTTTCAGTTGTGTTGAACCGGATTTCCTTCTTGCCTCATGTGGCTCAGTACCCCACCTCATAAGAAGTGAACTGGAAGCTAAGAGGACAAAGAGGCAAGATCTACACAGTCAGCATCCTCGGATAATTCCCTCTGGGAAAATAAATATAGTGATAGTGAAAACGTCATCTCTCGTGAGAGCAACAAGAGTCATTCTTGAGCCAGTGTTCCAGCAAGAGCTGAGCTGTACACAGGACAGGAAGTAGCTACAGCCAGAGGCCTCAGGTTCCTGCAGGATGTCAAGGATCTGTTCCCAGAGGCACTGTAGATGCTGTGTGTGCGCATGCACAGGTGTACGCGTGTCTGTGTGTATCTGTGTGCACACCTGTGCTTGTGTGAAGACCAGAAGAGACTGGTTGTCCTCCTGTAGCACTTTCTATTTTATTCCCTTGAGACAGTCTCTCACGGAACCCGGAGCTCCACATTTACCTTCTAGGCTGACAGCCAAGGGGCCTCACTGATCGGATGGTCCTGCACCGAGCTTCCAGGCACAAGGAGCCACACGTGGCTATTTGTGTGGGTGCTGCTGGCCCAAACTCAAGCTCTTCTGCTTGCACAACAAGCAAGCACTCCTATGCACTAGGCCTCTCCCCAGCCCCTTACTGACATGGTAAGGTAGGAAAGGCAAAGCCCGAGGTGAGGCTTTTTTTGGTTGTCTTACCTGGTCATCGTAGCGATAGGTGAGAAACTGTTCCCCTGTGGTGTCTTCAAGGAAGCTTCCCTGAGGAGAAAGTGCAAACTCAGGAAGGAAGTAGGCTCCAGGAGACTTCTCTGCTGCGGCCTGAAAAGCAAGGTCACTTGGTCACAAATAAGACACCAGCAAGGACCCTCTAGGAGGCAGAGTCCAAAAGATCCCACTACAACCACTCTCCCGCCAAGAAGAGAAAATCGGCCTCTGAGCAAGGAACAAGGTGAGGCACAATCCGATGTTGGTGCCTGACACTTTAGACCAGGATATCCCAAACTAGCACCCATGCCCCCTTACTCTCTCCTCCTCTGTGCTGCAATGGAGGCACGTAACAATTACTCGCTCAAATCCATTGCTATAATTAAATCTCTTTAAAAGAGATCTGTCTTACTCTTATTTATATGCACGCCTCCTGTCTGTGTGTGTGAACATATACCGCTCATATGTAGGTGCCCAGTGCCTGTCTGTCTGTGTGAATGTATGCCACACATATGTAGCCACTCCAGATCCTGTCTGTCTGTATGAGCATATGCCACTTGTATGTCGGTGCCTCAGCAGGCCAAAAGGGGGTGTCATATACCCTGGAGAGGGGGTAACAGGAAGTTGTCAGCTCTGTTACTGACGGAAAGCTGAGAGTTGGACTCGGGTCCCTAGAAGAACAGTTTAAGTGATCTTAACTGCCACTCTCTCTCTCCAACCCCCTAGAACTAATTTTCTTTCTCTCTCTCTCTTTCTTTCTTTTTCCTTTCTTCCTTCCTTTCTTCCTTTCTTCTTTCTTTCTCTCCTTTCTTCTTTCTTGCCTTCCTTTGTTCAATCTTTCCCTTTTTTATGTGAAAGATTGGGAGATTTTTTTTTCCCCAGAACGCAAACAAAATGTGTGGTCACTACAGAAACTGTAGAAAATGCAGGCTGCTAGAAAAGACAACAGAAAGTCATCCACAACCCTGCAACCCATAATAACGATTTTTAATTGTTTTACCATATTTCCTTTGAGGCTTCTTTTTCTTTTCTCACAACAGCCTGGTAAGTTTTCATACAGACCCTTGCTTAAGTAAACCTGCTTTACAGAAAGACTCCACTTGTGCCTCAGGAAAATCACATTTGCATGTAAATCAGTGGTCTGAAGCACCAGTGGCTCGGTCTTCAGGAGTCAAGACATCTATTGTGGAATATGCTTCAGGTAAGATGAGCCTGGACTCACGCACACACGACCCTGGCAGAGTCAGCCAAGAGAAGCTGAAGGGTGTGGAATGTGTTCCAGAATCCCTGCCTTGGCTCAGCCAAGGAGGGATCCAAGGCCAAGGAAGTGACATCCCCCTTGCTTAGTCTTCTCAGTCAACACTCTTGGAACAACCACAAATAACACCCTGAATGGAAGCACTCCCCCCTGCTTGGGGAGGAGCAACTACGAATCAGAGGAGGAGATCAAAGGAACAACTCCAAGGAAACTGCTTTCCGAAACAGGAAATAGTAGGGCAAAAAGCGCTCCTGATGCCTCTGTTGTCGCAAGTATCACCTTCAAATACCGCAGCACAAGCTTTGCTCACAGTAGGACCAGGGATGAAGGATTGAGGCACCCAAGAGGTGGAAGCAGGAGAATCGGAAATTCAACAATATTCTCGACTATATAGCTTGTCTAGATCAATCAACCAATCACCAGTCACTCAATCGGTCAATCACTCAATCACATTTATTTGAATAATAAACTTGAAAAGAAAAATCAGCACGCAATAGTCTCACCAAGACTCTCCTAGGCTGGACAGCACCAGACAAAAAGAACTGTGAGGGTTTTTTGGTTTTTTTTTTTCCCATAAATATCATTTTAAGTTAAGTTTAAATTGTTATTAGAGATTTAACACTCCTGTCCTAGTTTGCTTTCTACTGCTGTGATACAACATTCTGAGCAAAATCAACTTGGGGAGGAAAGTATTTACTTAGCTTAAGCGTCCAAGTCAGGGTCCATCATGGAGGAAAGTCAGGACAGGAGCCTGGAGGCAGGAACGGAAGCAGAGGGTACAGCCACTTACTGGCTTGTTCCGCATGCCTGGCCCAGTTTACTTTCTTATACACCCCAGGAGCACTTCCCTGGGATATGGCATCACTCACAGTGGGCTGTGCGTTTACACGATGGAATGCTACTCAGCAAGCAAAAACAAGGAAATCATGAAATTTGCAGGCAAATGGTGGGATCTAGAAAAGATCATCCTGAGTGAGGTATCCCAGAAGCAGAAATACACACATGGTATAAACTCACTCATAAGTGGATACTAAAATCTGTACACCTGAAGAAGCTAAGCAAGAAGGAGGACCCTGAGTAAGATGATCAGTACTCACTCAAAAAGATCAGTACTCACTCGAAAATGGGATGTACATTGGAAGAAGGAGAAAAGAGGAAACAGGATAGGATCCTACCATAGAGAGCCTCTGAAAGACTCTACCCAGCAGTGTATCAAAGCAGATGCTGAGATTCATAACCAAACTTTGGGCAGAGTGCAAGGAATCTTATGAAAGAAGGAAGAGATAGTAAGACCTGAGAGGACAGGAGCTCCACAAGGAGAGCAACAGAACCAAAAAAATCTGAGCACAGGGGTCTTTTGTGAGACTGATACTCCAACCAAGGACCATGCATGGAGATAACCTAGAACCCCTGCACAGATGTAGCCCATAGCAGCTCAGTATCCAAGTGGGTACCCTAGTAAGGGGAACAGGGACTGTCTCTGACATGAACTCAGTGGCTGGCTCTCTGATCACAGGCCACAGAAAAATGCAGCCAGTCCTGATGAGACTTGATAGGCTAGGGTCAGATGGAAAGGGAGGAGGACCTCCCTTATCGGTGGACTTGGAGAGGGATATGGGAGGAGATGAGGGATTGAGGGTGGGATTGGGAGGAATGAGGGAGGAGGCTACAGCTGAGATACAAAGTGAATTAACTGTAATTAATATAAAAAAATTAAAAAAAAAGAAAGTCTGAAGAGCCTGTAGGAGTCATCTAGGCCTAAAACTTTTACTTTACAAATGGGTAAAATAAGGCTTTGCATGTCCATCATCGCCAAGCCAGGCCTACCCTAGAGATGGAATGTCTTCAGTCTTGGGCAAACATCGAGAGACCCATTTCATTGACCATTCATTCAATATATTAAAGACCTTTTAATGCCTGGTACACATCTCCATGCTGTGAACACCATGAGAAACATGAATGTTAAGGTCCCTATTGTCATGGAGGTAACCTTTTTAGTGGAGAAGATACATAAATAAATAAATAAATAAATAAATAAATAAACAAACAAGAAAAAATTACCCAGGGTAATATTACAGTGGGCAAAAGGGTGCTGGATTATTGGGGTTTGGTCTGATTCTGTGTATTCTAATGTTAATTACTCGCTCCCCCCAAGATCTGTTTGCTGCGCAGATGAGCACATTGTTAGTATACCTCCCTGTCTTTGTTGTGAATCTGCCCAGCTCCAATGCTTTAAGCTTATAAAATAAACCATAGTTTCTCTGTGTCAACTATTTTGGAAGCTACTGGAGTGAAAGAAAACCGTTGCTTTAGTAATTAGCTTTTTACACTGGATTTTTAAAGATGAGGGCTAGCAAATCACCCCTAAAAACATGGTATTTGTCGACTTCCTAAGACAGAGAGAGGAGTAGCATACAGAAAAATCAAGGATATATATTTTGGCCAAATAAAGAGAAATCCTCAAAGGCCTCACTTGGAGAGGAAATCAGTGGGCTTGAGGTACAGAGAGGAGAGCAGTGTGGCTGGATTTAGTGTGGACCAAAAGAAAACAGTCATCAGTGGAGATGGAAGGAAGGAAGGAAGATGCAGGCCATCCAAGCCTCCTAAGCTACCAGCAAAGGGGTGGAGGCCCACAGGAGACCATTTGAACACTGACTGGTCTGTGGAGAAGGGGCTAGAGGAGACAAAGCTAGGGATACAAATTCAGGCAAAATTTTTGTTTCCTTGGGCTGGAATCATTCTTTCAATGAGAAGGAGCAAGGCAGAAACCTGAGTAAGAAGCAAGCATGTATGCCAAAGAGGGAGGGAGCAGGATATGAGCAGCCCAGGACCCCCCCCTTTCCCCTCCCTCCCCCTCATCACTTCTCCAGGGTTCGGCTTGAGAAGCTACCTGTAAAGGAACTCAGTGGTGGGTGGTCCCGAGGCAGGAACATCTGTCGGGAAGATTAACGCACGCGTGATGTTGTTTGAGTCATGGTTAGTCTGAAATGCCTATGTGGGAGAGCCTGAGACAGCTACAGCATATGCAAGGCTGGAAGTCAGAGCAAAGACTTAGAAATCTTTGCTTAAGTGTGTGTGTGCGCGCACAACACACACATACACCAGGAGAGAATTGTATCCATTCTTACTATCATTGATTAAAATTTTACAAACACACACACACATGCAGAGAGAGAGAGAGAGAGAGAGAGAGAGAGAGAGAGAGAGAGAGAGCCACAAGCAGAAAGAAGGCCTCTCCCCATACAGAGCAATAACTCCAACATTTGAAATTCAGTAGAAGGGAGGAAGGGAGGGAGAGAGACACAGAGCGATTTAAATTATTCAGCAACTAGAGATAAAAAGAAGGAAAAAAAAAGTACTGGATGGTGGAAGGATTAAGCATCAGAGTCTTCGTTATCACTAAGATGAGACTTGAGGAAGACAAGACTGGAGAAGCACCCACCGCGTCTGGGACCAAGGAGATCTCTTGACAAGAGCAGTTACCATGCAGTGCCAGGGGAAATTGCGCTGGGTTTAGGAAGTGGCCTGGACTAGCGAGAACGGATACCACGAAGAGAGACTTAGATGGGGCCCAGCGAGCAGAGCACGATGCAACATGAAGAGTTTTTAAAGACCTGAGATTCGGGAGCGTGCTTGCGCTTCCTGGACTAACCCAGTAATAAGAATGAAACAATAGACGTGAGGTGACTGCAGGAGCGAAGACCCCCAGGAATAACAACCCGTGCGGCTGGAGAGAGTGCTCACCAGTCAGGACTCTTGCTGAGCAGGCAAGGGTACCCAAGTTTGGATTCCAGCATCCACTTGAACTTGCAGCCACACACACACACACACACACACACACACACACATATGCACACACGCGCACATGCACATCCTTTAAAAAACATGTGTCTACCTCAAGAAAAATAAGAGATCATTTATTCTGAGCCAAGTTTCAATATAATCAAAGACCAAGAATACACACATTGAGGCGTGTTCCAAATTTGTCGGTGGAAATATCAGCTGGATAGAGTACCGTGAAGTGGAGAATCTCTGCTATACATTTCAGACACTGTTCTGATGGCATCCTTAGCTCTGGGGCCAGTGAAGAGTTTAATAGTTAAAGAGATGTTAGGCAAGATGTGGGTGGACCACAGAATGACCAACAATAGTCAAGATAATCTGGCTCTCGATCTGCAACATTCCAACTCTCCACAATAGGGAAATTCAATCAGTCATCCTTACGGAATCTCCACCACACCTGTGGCTTCTTCCTATGAGCTTTAGAAGGAAGCAAGGTGGGACCTGAAAAGTGTCAGCGTTTTCCTGGAACCACCACTGGCTTCTCAGACACGTGCTACTGCCCCAGTAGCACTGAAAAGACAACTGCCCCCAGGGTCATTCATCTGTCCCCAACACCCCCTCTCTTCCTGCACCTTTCTTACCACTGAGCACATGACCTCTCTTGGGCTGCATGAAAGGGACTGTCCTCAACCTGGATAAAATCTCCTATGGTCCCTAACACCACATCCTCTGCAGCCAGAGGGCCTATCTGCCCGATGTCTCCATCATTAGAAAATCAAGCACAAACCCTTCCAAGCTCCAGGGAGCCTTGTCCACATCTCCTTTAACTCAGATCAGGGAGCTCCGAGGCCTCCTCTCCCTTCCGAGGTCCATCCTGATGTTGTGTTTTGGAGCTCTTTTTTAAAATCTGAGCACAGTAACTCCACTAAGTGTGTCCTCGGCACTGCCAGAAGTCTAGCCTAATAGGGGAGGGAGCTCCTTTGAGACAGACCGTGTCTCAAAGGAGATGAGCTGAATTCACAAGGATCACACTCAAGACTGTTCTCCAGCATAACACATACATACATATACACATACACACATACATGACACATGCATGCATACATGATAGAGCACACATACACAACACATGCATATATACATATATACATACACATACATGCATACATGACACACATACACATACATACATGACCCATGCACACAAAGAAATACACACATGCATACATATTTATATATGACACATGCACACATACATACATACAAACAAGCATAAATACCTGCATCCATGTATAACACATGCACAAATACATACATACACGCATACACACACATACTTTTTATTAAAAAGAATGAATTTTTACTGAGCAGCAAGTTACATTGCATAACAATGACTGAATTGCCAAAGCCTCGGTGTATTCTCCAATCAACTACAATCCTGTAAACTCAACAGCATCCTTTGTTGACTTTCAGAATCTAGGGGACAATTTTTTTTTATTTTTTACTTTGAAATGTATTATTCGTGTTAAATTGATCTGGAAGTTAGTAGTCGGTTGACACAGGAAAGCTCTGTACATGCGTGTTAAACGTAACTCCCCTTTCTTTGTTTACTTTTCCCCAAGCAGAACAGGGGATTAGAATGGGCAGCAAGGCACAGAACGGTGGTTTTGCAGATGACTTGCCTCAGACCTGCGGAACTTAGCTTACACAGAAGCCCCACTTGTTTATCATAAAGATAGATTTGTATCACTGAGTGTTTGCCTACTCATTTTTGTTTGTTCACTTATTTACAATTTCAGTTGAAATAAAAATCTATACAATATATTCTCAACAGGCTTTTCCCTCCCCAACTCCTCCCAGTTCCCTCCTTCCTCTCTACCCACCCAACTACACACCCTTTTTTCTCTTTCTTAAAAAAACACAAACAAACAAACAAAAAAACACGAAGAAGCAAGCAAAATAAACAAAGCAAAAAAGGGAGTAAGAAACACAGAAAAAGCCCACAAAAACACAAAATTAGGAACCATAATAGATAAGCAAAAGACCACTACCACCACCACCAACAACAACAACAACAAAATTGCCCAAACTCAGCAACAGGAGACAGACAGTCTGCTGACACCCCTTTGAGTTGGTTTTGTGCTGGCCACGTCCTGCCGGGCATGGGGCCTGCCCTGGTGTGGTGCCCTGAAGTGTGACTCCATTGAAAAAAAAAAAAAACAGTTTTTTCCTTTATAGGAGGTGTCAATTTTGGGTAGATTTTTGGTTAGAGATGAGAGCCCACATCCCCTTTCCCCCTTCAGTGCTGAAACCCCATCTGTCTTGAACCTGGGCCCTGTGTGTGCTGCCTCTGACTCTGGAAGTTCATTTGTGCATCAGGTCTGTGGTGTCTGGAGAACAGTTTCCTTGGAGTTATCCATTCCCCTGGCTATGAGGAAGAAGAGACACAGATACATTCTTAAAAGACATAGGGCAGAAAAAAGACATATTTCTGAGCATCTGCTATGAGCTGGGATTTGTATTAAAAAAGACTTGGTGGAATATGCCTTTAATCCTAGCAGTAGGAAGGCAGAAGTAAAAGGACCAGGCCTGACCCCCTCCCCCAAAAGTCATCAATCCCAGGAAACAGGCCATAAGTCACCAATCCAGGAATAAGAAAACCATAAAATTCTCTATCCAAGGAACAGCAAGAGGATAACCGGATAACCACAAAAATGGTAAGGTATCTTATCTCAGGGTGGGGCATCTGTGCTGGGCAGCCCACCAACCTAACATTCTGGAGGGCTATAGATAGCTAGTTCAATGTTAGTTATGTTAGTTAGCCAATCACTTTGTAAAAAACTTGCCTTTGCTGAATGTCACCCAATTGTACCCAATCATGTAACTGCTAAGCTGGGAATTCCAGGTGAGAGAGCAAAATATTAAAAATCAGTAGCTATTATTAATATTTAAGACCTGAACTAGCTGGGTGGAGAAGTCCAGTAATGCCCTGAGGGGAAGGACTGCCTTACTGCATTCTTTCCCCACCCACTAGAGATACAGTTGCTAGGAAACTGGACTGGCCCACCCCCTAGGGAGGGACACCAGGTCATTATGATCTGGGGACCTTCCTATAGCCAATCAATTCAAAATGTAGCATTTTGACCAATAGATGCTTGCCAGGCAGAAATCGCCCCTGGCTTGGGCATGCTGGGATGAACCAGAATCTTTAAATCACCCAACTAACCTGAGCACGGGGCGCTCAGCTCCCACGGCTTCGGCGATGGGCGGATGTGAGCCCAAACTGTAGCTTGTAATTTACAATAAAAAGAACCTCATGTATTTACAGCAGAGTCTAGTTATTCCTGGTCTCTTGGGGTTTGTGAACTGGACAGAACACAGGATCCTGCTCAAACCCCAAATAAAAACCCAGTCATGCAGCTGCTCAGGGCTCTCCTCTCTGATCCACTGCATTGGAGAGACTAAGCTTAAGCCCAAATAAAGTTCTTTGCTTTTGCATATGAGGTCCAGCTTCTGGTGGTCCTTGGGGACCTTAGCCTTGCCAGGCCACAGAGGAAAATGATTCAGCCAGCCTTGATGAGACCTGATAGGTTAGGGTCAGATAGAAGGGGAGGAGTCCTCCCCTATCAGTGGACTAGGGGAGGGGCATAGGGGAAGGAGAGGGTGAGTGGGACTGGGAGAAGATGAGGGGGAGGCTGCAGAGAAGATACAAAGTAAATAGTTGTAATAAATAAATATAAAAATTAAATTAAATTAAAAAGAAAACCAAATACTTTTGTGTTAACATGGAATATAACTTTTCTTGTTTATTTTTCATTATTTATTTTTATTGATTGATTGATTCACCTTGCATCCCAGTTGTGGCCCCCTCCCTCATCTAACTTTAGAATTAATAGTCTCCAAGACCTGACAGGCTAGGGTTAGATGGAAGGGGAGGAGGACCTACCTTATCAGTAGAGTTGGGGAGGGGTATGGGAGGAGAAAAGGGAGGAAGGCTGGATTGGGAGAGGATGAGGGAGGGGATTACAGCTGGGATATAGAATAAATAAATTAAAAAATAAATAAATAAAAAGGAAAAAAAAAAAAGACCTCCTGGGCATAACAGAAACAGGAAGATTTGTGAGTTTGAGGCCAGCCTGGTCTACAGAGAAAGATCCAGGCCAGCCAGGGCTGCATAGAAAAACCCTATCTCAAACCTTAAAAAAGTAAAAAGTCATAGTTTTGTTTGCACAGCTACCCTGTGAGTGGGAGTCATTAGGAGACAGTGTCTCGTAGGAAGCAGTGCCATTTAACAAGAGACATAAAGACCCCAGTACCTCAGGAAACATCACCTCTATTCCATCTTGCTTCCTCCCTGGCCATTGCTGCTTGAGTTTAGATTGATTTCACAAACAGGAACTGAGCTGCTGAAATACCAGATAGAGACAAGGTCTTGCTTTTTAAGCTATGCTAGCAACACATTCTCTGTAGTGCTTCCAGAATAGGTAAGGTCACTCACATCATGATGGCAGAATGAAAGAGGATCTTTGTGCCTCAGGAAACAGCTTCTGCCCCAGAGACCCAGGAGTGGGTTCCCCAGCATCCTACACCGGATGAACTGCATGTGATTCCAGTTGAGCTGTGTGTGATAGGTTCTCACAAAAGCTGGGCCTCTTTTAGGAAAGATGATTTGGTCCACTGATGGCTTGAGAAAGCTCATGCCTCTGACATTTGCACGAGAAGGGAGGTGAGTACGTAACTGTCAGAGAAACTCTAGGCATGTGGCTTCTTGTGGGATGAGGTGACCAAAGAGGTCAGGGCATGCAAGTAGCAAGAGCTGGAGGCAAGGCCAGGGAGAGAGGCCAGATAGGAAGTGTGAGATCTTCCCAGGGCCTAGAGCCAGGGCCTGAGAAAAAAGCTGCCAAAATGCATCATCCACACCAGCCACTGTCCATCCACAGCTGTTGAGTCACCAGGGACAGAGGCAGGAGGAGTCCAGATGAGCTCCAGGGACTATTAATGAGGGACTCGGGGATACAGCTGGGTCCCCACCCCCGCCCCAGCTGAAGGCTGTAACTGTTGCAGGAGGAAATGCAAACAACCTGACAAGAACTAGGCTGCCGCCAAAGGACTCCACCCGGCACCCCGCAAAGGACCAAGACGAGCTGCGGTTGTTATGACATGGTGATGGGACACACAGTTGGTCTTTGACCACCGTTTCGCTCCTATGGCTGTTGTAGGCTCTGGAGTTATAGAAGCCGTGTCTTCGGATGCCTCAGCTGTAAGTGGGCTGTCGGCTTCCCTCCAGGGGAAGCTGGCTGGAACCAGGCATGTGGCAGGATGACTGACCCTTCCATCTCCTTCCAGCCACTGAGGAATAGGGAGGAACTGGAGGGAAAGTTGACACCAGAGCTGTCACTAACTACGTCCACATAATGAAACCTCCATAAAAACCCAGGACGGCACTCAGGGAGCTCGCTTATCCTTGCCCTTAGGACTGTCTTGAACTTGTTGATGAGTTTCTCTCCTCTGACTCTTCCTCCGGATTCTTCATTGCATTCTTTTCTGTGTATTTGCCTATATGGCTTGTTTGTTTGAGACGGGACCTCATATTGTAGCTTCAGATGGACCAAAACTTGCTGCATAGCTCAGGCTGTCCTCAGACTAGTGGTGCTCCTCCTGCTTGTAGCCCAGATCCCAGTGTTGGGATTACATTCACGTGCCACCATGCTTACCTCCTAATTGAATTCTTGATAAAAAAAAAAAAATTGATAAACATGAGGGAAGTATTTCTCAAAGTCCCGTGATCCACTCCATCCAATTAGCAAAAAGTATTCTATCAGAGCGAGCCTGGCTCGCTGCCAGTGTGGACACGTGACACTAGTCACCAGTGATCAGATCTAAAGTTGGAGAGCAGTCTTATAGGACTGGACCTTTAATCTAGTGGGTTAATGGGTCTGATGATCTCTTCTTATAGGACTGAACCCTTAATCAGTGGGTCTGACGATACCGTCAGAATTAAACAGAGGACACCCAGCTGGTGCCCGCTGGGAAACTGGTTTGTAAGACTTGTACCGCCATACTTTGCATGCCAGCAATATTGTGTTGACTGGAAAGTAGAGTAGGAAAAAAAAATCACTCTGGGTGGATCTTTGTTTTCTGACTTTCAAAACGATGTGCTAAGAAGAGAGAGCTATGGAAGAGAAGAGGGTATTCCTATCACAGAAAGCAGGACCTAAGGTGCCTCAAAAATCAAGCCGTCGCCCTTAATGAGAACACCGTGTGATTGCCACGGAAATGTAACAAGCCGGCTCGAACGTTGCTGCCTCAGTCTGATCCCTGCCTGTAGGTGGGATACCCACCTCTCTCCAGAGTGAGAGCTCAGCCAACCACCACCTCACAGACGTAAAGAGCCATGCTGGATGAAGGCTCCCAAGCCCTTTTCCCATGGGCTGCTATTGAACCACTTTAAACCATGTCCCTGCATTCTGGGCTGAGACTGGCCTGTCCGACTTCCTGTTGTTCACAGCCTCTTTCCATCTGGCTCGTCATTCCAGCCTGTCAGGATTGTTTTGAATCCCAGCTCCATCTGTGTACGCGCATCGCTTTCTCCTTGTTTCACTTCCGCCCAAATGGGAGGCATGCTCTCCATCACATCCTTGTCACCAGTGCGTACCCTGAGCAGGCACAGGCTGAGGCCTGGCCCTTTGCCTGTCTCCAGGCCCACAAACAATCTACCCCGGCAGAGTCTCAGTTCAGGTGTCTCTGTGATGGTCATCGGTGAATCAAGAAACATATCATCCAATGTTCACATCTGCAGACAAAGAGGTGGGGGGGAGCAGTTATGATGCTAGATGGAAGACCTGAGAACCCATCGTACCTGAGTATGTGCCTGGAAGAAGGCTCAGCACCAGGGAGGCAGAGCCTGAGCGGCTACTGTTGCGCTCTGCCTGTGATGCCAGGGATCTGAGGAGATCTTTCAAAGTTGCTGTCAGGAACACTGTGCATACGTGGGCCAGTTTGTAACCATGGCAACCACAGTCTGCCCAAGAGACATCTTCTGGACGGAGGGGCCAGCCCTGCAGGTGGGGTCATCCTAAATGATGATATGCCATGAATCCTGAACTGTGCTTCCCAGGAACGGCATGGAGAACCCCAGGCTCATGGCCAGCATCAAGTCAGCAAGGTCCGCACTCTCTGGGAACCTCCGGCCATTGATCCTTCTGGCCAGGCTGGCAAATGGGAACTTACAGTTTGTACCTTTCAAGGCCCAGAAGGAAAAATTAAGATGACTAATAGCACTTAAGCTCAGTACCAACACATCTTTCCTCCAGAAACCACAATGTGCATTTCTTGAACCTGAAAGGAAGGTTAAAACTGAAACCTTCCAGATAATTTTGGTTTTCAAGCAGGATTTCATCATTCTGAGACATGTAAGTATTTGGTGTCTGAAACTTCCTGATGAAATATAAAACACATTTGCTTTGGCAAGGTTGGGAAGCAGAGGCTGAAACAAGAGAGTTTTCGCAGTTTTTCCCGTTTTTTAAAAAAGCGAACTCTAGGACCAGCCATAGTGACACATGCCTGTCCGTTAGCGCTTGAGCTCAGGCCATGAAGGTCTGAGCTTGAGGCCATCCTGGGTTACATAGCAAAACCCTGTCTCCAATACAAAGTTTAATTAAGAATTTAGTATTCCACATCTCTGTGTACCATCAACGAATTGTGTCTCCTGCTACAGAGCAAACTGTGCTACTATAAGGCCTAATGTCGTAAACAGCTTCTAGGTACAAACTCAGGCGGAATACTAGTTTACACTTTAGCTTCTTTCTGGGTCACACACTTCATAAGAAGTGTGAGTAGCAACCAGGTTGGGAAGGGCCAGGTGGGTGTTCCAGAGAGAAGGTTCCAGAAATGTAAATACTTCACATTAGGACTCTAGAAAAACTGGAATTTAGATCATTCACCACCCACCCACACCCATTCTCTGTCTCACTGCCCCATTTTTGCTCTCTCTTTCTCTCTTTCTCTTACACACACACACCCATGCATGCACACATGCACACACACACACAGACACACACACACACATACACACCTTTTATCAGCCTTGACAATCAGGGCACAGAACAGTCAGTGAAAAGCTCTTGCTGCAAACACTTTGTACCTTTCAGTTTCCTGAAAGGAGAAAAGCTGAAAATGGAGTCCGCTCAGCACCAGGCTTCACACTCGCTTCTCTGATGCTGTAGCTCTTTCCTAGACGCCAACCGGGGCTGCTGCTGCCCCAGCACTGACGGCCCTGCAGACAGTGTCCACACACTCCCTCAGCTGCAGGAGGCTCGGACTGAACAGCCAACGGTCATTCCGTGAAGGTTCTTTTAAAACCCATCTGGTACTCCAAAAGAAGAGCAGAACGAAAGCCTCCCTGCCCATACACAATACCAATCTCTTTTCCTGGGGTCTGCTCCTGCCCCCACAGTCTTAATGAAAAAGCCATTCAACAGCTGCAGGTAGCAAAATGCCACAGGGAAATGGGTCTACCTTGAAATACCTCACCAAAACCAACCAACTAAACAAAAACAACAACAACAACTGATTATGACATTCTATGGACAAGCCTCCTAGATCTGCATACCTAAGCCCCTGGTTCCACTCTTCCACTTTCGATTCTCACCTGAGTTAGGTGACAACAACCCCTGCCAAGGAAGCCAGTGGAGGGAGGAGGGGGATGAGATTTTAAAGGGTTGGTGGGAGAAAGCTGCTCAGGAAGAGTGCTCTGCAGAAGGGAGAGGACCAGGGCTCCCTTTTATTCTAGCCCTAGAGTCACCACAACATCCTGACAGGAGATGAGAATTCTATGCTGGGGTAAGATGCTATGTGGATCTGAGCAGGAATTCCATGCCTGCTGCAGACCACCCTCTAGGCCCTGGCAGGAATCCCACACTGAGAGAAACCACTGCACAGGCCCTGGCAGGAATGAATGAATGTCCTGGAAGACCATTTAATAGGGCCTGGCAGAAATCCCAAGCTGAAAGAGACCACTCTATAGGCCCTAGGAGGAATGATTTGTGAAGGGAGACCAGTCCATAGGTCCTGGCCGAAACCCATGCTGAAGGAGAAGCTTCGATAGGCCCTGCCGGGAATGCTGAACTAAGAAAAAGCAGCAAATGTGTCCTGACTGCGATCCCATGCTGAGGGCAAGCACTTGCTCTTGGCCCTGGAATCTGCACTTTGATCCTAAAGTGAAACTTGTATTTTCCCACAACCTCCTTACCACAGACACTCCTCGCTGTCTCTCTGGCAGAGGGAAGGCATCTTTGTCTTTTAATGAAGTACAAATAACTATTTTGTTTTATCAAGGTGACGAGAGGGGGGGATCCCAAATGCATGGAATATCTAAGTGGATCTTGGGGTTTAGAAAGCGTGTTACATCGCTCCATCAATATGTGCTCAGTGTAACCTCCGATGGTGGCGCACACCTGGAATGCCAGCACTGACATTTAGACAATCCGCAAAGGTGACAAGAATCAGAGTCCTGAGGAGTTCAGGGTCTAACGAGGCCCAGCAGGAAGTAAGCATAACAGAGAAGCCAGATGTATGTGAGGTCATATGGGAAAGGAAGTGTTTGGGGACAGAATGACAATGGCAGTCATACACAGAGTGGCCGAGGCCAAGCTAGGTTGGAGGTCCCTGGGGAATCACAGTTGTGTCTAAGTCTCTAAACTAATGAGTATGTCTTGCCATTTTCCTTGGAGATCCCAGGATATCTATACTCCATGGGAACCTGGTTAGGCTCTCACAGCTCCCACAGAGCTGCTGAGCTTGGTGCTCGACTCTTCTCTCCAGCAGCAGGGCCCATGGTCCAGGTATGTGCAGGGTTGGGACAGCCTGGCCAGGCTTAGCTTCCACTCCTCGAGCCTCCTGCCTCCAGTCCTCTGCTGTCTGCCTGCTATCCTTCTGCCTGGTGAACCGCAGCCTTTCGCTGGCCACACGCTCATGCCACAGCCGCAGTACATGTGTGTGAGGCACCCCAGCCAGTTCTGTAACAGCTGATTAACACCCATGGTGTTCTTTGTTGCCACCGCGGGTGACCATTATTTAATGTCATGCAAACCTGCACCTAACCTTCGCGCATGACTCTGTGTTAATTCAGTAGCAAAAAAAAAGTATCATAGTTATGTTATTCTCTCTGATCCATCACCCAACCTGACAACATCCAGAAGAACACTGGGGACATATTCATGTTTGTTCGGGGCCTTTCTCCATCCTACAGCTTTCTTGCCTTCAGGAAACAGAACGTCTGTACGGCTTAACCCATGCAAAGCCTTCAAAGTGAAGCCTCCCCCAAAGAAGACAGAGACCAGCTGTTTGCACACACTCTGAAAATCGCTTATATTCGTCATAAGCTGGTTTGTTTTTCTAAGTTTTCAAGGCAGGAAGTGTGCAGAAGAACCACCAACACTGGATGCTCAGCCCCCCCACCCCCCACCCCAGAGCATCTTAAGCCAAGCAAGACGGTGGGGAGATAATGGTTTGGATTAAGGTTGTCTGTGCTTCTGGTCAGGGCAACGCTCTGATTCCCATGAACCTCAAAAAAAAATCTTGAAGTTTAGCATAAAACATAAAAGACTTTCTAAAGATAAAACACGATGCTTCCACAGTAAGACACAAACATCCACCTCTGTGGCCTGATGGCTACCAAGCCACACGGGGGCTGTAAATTGGCAATGTCCTTGGTTAATGGGAACTACGATACAAAGCTTATATACTCTGTTTAACAAAAAAAAAAAAAAAAAAGAAGAAGAAGAAGCATGCTAACTATAGTCTTTGATCAAATCATATGTTAGAGTTGGTACACATCTCTGGGTCTAGGTTGACATACTTTTAAAGTATAATTTTTAATTTCTTAGTAATATATGTATTTATAAGTAAATTTCTTTGGGGCCTTTGAAACGGAATCATGCGATGCTGTGTTTGTTTGACGTGCCATTGTCACCTGGTTTTAAAGCCCAAAGAAACACTGCATTCACTTCAGTGTCCGGTCCAGCTATATGGAAAGTTGTATTCACGAACCAGACCAACGTGGCGCTGCTGGACACCTGTTGCAATCAGTGATGGAAACTCAGGTTCACCTAGGGCCAGATTTGCAGCTGGGAGCCTGTGAGCCCAACCCACCTCCAGAGGAGAGTGAGCAGATGGATGGCCACGCATCCCTTCCTATCCCCAGGACTTTTTCCAGTGTTGCTAAACAAGGGAGACAAAGCCACGTGAGCCCAACAACACCCAGGCAGGCAGCCAGGCAAGAAGATGGAGACCGAGCGAGGCCTCTTTACTGTACTTTTTAAATTACTAACGTAATATTGTTGCCACATTTTGTTTAAAAAAATATATACACTGAAGAAAAACAAACAAAAGGGGCAAAAAAAGAAAAACCTATGGTGTCTTGTTGTAAGTCACTGCATCTTCTGTAACCGGAATCAGGCCCTGGACAGAAATACACAAAGGCCCTCCCTGTGATGCAGCCACACGGGCTCAGTGACAGAAAGTATAAAGCTAACTTTGAGACGAGGAGGCCAGGTGGAAGAGCTCCTGGGCAGCTTGCCCTCGCTGCCCTCCTTGCTGCGGGTTGGCTCTGTGTTCCCGAGGAGGCAGCTTGCATAGTTTGAAAAGGTATATGGCCTCTTAGGGTCTCTGGCTTCCCGCTCGTGAACTGGACTGCAGGCCACCTCACTTCCCACAGTTGCCGTGCCTCTCTAATGCACGCGGGAGAGCTCCGTAAGCCGAGGGGGGCCCCTGCAGATGATCAGTGCTATGCTTATTGTGAGCCTAGAGTTCCAAAAGCAAGTTTTTAATTTGCGAGTTAATGCAAGCATGTACCGAGGACTTTCCATCGCAGATGCTGTGCTAGCCGTGAGACCAAACGCCACACGCCATGCTCTCGGACTGCTCACCATCTGGGTTTGAGTGTGGACGGACAGCCAAGCAAACGGGAGATTGGGAAGCCATGTGATACAAGTCAACCCCACAGGAGAAAAGACAGGACAATTCAGCTGCGATTGAGGATGTCACAGAGGCACCACAGAGGCCGAGGCCACAAAGGAGAGATGTAAAGAGCAAGTAGAAATCACTCAGAAAAGCAGAGAGAAAATGGAGAAAGCATGGGCAAGGGTAGGAGGCTGGAGAGGACAGGACAAGCTGGATGAACAGAGCGCATCTCTGCACGGCTGAAGCACATCATTGCATGGCTGGAGCACAACCCCACATAGCTGGAGCACAAACTCACATAGTTGGAGCAGAGCCTCGCAGAGCTGGAGCACAGCCCCACGTGGCTTTAGCACAGCCCTGCATGGCTGGAGCAGAGAGTGTAAGAGGAGTGGAGAGAAGAGGACATGGGGAACAATCTGAATCCTGAAGGGGAGCAGAAGGCAGGTCACGAAATCCATGTTCTCCTTCAGAAGACTGAGGGACATTAAGAAGTGAAATGATTAGAAGTGAAATGATTACTCTGGTGAATAGATGGAAGGAGGGGTGAGTGACAGGGACATCAGTATCACTGGTAACACTTCAGAGGTGAGACTATGGCAGCAACAGCTGAGAGAGGAAAATGGGCCATGGGAAATAATGTCTCAGAACACAGGGGATGAAAAAACTTATGCCACTGTATATGACAGATTGGGAAAAACTATAAATAAAAACAGACCAGGAAGGAAGGGGAATAAGAAGGAAGAAAGAAAGGAAAGAATATTTAACATTCTTCTCATGAAGAAAACAACAGTCCCATGGATTTTAGATTGACCAACACAAAGCTTTCAGAATAAGTCCCATCTTAAAAAAAAAATCCATCAGAGTAAAAAGTAAAGAATGCCCAGTTATTCATTTTATGACATTATCAAAATTGTGGTAACAAACCAGACATGGTGACATAAGAAAATCACGTATCACTCTTATTCTTAGGAGGAAGAATTCCTGAGTAAAATGAATCAAACACTAGAAAGAGAAGTCACCAGCAGAAGGATGGATCAATGTGCTGTGGTATATTCATAACCCAGAGGAAAACAGAACAGAATGAGCGGATGAGCTCAGCTTCACACGTCACTAGAGATAAAAGTTAGAACCACAACACTGAGCAGGGCCAATACAGTATGATTTCATTTGTGTGGAATCCAAAAACAGGATAACACCAAATAATGTACTATTATAAACAACACAAGTGGCTAAACTCTAATTTAGCCAGAGGAGAGGAATTATGACAAAGTCTTTACCTTTTGCTACGGTTACTTCAAGACAGAAAAGGAGGCAGAGAGGAGAGAGCAGGCAAAGCCACAATGCTGGGGACGCGCTACATCCTGACCCACGGTGGGTACATGAGCAATGGTTAGGTTACATCATGGTTCCCGGGCCACCTCAAGTATGGCTGCACACGCTGGCCACCCCACAAATGTGCACGGCTGTGCTTCGGCCTGACTGTGCAGTGTTCTCCCACATGCTCCTGTGTCTGAACACTTGGTCCCCAGATGACGGAAGCTGATGGAGTCTTCCTGAGTGGAGCCTGGCTGGAGGAAGTAGGTATGTCACCAAAGTCGGGATTTGAGGTTCGGTAGCCTGATCCCATCCCCTGCTCACTGTTCACTTTCTACTTCCACACTGCGCGCTCAATGTGTCAGGCTGGTCCACAATTCTGCTGCCATGCTTTCCCCCACCACGATGAATTCTATCCCCTCTGGAGCTGGGAGGAAATAATAAACCCCTTCCACGTTGCTTTCCCCAGAGTATTTTACCACAGCAATAGAGAGGCGATGGCATTGTCTTCCTCTCAACATCATATCACATAAATTATTTTGTGAATATACACATGTATAGTAAGACCAGCTCTAACCAGGATTACATGTATGTAAGTATATGTGTGTACGTGTGTATTTAATATCAGATAAGCAAAGCCCTTAATGGGAAAATGGTGGACTAGTCAATAAATTCTTTAGCACAATAGGTAAAAACCAGGAGGAAAATGAGTGAATGCAGAACCTTTCTATATTCATGCATGAAAATCAATTTCATATGGATAATATATGCATGCATAAATATACATACATATAGACACATGTAATAATTTCACCACTTTCTAGAATCAGGAACCACGAAGAGTCTACCATCAATTTAAATAGTTTTTCCACTGAAAGTTATTTTTCTTTCATCTGGAATTTTAACACGCATTCGTAATCACCAATATTAAAGTATTTACCTGATACATCTGACGCCAGACAATCTCAATGAAAAGTTCGGTTGAACGGTTTCTTTTCGTATGTGTGGCCGTGGTTTTGAAGTGTGCTCATGTGCCTCATAGGTTTTGTTGAACCCAGAATTTTAAATAATAGGGTTTATTATTTAAACCATGTTATTCTAGACATCTCCAGAAACTTTTTCATCTTCATCCAGCCTAAATGCATGTCTCAGTATGTACCTCTTCCTTCCTGCCCACACCCAGTGAGCCATTTCAAGTCTCTCTCCATTCTCAAGTCAATGTTGTGCTATTTCTTTCCCTATTTCTTTATTGGTGGCCTCATGCCCCTCCATCTCCCTTTCTTCCGCTGCTGGCTTTAGAGTTTGACTCTTAGGCCTCCTACTCTGTTTTCTAAGTCTTTCCGCTTTTCTCTCCCACTTCCAACTCTGACTTCCCACTGCATCGGATGGCACCTCCTTCAGCTCCTTCCCTTAACTTACACTGCAAAACCATCATTTTATTTTTAGTGTAAGAGGGCTATTGAGGATGCAGTGGAATCTCCTTAAGCACTGGTTATTTGTGGTCATTTTGCTTCCACTGTCAGTACTGTACATGTAAGAGACATCTGACCCGGATGTGCAGCTTTCCAATGCACTCTAGCTCCTAGGCTCCCTTGACTACAAACACACAAACTTCTTTGCTCATTATTGTAACCCGAATACCTGACAAGAAGCAAGCTAAGGAAGCAAGTGTTTTCTTTGGCTCACAGTTTAAAGGATGCAGTCCATCATAGCGGAGAACACATAGTAGGACCGCCCCATGCTGGCTGGCTCACAGTTTAAAGGATGCAGTTCATCACTGTGGAGAACACATAGTAAGAGAACAGCTCCATGGGGGCTGGAGGAAAGGCGCTGCTGAGGCTTCTCACCTCCCAGCAAGATAGGAATCAAGGAGAACTGACCGGAAGTTGGACCTGCCTAAAAAACGTCAAAACCAAACCGCTGGCCCCTGTGAGGATCCAGTAAAGTTAAACCACCGCCCGAAACAGAATTTTCAACTGAGAAACCAGCACTGGAACACGTGAGCCTCTGAGGGAACACTGTACAATCAAAGCACCATCGTGAAGATTAGAGATTAGACTCTACAGAGACCACCTTCTCCTGAGAAGGCATAGGAAAGAGCTGGCTGTGGTCTAAGTGATGACGCAGAACAGGTGAGGAAATTCATACGCCCTTTCTTCCCAAGCAGCCCCACCCAGCACCCAGCACAGCACCCAGCGGGCACACTTGGCAGCCAAGCATTCAGAATGGGTCTAGTCTGCATTGGCATGAACTCACAGCATAAAAGGAACACGTGATTTCCAAACAATATGCAAAAAAGGAAAGTGATATATCTCTTCTGGAGCTCTCAGGTTGGCTACATGCTAAAATAGTGTTGGACAGAAGTGGCCAGAAGAAAGACACCCAAGTGTCCACCCTGACCCCACTGGCCAGGGCAGCATAGAGAAAGACAGCCAAGCGCCTGCACCAGCCACACTCATCTGGGGTGGCCGGAAGAAAGACACCCAGGCACTGGCGGCAGGTGCTGCTACAGTGGGAAAATGTGTGATGGAGGGATAGGGGAAGAGAGAGGACACAGTGGGGAGAAGGAGGAAAAAGTGAAGCCAAGTTCTGGAACTGGAGACTCGACTGCAGTACGGAACAGGCAGCTGTGAGTAGACCAAGGTGAGATCCTGGCCCAGGCTGCCACCAAGGGCCATGTCGAGGTCTGTAATCCTGCTGCACCTGGGGTCTGTACTGAAGTCTGTGGACCCAGTTACCACCAAAGCACAAGCAGGTGTCTGTAGTCTGGGCTGCCGCCAGAGACCACGTAGACATCTAAGGGTGGTGCTGTCACACATGGTAGGCAGGAGGAATAGGGGGCCAAGTGGGACCATGCTGATATGAGTGGCCTGCCCTGCCACCTGAGGTTATAGCTATATATCGGCATATATATCGGCATCCCAGCCCGTGCTGCTGCTAGGGTCCATGTCTGGGTTCGTGGTCCTATGGCAGCCAGTGTCTGTGTTGATGACCCAGGCCTGTGTGACCACCAAAGGCCGTGAGATGTCGCTGGTCTAGACTGCTGTCTGAGGCGCTGGCCCCACCTCTCACCTGGGCAGCATACTACAGCTGGCCCTGGTGGCAAAGGTGAGCCAGCCCGAGGAACTCAGATTGGGACGGTTGACCATGCCTCTTGCAGGCTTTGGCATTGGGTGAGCTGACAGGGGCAGCTCTGGAGAGCTCGTGCTGGTGGTGTGGGCACAGGAGAGCTGGTAGGCTGACCAACTCAGCTACCTCCCGGGCCCAGATCCAAGGCTCTGAGTTGGTCCACCCCTTCATCTACCCCATCTTTGAACTGCTGGAGCTCATGAAGGGGTCGGTCTTGCAGAGCCAAAGCTGCAGGATTTCCATGACACAGGGCTACAACAAGACGTCTGAGAGGAGTCCTCATGGGAATCCAGTACTGATGGGGTAGCAGAAGCCAGAGGCCTCAAACCAGATCAATGATTCACTGCAATGAACATTTGTAAATAATGTGTGTCGGCAAAACGGTGTACCATGGGACACACTGAGACACACTACAGCTTCCGTGACAAGCTGGCTTTTAAACACTCTAGGTCCTTTTCTTTTGGGGGGAGGTTGCAAAAGGAAGGGGAGATGGTTGGGATAGGGGGGCACGATGTGGAATTCACAAAGAATCCATAAAGAGTTAAACACACACAAAACAACAACAACAACAAAAACTATTATTTGGATATAGTGGGAACAATGAAGCACAACACTGATATTGATTTCCGCTGTTTACCTGAACTTTGTTTAATGTAGCTACTGGAATATTTATGGTTACATATGTGGGCTGTGGTGCTACGTGGCAGCGAACAGCACCGATTGCTCTGTGTGGTTCAGGAGTGGTTGCTGCTTCTCTGAAACTTACAGAAGACAATAAGGGGGAGGGAGTCTCCGATATTTCACTTACCAAATAGAGCTTTGGGGTTCAAGACTGACAACTAACTTGTGTTGTCAGTTTTATTGGATTAAGGCGCTAGCCTGAGAGTGAGCGGGTGGCCTTGTATGTGAAGTACTCGCCACAGAAACACCAAGAGCCGAAGATCCCTAGTACCCAGATAAAAGCTGGGCATGGTGAGATGTACCAGCCAATCTGGACAATCAGTGAGCTCCAGGTTCACTGAGAGATGCTGCCTCAAAAAAGAAGAAGGAAAAAAGGTTGAAAGTGGATGAGAAAAACACCTACATTGACCTCTGACCTCCACATATACACATGAACACACACCCTTCACAAGGAACAGTAGAGCATTAGTGATGCACCTTTGGGTGGATTAGTAAGAATGTTTCCAAAGAGAAGTCACTAGGAGAAGACCTGCCCAGAATGGGAGAGGCCACCGTCCTGCAAATGGAGATCCTGGACCAAGTGAGGAGGGGGAAAGAGAAAGCCAGTGGGAGGCCAGATGCCCCTTCCTCGGCCTCCTGGCACACCCAGATGTGAGCAGGCAGCATTATATTCCTGCCACACACCCCCATGACTGGCTTTCTCCTCCAACCACAGACCAAAATAAACCTGTTCTCCCTCAAGTTTTTGCTTGTTGTGTATTGAATCACGGCGATGAGAAAACCTGGTGGGTTTAAAAATAAGTGGGGGATGGGGAATAGTGGTGAGGGGTACGGGGTATGGGGAGAGGAAACGGGGGCACATTTCTATCAAAATGCACCTATGAAATTTTCAAACAGTAAAAACACTTGGAAGAGCAACCAATGCAGAGACTGAACAAGTGACAGAAAAGAGGCTTCAGGAGAAATGGTTAAAAGCTCCCGGCTTAGACGTCCTGCCCAAGCAGTCCCACCCCACACCAGCTACCGGATCGGATTGAAAATGACAGTCAGCCTCAAGCCAGTGTCAAAGACTTACCGCAAGACACGACATTGCGAAATAACACATCCCAAGCCCACCGTGAACCTGAATCGCTAAGTTATCCCGTTCTCTGAACAGGTTGCCAGAAGGCAGCACATACGGTTGGACCAACATGCTGAATGCAGCCTCCAACATGCAGCTTCCTCCATTTTGGCAGCTGCTGGCCCGGGGTAATTCAGTGTGATTATATTTACATCTTATGCCTATATGATGGGAGAGTGTCTGCAAAGCTGTCCCCGCGCCTAGCCACAGTGAAGAACCAGCAGGGCCACTTGGCTGTGGACAGGAAAAACTGCAGTGTGAGAGAATGGCAAACCTCCTTTGGAGGGCCCCTGGCCCTGCCTCAGACCAGGCAGATCTGGTCTGAAGGGTCTTTAAACTGCTCTGAAGGGGAAACAGTGTCGGTGCTTGCTCGAGGGCCTGCCTGCGTCTGCTCAGAGGTCTGTGACAGGTTGTAAAAGAGAGGCATCTGCTGCCTGGCTTAGCCAGAAACCCAGACTGCGAAGAAGAAACCAGACTGGGAGGGGATAGAAGGGAAGAGGCTGCAGGGAGACCATCGTGGGACGTCTGTGCATACTTGGAGGAGTCACCGAGAGAGGAGGCATCCTACGCCAGCGGCTCATTGAGAAGAAGCGGGGCGGGGGGGGGGGGGGAGAGGGAGCAATGCCTACACTAGGAGAGCCTACCGCATGCCTGGTTCCTAACTAGACATGCACCACAGCTCATCTGAACAGCTCCGGCAGGGCTGAGAGGTATTGAAAATCATCTCTAGTACTTTTTAAATAAAGGCAGAAAACCTGAGGCCCCAGTGGTAAAGAGGCTTGACTACTATCTAATAAGAAACAGAGGCTGCTGGGAAGCCCATTCATTTCCTTTCTGCAAAGCCACACAGGGTGCAGGATGAATTTGCTGGAGGAAGAGAAAAGACTAAACATTTAAAATGAAATACTGAGGAATCAGAGTGGCATCAAGTTAAGAAGGAATTTTTTTTAAATGGCACAGAAGAGGCCGGCTATGAGAGACAAGATGGTGATCACTCACGCATTCCCTCAGCAGACAGTGTTGAATATCTGCCACACGTTTGAATATCTGCCAAGCACATTAGGTGCTTGGATAGAGCAAGGGACAACAGGGATGCGAAATCCCTGATGGCACTGAAGAAAGAAAGCACACTAAAATCCAAATGAATGTTCTTGTAGATGATAAAAATTTCAAGCATAGCCTGTAACATGAGAAAAGATAAATAACTAGAAAAATGTTAATTAATGCTGACTACTGATACAAAGGCAAAAGGAGCCTTCATAGAGCGCAGAAGTAAAAAAAAAAACCTCATAGCAGCAATACGGAATGACAGAAACTTCACTGGCGATGGGAAATACAGATAAGCACGTCAGAAGGGTACCATCTGAGAACCATGAAATGGGAGACGCGACAATACTGTCAGAGGCTGTGTGGCCCTAACAGTGGGACCTCTTTCAGCACACAGACCACAGTTTTCACACACAACTTGGCGTGTTTATTTCTCTGACAACTAGTAAAGTTGAATCATTTTGCCTACCCGTTCCACTCCTTGGAGTAGAAATTAGATTATGCATAGAAAGATGCACAGAATTGCTTGCAAAAGTAAACAAGAAAGAACTTAACTGGGTAGCCAAAAGGAAAATAAAAGTAAGTTTAGATGCCCTTGTGCTGCAAAATGTTACACTATAGTAAAAAGATATTAATTAAAGCTATAGTTAGTAATATGGATGCATCACACCATTGCTAAACAAAAAAAAAATCAAGTTTCAGAGTACTCACATAATTTCACATATATTCTATTTCTATAAGGTTTTTAAAGTACGAAACAGCTGTACATGTTTTCTTTGGGCATCCAGCAAATGTTTAAAATTAAAGAAGAGAATTATAAGCTCAAAATTTAAGATAATCATATTCTCTGGGAAGCAAGGTAGAAGAAAAGGAGACTATACAGAGGGCTCTGTACTAATAGTGTTTTTATTTCTTGGCTGAGAGGTCATACTATTGCTTATTTGTTTATTTAATCTGCTTTAATTATTTTTATATGTATGAGCATTTTTCATCATATATACATATATGTATGTATACATGCATACATATATAGAGAAATATACATACTACATATGTGTAGTGCCCACAGAGGCCCAATGCGTATGTCAGGATCCCTAGAACTGGATGGTTTTGACTCCTCATGTAGGTACTGAGGACCTGAACCCAGGTCCTCTGCCAGAGCAGCATGTGTTTGTAGCAGCTCGGTGATCTATCTGCTCTAATTCTTAAAAGAATTGCATAATTGTTCTTTTAAAAAAAAAAAAGTTTACATCATTTCCATAGTAAGAAAACTCAGCAAACTAAGGCAATATATCAAAAATACGGACTAGCTATAAGGTATAAGCAAGGACTCTCAAAAGATAAACTAACGCCATCCTTGATAACTTGCAACTTAGCAGTTATGGCTTTGGATTACGAAGTTCTGAGGTGAACTATCAACACGAACTTTACAGCCTGGAACTTACACAGCCTGAGACACTACTGTGTAAGAGTGAGTTTTATAGAGTTTTCCTAAAAGCAGAATAAGAAGACCTGAAATCCAGGTGAACTGTTCTGGTAGCCAAAGGATAATCCGGGCCTCTAAGCTCTATCTTGGGGCAAAACCCAATCCTGCCTCCAGAGTCTCCCATGGAGCTGCCCACTCAGGGAAGGCTTGGGTTTTGAGCATATGGCATGGATCTGGGAAGGCCATGACACAGTCAGCTGAACAATTGCTGTTGTGCAGAGGCACAAGGACAGATTGCCACCACAACCGGAACTTCTTCCAGGAAGACGGTGGGTCACCAACGAATCCTTACTGTGTCCAGGACCTGTGCTGGGCTGAGATGAGAGGCCAGGACCAAGCAGTGGAGGAGGAACATCAGATGAAGTCCAGTGAGGAAGAGAAGAAACTCCTGTGTACAGAAAGAACTCAATTGCAAGGCAGAATGCTGCGAGGTTAGCACTGTCAGCTTGACGGGATCTGGAATCCCACCTCCAAGCATTCCTCTGAGGGACTGTTTATCCCTGCGCATGCTGCTGATGCTTTGTGTTGACTGGGTTAGATGATGTGGACCTTCATCTTCACCTTCACCGTGGGCAGGGATCCTGGACTGTGTGACAGAGGCTGGGGGTGGGGGATGAGCTGTGCACCAGCGCACATGTTTGTTGCTCTCTACCTCTTGACTGTGGGCGCAGTGGGACCAGCTGTTTTAAGCTCCTGCCACTTGACTGCCTCAGCAGGGCGGACTGCACCCTCTAACTGTGAGCCAAAATAAACCCCTTTCTTCCTCAAGTTGCTCAGTCACAGTAACGGGAAAAGAACTAAGACAAATACGATGAGGGAGGAGATTCCTGGTAGTGGGAAGATCAGGAAATACTTTGTAGACGGCTTGAATCTTGAAGGATAGCAAGGATCAACGGGGGGGGGGGGAAGAGAAAAAATAAACATGGGGGCTGCAGAAGCCCAGTGTGACTCGGGTGTGGGTTCTCCATTCGCACTCCTGCTTACGGGCAAAGCAGGAACTCAGGGACAGGCCTCCTGACAGTTACAAACACAGTTCTGAGAAAGCGTCTCCTCCCACTCTTCCCACTAAAGTTAGATTCCTGAGACAAAGCCTTACACTGAATGTGTGATCCAATTCCAGCTATTTACAAGTCAGGATCCTAGTCCTCATCAACTTCCAAAGATGACGGGGCAAGTTTTGAAGGCGTTTTTCCTCCACTATGAGGCAGTTACCACACTGTAGAGCAGTGGTTTTCAGCCTTCTGAATGCTGCCACCTTTAAATACAGCTTCTCATGTTCTGGTGACCCCCAACCATAACATTATTTTCGTTTCTACTTCATAACTGTAAGTTTGCTGCTATTATGAGTCCCCATGTAAATATCTGATATGCAGAATATCTGATTTGTGACTCCTGTGAAAGGGTCATTCGATCCCCCCCAAAAGGGGTCACGACCCACAGATTCAGAACCACTGCTGTAGAATGACCTGGAGGAAAAGTAAATGAGAAGCAAACATTGTCTCTTTATGAGTTAGAAATAACGTTTTTGTAACCGAAGAAGTGAAAATAGTCCACTTCCAAGAACACCAACTTTTGTATAAAAGTCGTTAGATGACATCTGTTCACTTATGGAAAATTTGAGGTAAACAGCATGACTTGGGCCAAGCCAAGGGAAACACCAATTAGTATTATTTAGACTACCATGCTGCCATACTCCCCTGTACAATAAACAAGCACCAAATCCCTCTTCCTTTTAACACTGATGCTCAATAAAAACACGCCACGTTCCCCCGTCTCCCAGCATACCAGTCAGTTCAGTAGCTGGTCCCCTAGCTCAGAGACTACACATCTGAGGCTTCAGTTACCGCTGGTCACGTTCAGACTGCAGACGTTAAAAGCAAAGTTCCGGAAGTAAACAGCCTCTGAGTTTAAACACTGTGTCATTCTGAGAAGGGTGACAAACTCTCACACTGTCCCAAACTTTCTGCTACCCCAAATGAGGCTCACCGAACTGCCCAGAGTCCATGCCCAGTATTCACGAGCTGCCCATTAGTCCTTCTGCATCACCTCAGCTATCAGATGAATGACTGTGGGGACAGCGCTCTCTCATAAGTAAGTGACCCTTCCCCTAGGAGCCCAGGCCTGTGTCACTGACCTCATGTCATCCGTGTGGGCTTTGTATCAACTCAGATCATCACACAAACCAATATTGTGAGAGGCAAAACCAAACCCACGTAACTTTGATAACCGTATCTTGCTACAATCATTCTACTTCATCACTGATCACTGTTGCTTCCCAAGAATGCACTCTGTGAGTTGAACTTTATCATAGGCGTGCACGCGCTGCACAAGGGTGAGGGAACTCAGCATGCATCGAGTGTGCCCTCACCCACAGCTTTAGGCATCCACCAGATACTGGAATGCACTCCCCAGGGGCAGAGGGGGTGGTGAGGGTGTCTGCGAAGTATTTAGTGCCAGGGTTGGCGGGCTGCTCTGAGAGAGCTGACATGTAGCAGCGAGAGGGAGCAAAAAGGGAGAGGAAGGCGTGGTGGGATGGCAAGCGAGAGAGGCAGGAAAAACGGAAGATGTGTGGAAGGAAGGGGCAGGCGGGACAACTCGGCGGCTGAACACACCGCTGCCCCGCGTTGTCCAGGGCAAAGTCTGTCACGTCCACTCAAACACCCCAAGCGTGCAGATCAAAGCCAGAGTCCAGTCATCCATCTCAAAGGGATGGAAAATCAATGTTGGGTAACGGACACAATCGCTGAGCACTCATGTCCCTTCCGCCTAAGGACAACTCTGGGCACAGCACAGCACAGCACAGCGCAACGTAGCTAGCAATCGCAGAAAGGCTTTCTGAAGGGTAGAAAAAAGAGGGCAGACTGAATAGATACCTCAAGATCTTGACAAAAAAAAAAAAAGTGTTTTGATAGATTTGCCTTTCCTTTTTATGGTAGTTGTTTTTAATTTTGTTCTCTGTTTGTTTGTTTGTTTGTTTGTTTGTTTGTTTTCTGGTTTCTTTTGGTTTTAGGTTGGGTTTTTTTTTTTTTTTTTTTGTGAGATAGGATCTCACTATGTAGTTCCGGTTGGTCTTGAACTCAGAGAGATCAGCCTACCTCTTCCTCAGATATTCTGGTATTAAAGGCTTCTACACTCCGTACATTCTGAGCTTAGTGCCATTCAGAAACGTCACCAAACATAAGAGCGGAGGGGAGACATGGGTAAGACTGCTCTCTCTAGCTCAGGAGCCCACGGAGCTAGCCCAGCAAGACAGAAATCTCTTAGGCCAATAACCAGCTGACCAGAGTGAAACCATGTCTATCACCTCTCCATCACCACCAGCAGCACCAGCGGAGAGCAGAAAGCCTGGATTTAGTTCTCAGAGTGAGAAAGAGGAGACAGTCTAGGGCAGAATTCCTGGCATAGTATCTGCCTGGTAGAGACTCAGTGGTGTGTCTTGACCCCTGCCTAGCAGTGGTTGGTGCACCTTTCCTTTCCAAGTAGAATTTGGAGAAGGCAGAGCTTAGGAGGACGATGCAGAAAGAAATCTTTAGACAGAGCCTCACCCAGCCCACCAATGGAACTAGAGAATGAACAGTTCCAAAAGTTTTGGAGTGAACTGCAGTACGGAATACCACTGCACAAGGAGGAGGCTGACTATAAAAGTACTGTGCAAGATCTGCAAATTAAACTGCCTTTATAATCGTGACCCACAAGTGCAGCAAAAGCCTGTACATTAAATCTAGGCAGAGTCCCTGGCTGCCGAAATAGAGCATAGCAGGTACTAAATCTAAACAGATCTGATGGCTTTAAATAGAACATATCTTTAAATTAAATCAAGCAGGAACCAGAGTCTCAGAACATAATTCCTAAAATATAGAGAGCATGGTTAAAGAATCCCTTGCTGTAGGACAAACAAGGAAATTCCTAATATAAATGAAAAAAAAAAGCTAATCAACAGGTGTCAGTACTGAAATGACTAAGAATTCAAATATCTGACAAAAACTTTAAACCAACCACCATGACAATTAAAACTGCTCTTGAAACAAATGAGGAAAATAAAGAATACCAGGAAGAAAAGGGAAGACATAATGAACTAAATAGAAAATATAAAATTGAAAATACAGTACCTTAATTGTTTAAAAAGGCCCTTCTAGATTGATTTTATTTTTGTCACAATGAGTTGGCAGATAAACAAACACTAAGAAACATAAATTATCTAATCTAAATAATAGAAAACAAACTGACAATAAAGTTAATGGGACATGAGGGACCTCCAGGACAATAACAAAAGATGGAGCTTGCCGGTCATCAAAGTACAAAGAGAAAAGAGGAGCAGTTCAAGAGTGAGAAGAGGGACTGAAGAACTAAGTGCTGGGATGGTTCCAGTTGTGTGTGGGGGGGAATGTCTAAAACAAAAGAAACACAGAAAGACAGTTGACAAACATGAGATCTAAAGACTAAGAAAGATCACTCACCCAGCACATAGTTTCTATTCAGCACAAAGCCCTTCCATTATCAGGCCATTCTCAAACAAACAAAGACAAAGAATTGTTCAAGGAACTTACCATCAAGGAAAGACAAAATAAGTAAAATAAAAAGGAAAGAAAATTAAAGGAAAGAAAAAGAAAGGGAAAAAAAGGAAGGAAGAAAGTAAGGAAAGGGGAGGGAGGGACAGAAGTTGGGAGGAGGAAGGAAATTGCAACCAAAGAGGGCTTCAAACTCCAGAAAGGAAGGAAAACTGGCACAGTGGACAAAAAAAAGGGGGGTATGTGTGGGTAATAGAATAGCCTTCTAATGAAGTTCTTTATAAATGCTCTATGTTTAAAATGAAAACTGAATCGTGTGATATGGTGTTCAGCATATTTAAGATGGGGAGAGGGTTAAAAATCTAAATGGAGATAAGTTTTACACATTTCACTTCAAGGGGTAACATGTTGGCATCAGTAGACTGTGATAAAAACAGATCAAGACAGGCAGGCAGAGACAGAAAGATCCCTATAGATGAGTCAGCATGGAAGTCTGGGAAGTACTCTAAAGATTCACAGGAAGGAAAGAGGAACATGGAACAAGAAGCAGCAGAAATAAAAATCACATAAACAATAAAAAGGCAAACTACAGCCCTAAGATACCAATAATTACTCTTAACATAGCCAAAATACAGGAAATGCATAGAACCTGGCAGGTTTTTAATGATCCAGCTATATATTATCTATAAGAAACTCACTTCGAAATAATAACGGCAGAATAAAAGCAACACACTAAAAACGTGTACCTTGTAAGCTAATAGCACATTTGACAGCCATTTCTAAAGGTATGACTTCATGCATAGAAGACAGCATGAACTTGGTAGCGAAGAGAAAACATGAGTGTTGTGGAGAATAGTTCCTCCAAAATCAGGAAGGAATTCTTGTGTGTGTGTGTGTGTGTGTGCCAAGCAGTGGAGGGCAGGACTGAGTGCCATGGAGTCTTGCTGTGTTTTCAGTTTTAAAAGTCATGGATTCTTCTCTGCGATCTCCTTGATCATGGGGTGCACAAAGGAATTTTAGCTTTCTCGGTGTGCTAGGAGTCCCTGTTATAGGATGTGCTAAGTGTGTGCTCATGGCCTGTAGCTTGGATTTTCATTCTCTCACTAGCTCTTCCATGAGGCACACGTTTTAAATAAGAGATTGTCAGTCAATGCATTTGCTAATTGAGCTTCAAAATTACGTGCTAATCCGAGCCTTTTACAACAAAACAGAGTTCTGAGCACAGAGAGTACTTCCACATGACACTTGTGTGTGTGTGTGTGTGTGTGTGTGTGTGCCTATGCCCTGTGTGCCATGTGTCTTTTGAAGGACAAGGCTCCCTTGATTATTCCTGGAGTGGAAAAACCCCATCGAAGCTATCCAGGACATCACTCTGGTGCTGGCTAAGGGAGCTTCTTGGGAGCCAAGGGTTACTCAACATACTCTGTGAGTCCTGGGATGGATATCACGGAGAATCATCTGACAGCACAGAAAAAACCCAGTAATGAGGCCAACGGGGCCACCTCCCTGGCCTGTTCCACTCCAGGGACTCGCAGTGCTGTACCGGGGGAAAACTCATGGTTGGCTGAGTACATTTTCCATATTGCTCTGCCTATGCTACAGGTGGGCCTGAGTTCTATTCACTGTTTATCAGTAGAACTACAAGAACAAGGGTGAATTCATCCTGCAGTTAGCTTGGATTCCCTGTCCACTTTGTGAAAGTGTTCAGTACTCTTTGAAGCGCCTTGGTTCTAAGTTCATTGGTAAGGACCCGTCAGACATAAGCAATCTCTGGCCAGAGGGAAGGAAACAGCAAGGAGAACAGCCCCTCTCACAAATGGGGCTGAACCAAGTGTGCTAGAGTGTGGCCACCAACCACTCCATGCTTCCCTTCCCTGCTCAGGGCAAGGAAATGCTTTCCTGGCCCTGCTGCTAAAAGCCGCTAATGCATCCCAGAAAGTGTTTATAGAACATTCAGCACAAATGCTCCACCTCCAGAGTTGTGAATGGTGATGCCTGCCACATGCTGGGCCTCCCGGGAATGGAGAGGAGGACTCCAGGGTCATTCCAAAGCCACTAGGCTGCCACCAGAGGCAAAGGCCACAGAGCCCGGTTTAAGAAGTGAGGCCACCGTGCCGACCCCCACATTCACAGTGGGGTCTGGAAGGGTCGGCTCCATGGTGGAGCCGTGGCTGAAGGGAGGTTACTCACACTTGAGCCCCTAACCAGGGCCCCGTGGGAAGGATGCTCTGCCTTCTTTTTGTGAAGTGCTCACTCTGGAAAGAATTTGGTCTGACTGTCTACAGGGTATTGAATTTACTCTGCTGTTCCCATAAGCCCCAGTCTTTCTCAATATGAGCAAACGGTGGCCAACAAATAGGCAATTTTCCCGCCAGGACAGTCCATGCCAATCACACCCAGGCTGGTTTTCTTTTTCTACCACCTTCTCCAGTTTTTGGGCCGAGCGACTGAGTGGGTCATCTGTTGACCTCACAAAGAAAGACATTCTTGCGGGAAGAAAGGAGGAATGTGCAGGCTCTGCCCTCACACCAGCAATAACATCCCGACGGTGTTATTTTCCAAGCCAGCCGGAATCCTGTCTTCTAGAACCACCCGAGCCAACAAGGTTCAAACTTTTAGCCACCCAACCCCCCTGTCGTTAGTATAGTGTTTTTGAACCCTAGCATGTATTGGTCTCTCTTTCATCAATTACATGTTCAGAAGACCCACTGTATTACACAGTTACTCCTCTGTGAACTTCCCACCCTAGAAGCAGAGAAGATGGGTATGTAGCGGGTAAAGCAGTTGCCACACAGGCTTGAGGGCCTAAGTGTGAACTCTGGAACTCGTGCAAACCTAGGAGAATTAGCACATGTCTGTAATTGGCTGGAGAGATGGCTCAGAGGTTAAGAACACCGGCTGTTCTTCCAAAGGTCCTGAGTTCAATTCCCAGCAGCCACATGGTGGCTCACAACCATCTAGAATGAGATCTGGTGTCCTCTTCTGGTGTGTATGGCAGAACACTCAATAAACAATAAATAAATCTTAAAAAGAATGTACATACATGTCTGTAATTCAGAGCACCTACAGCAAGGTAGGAGGTGGAGAAGAGGAAATTTCCAGGGGCTTTCAGGCCAGCTCGCCTACAGAAAACAGAGGACGATAAACAGACTCTGCCACAAGCCAAGTAGAAGGCAAAGGCTGTGTAGGAAGTTGTCCTCTAACATTCACTGTAACTCATGACCCCAACTACATGCACAGAGTACACACACACACACACACACACACACACGTATATACATGCAAAACAGCAGAGTCCTCCTCTTTCTTTGAGCACAGCAGCAGATCCGGTAAAGATCTGAGGGTGATAGAGCTGAGACCAGCAGCTGTAAGGCATGATAGCAGGCCTCTCTGGGGCTACTAATAAACTGGTAATGGAGAGAGATTCTTGGGAATAAAGATGCCGAATAGTCAATTGCCGGAAATGCTGGGACGACAACTAGAGCAACCCAGAAACAAGATCAGCCAAAGGAGAAGTGGAATTCGGTCTCACCTAACAGGCCTGCTGTCCCTTTAAGCGGTGCTGTCGTTATCTATAAAAACGTCCAGGCCAGCAAATGACGGAGCTGAGACCCTAAGAGCTCAGTGTGAGAGAACCCAGAGGGAGGAAGGAAGGAAGGAAGGAAGGAAGGAAGGAAGGAAGGAAGGAAGGAAGGAAGGAAGGACACCATGAAGAAACAGTGTGGAGAGAACTATCTCCTCTGATTCAGAGGAGTGTAACTAGTTGTCAAATACAATAATTTATAAAAATGTTAAATTTCCAAATACCTTCAGGGTACAAATGAGATTAAGCCTTTTACATTCTAATTCCAAAAATTAAAACATCAGGGCCGTATTCTCAGAAGAGGAAACAAATCAGAAATCCATAGCAAGATAACTTAGTTGTTTGGAAACTATTAGGAAATGCTCTCCTTTGCTCTATCCTGTCAGGTGTTTAATTTCTGGTCAATGAAAGTCTCTAAGACACAAAAATTGTTCAGCATGATCTGTGAGGCATAAGAAGTCCTGAGTAAATGAATAACTATGGGAAAAGCAGTTGTTGGGCTGGAGAGACGGCTCGGTGGTTGAGAGCGTGCGGCTCCTCCCCATGAGCGCCCACAATGAGAGGCTCACAACTCCAGTTCCGGGAAATCTGACCCTGTCATCTGGCCTCTGCGAGCACCTGCCTGTGCACACAAGGGGCACACATGCACACACAGAGTAAAACATAATAATCCAAATGGCAGAGAGACACTTCTCCAGAATAGTCTGTGCCCCTTTTGCTTCGTTGGCAAGTTCTTTCAAACTTTCGGGGAACTGCTTGTTTGTCTGCTTCTCAAGCTAAGAAAAGAAGAAAAACGATGGAAAGTGTGCCCCTGCTAGTTTTATGAGGTTAGTAAAACCTGGAAAATGCACTGTGAACTACCATCTCTTATGGATTCACGAGCAGCACTTTTCAATAAAATATTTCCACACCAAATCCAGCTGGACATTAAACGCACAATGCCCCATACCCAAGCACAGCTGATGCCAGGAACACAAGAAAGATTAGAAAACCCATGAATATGATTTCAAGTTTAAAACAACAACAACACCAAGATGCGATTATCTAAACAGCTCTGAAGAACATGATGAGCGAGCATGCTGGGAATTCTGGCTTCACGCGTCCATTGCTGGCAACAGGTGATTCTTGTACAGCTAAGCAGCGGCCTGTCAAAACCAGGAGTTGTCCTAGAACTCCTTACCAACTGCTGGCTACAACACACACATGTGTAAACAGAGAACGGGGTCAGTTAATGAGAACAATGTGCGTAGAGCCCAAAGGCGGGCCATGAGATTAACTGGTTAGGTCATAATCAACAACTTTTTCATGAAATCATTTGGACTAGAATGAGATAGAATGGAAAAGAATAGTAAGTATCAGGGTAAATTACTCATAAAATGGTAGGTTTTTTTTTTTCTGAAACCTTTTAAGTAATATGAAGAGTTATTTATTTAGTCATTGCCTCCCACTGGTGATAATGAAAAAATCTAAGTAAATGGCACATTTGTTTGAGACGAACAGTGGGGTCACATGTGAAGCAGGAGAAAGAATCACAGCTCCTACCTGTCTTGAATGGAAACGTGTCTAGGAAATAAAGCTAATGTAGATCACAAAGTGAGCCCTGCCTATACTTTAGTCTACTTTTTCCAAACATGGCAGTGTTAATTTCTGAAAGTCTGGAAAATGCAATGATTAAATGATGTTCCCTAGCCAGGCAGTGGTGGCAGGCTCAGGAGGCAGAGGCAGGCAGATCTCTGTGAGATGGAGGCCAGCCTGGTCTACAGAGCAAGTTCCAGGACAGCCAGGGCTATACAGAGAGAACCCCTGTCTCAAAAAGAGCACAAAACAAAACAAACAAAAAACAATGCTCTCTGGAGCTCAGTGAAAATATCAGCCCCAATAACGATATTAGACTGTCATCAGAAATAGTCTATTATGTAATTCCTCTCTTTTTTCCCCATACACTCAGCATGTCACAGGGGAGCGTGCTGAATTGACCTTGATCGTGTGACTAGCTTGGAGCCCAGGAAGGTGTAGTTTGACACATTGGAAAGAGGGAACCTCAGAGGAGGAATTGTCTATATCCGATCGGCCTGTGGCCATATCTGTAAGCCAGTTTCTCGATTGCTAGTTGAGGTAGAAGGACCCGGCCTGCTGTTGGGAGGGACCATCCCTGCTGGGGGGCGGGAAGGGTGGAGCTGTATAAGAAATATAGCGGAGCCAGCCAGTAAAGAGTGTTTCTCAGTGGTCTATGGTTTCCGTTCTGGCCTCCAGGTTCTCGCCCTGATCTTTCTCAGTGATGAACTGCCGTTACCTGAAAGCGTAAGATGAATACACACTTTCACACACGAGTTGCCTTTTGTCAATGTTTTATCACAGGAACAGAAAGAAAACTAGGATAGCAGGTGAGGACACTCCCCTAGTCCCGCCTTTCCCTCTAGTTACAGTGACATCAGCAGAAGCGGCATTTGTTAAAGCCTGACAGCCCCAGGTGCGTACCATCATCACCAAGAACAGAACATTCTCTGGTTAGCCTCCCTGTCCAAAGAGGAGTGATACCTGAAGAGATGCCCCATTAGAAGGACGGAAAGGAGGAGGAGGAAGCAGAAGAGGAGAAAGAAGAGGAGGAGGGGAAGGAGGGGGAGGAAGAAAAGAAAGGAGAATTATTAACAAAATCCACTTGCACAGACGTTTCAAAATAGAAACAAAACAAAAACATTGTCAAAGAACAGCATTGTGGTTTGGTATGAAATATCCCCTAAGGATCACGTGCTGAACCCTGGGTCGCCGAGGTGGGACATTCTGAAAGTGATGGGATCGTGGGGGTCTCTGAGGGCGAGAGTGGGTTAATATAGCGATGGATTTGTAATCTGCTGCCGTTACTGGGCGTTAGTGCCTCTTTGGCTGGTGGGGCCTAACTGCAGGAAGTAGGCCGACGGGGACAGGGACGTGTCCTGAAAGCAAGGATCTTGTTTATCCCGTCCCACCCGGTTTCCTGGTCACCAGAGATGAGCAGCTTCCTCTGCCACACATTCTCACCACCATGGACATCTGCTTCACCTCAGGCCCAAAGCAATGGAGCCAGTTGACCTCCGACGCCGTGAGCCAGCACACGCCTTTCCTCTTTGAAACTGATCTCTTTTCTCCACGTCCACATTTCTCCCTCATTTGCATCAGTAAAGACCTTATGACAACTCTCCCATCCCACCCTGTTTCTCTCACCCATTCTAGCTTCCAGCAGTGTCCTTCTGTGGCAGCCTGTGTGGTGTATGTGTGTGTGCACATATGTGTTCATGCATGTGAAAGCCAGAGGTCAACCTGGAATATAGTTACTCAGGCATTGCTTACATTATTCTTTTGAATAAAAAGGTTTCTCACTGGCCTAGGAATGGCCAAACAGTCTAAGCTGGCCAGCAAGCCCCAGAGTTCTGCTTGTCTCCCCCACCCCAAAGCTGGGATTGCGGGCCTATGCCATCATGCCTGACGTTTTTATGTGGGTTCTGAAGGTTGCTTTCAGGTCTTCGTGCTTGCTGTGTAGAGCAAACAATTTGCCGACTAAGCCATCTCCCCAGCCTATTATCACTTCTTTAAATAAACATTCATGCTAACCAAGGTCAGCAGTATGTACGGGCACTCCTGAGAAGTTGGCAGAATTCAGAATGATCATGTTTAGCTTAACCTTTGTCCTCTCCTGGGCTTCTCACACTTCTATCCCGAGTTCTGCCACTGTGGGTTGTTTTGGTTTGGTTTTGCTTTGCTTTGCTTTGTTTTAACTCAGAAACACACAAAGATACGTTCAAAAGAGAGGACTTGACTAATTTTGTAATTTGCTTTCATTAGTACAATAGCTAGTCTTCCTGAATTTAAAAGTACTTTCAGAGGAAAATTCTATTAAGTGTCTAAATGAATGCTTTGAGAACAAATGGGTTTCTGTGAATTTGGCCACAATAATTTATAGCATACATTGGCTGGAGCTGTTCAGCACTGACAAATTCCAGGAAGTAATTGCATAAAATACTTGGAGAGGAAATCGCTTTATGCTTCCATGCTATTTATGGAAATTAGCATCTTTGTAAAAATAAACTGAGAGTGATCACAATCGTAAACCCTGAAATGTGGTCTCCGTGATGCTAGGCTTGTGCTTCCAGACCGTTAGTGACACAGTGGAAGAACACCGCTCATTTTGCCCCTGTTATGAAAGAACTACATGTAATTGTGGTTTTCTTCCCCTTGTATCTTTAATCTTTGCCTTCTCTCAGAAGCATACTATGTACAGCTCAGATATGATGAAGCGCAGTTTGTGGAGAAAATTTTCTTGTCGTTCCATTTTCCTCCCGAAGACAATGCACAATCCTCTTTCGGGGCCTCAGCTGTCTCTGATCCCCATCACACTTCTGTACTGACTTCTTCATTCCCATCAGCCCCTCCAACCTAGTCCTTCAAAGTGAACCAAACATTTTCCAAGATCAAGGTGAAACTATGCACTCCTTGCCCTAATCCTAACACAAAACCTGAAAGAGTCTTCAGTTTTTCTATTTTTCTCTATTCCTCTTAATCCCTCACCAAGTTCTGTCCCCATCAAGGTGGTTCTAAAGGATCCCTGCCTTCATTTGCATCTTGTTGGCAATTAGCCTCCCACTGCTTCTGCAATGCAGGACTCAGCATTACCAGGTGGCACTAGTGCCTGGAACCTCCTAAGGGCATCTGTTCCCATGAGTCCCCAGAAGCACAATAGTCCTGATAGCGCTTCCTGCCACCTGGTCCAGGCTGCAAAGACTCTGTGCTTAGTTCTTAGGATGCTCTTCAGGCTCCTCCTCACATTCGCCACAAACCGCAGCCATCCATCTTTGCCTCCTAACCCTTGCTTGCCGTGTTTCTACTCTTCAAATGCATGGTGTCTGTGGAAACCCAGCAGAGAAAACAGAGTCAAGAGGCATTTCTGAGCTGGCAACTCATGACTAAGTGGGTACAGGGCAAAGACAACAGGGGAGACATTTGAATATCCAGGGTATTCAATGGCTAGTTGATGGTGAACCAAGACAATAGAGATAAGATAGGAATATGAATACAAATCTGAATATCTAGGGCTGAGGATACTGCTCAGCTCCTGTGCAATCATGAGGATCTGCCTTCAGATCCTTAGCACCCATGAAAAACTGGGTCATAGCAGTATGTTCTTATAACCCCATTCCTGGAATGTGGTAAGGGGGGGCTGTGGGAAGTGTAAAATTTGCGTACAGGATGAGTGTAGGTTTTCTGCTCAGGTTCCATCGAAATCATCACAGGGACAAGTTTACACAGAAAGTGCATTCATGACATGAAATGTGGAGTAGTGGGGAAACTACTGGGACCAAAGCAGAAGGGAGAGGAGGAAAGCCACGAAGAAAATCAAGTGTCTAGTGAAGCACAGTCCACGAAGAAAGAATGACTCCAGAGAAATGGCCAAACAGTGAGCAAGGATGTGAGCTGCATGAGGTGTTCCCTACACACGGTGAATAGTCACGCAGATGCCACGGTCCATGTCTGTGACCCTGATGCTGTGGAGGAAGTGCAGACGTGTGGATCCTGGGAAATCACTGGTCACCCAGTTGACCAGTCAGACGTCTCTGAGTTCAGTAAAAGACTGTCTCAAAAGAAGAGTGATAGTGGAAGATATCCAATGTCAAAATCTGGCACACACACACACACACACACACACACACACACACACGCACACACAGCATCTACACAGAGAAGGGGGTGTTGGAGGTTGGGCAAATAATAATAAATATTATATAGCCCAACACTTTTTTTTTATTTACTGCAACAGGGGAGAGAAAGAGAGAGAACAAAACATATATATGTATACATATATTCATAAACATATATAAATATATATAATTGTATTAATTAGAAATCTGAAATGAGTTTTGTGAACTAAACTCCAGGTTCACTGGGGCCAGTAATACTTCTGAAGACTCTATGGGAGAATCCACTCTTTGTCTCTCCCATCTTCTAGAAGTTTCCAGCATCTCTTAGTTCCTGGCTACATTACTCTTTCAGTTTCCATGGCGACGTCTTCTACTTCCTCTGCCTCTCCCTCACCAAGTTCCACTTATGAGAAGCTCTGGGAAAACCTCCCCAAGCTCAACATCCTTACTTGCACGGAGAATCACTGGCTTCTGGGAACTAGGGTGTAGACATGTTTGGGAGTCGTTATTCGGGCCTCCACACTTCCCAGAGGTGCCTACGCTTTAGTTAGACCCCGTGGCCCCTTCAATATCACAATAATCAAAACAGTAGAAGCTCAGAGGGGTGGAAGAGCAACTGTTGTCTTCAGTAGGAAAATAAGACTCCAAGGGAAGAGCCAAAGCAACAGCAAGCTTCCAGGGACCAGTTGGCAAGAAGGGAGGCCTTTCCTACTGCCTGAGTGGGAGGAGCCTTCAGCTTCACCAGGTCAAACCCTGTGTCTGTAACAATAACTCGCAACCAGCAACTGTAAGAGTCTCTGTATTCCATGATTTAATAAGGAGAATCTCATTTTCATCAATTAGCTGGAATACCGCATACTTCTTAAAGCTCAGACTCTCACATCCGTTAGTCTTCTACCAACTGCCTTGCAGCACACTTGGGAGACAAGGGGAGAGAGACTGAGGGACACCTTAAGCCCCATCCCAACCTTAAAATCATAACACTGATGGAAAACTTCATACAGGGCTCAAGTGCTCCCGGGGGAAATACCAGAGACAGCCCTGTCCACTTCTGCAAGACCCTCCCTTGAGAAGATAGCCCCTACACCTCGAGTAGTTTGCGACTGCCGGCCTCCGCTCATGTCTCTTGGGCGCCCCCTACAGCTCCATAGTAGAATATGCAGGCACACAGCTATCCTGGAACCTTGAATAAGCCCGGCAATACAGTTAATATTAATTACCCACATTCTTGCTTTCTTTCACTGTTTTCCACTTCGCGGTGCATCGCCTCGTGCAAACAACTCTGCGAGGTGGGCACTGTTGGAAGTCCTTCTCTGCAAGTGCAGAAATAGACGTGATGCACAGATGTGTGACCCAGTCATAGACAGAGCAGCGGGTGGCTCTATCCATCAGCGGGTGGCCTGGATGACTGAGGCTGCACCCATGAATCCTATCTTCTGTAGCACCCTTCTATGTGCGCTACCGTGAGGCATGGAAACAGCGCCACCACAGGCACACAGATATGGAAAACTCCAAAGAGGCCACTGAGTGATTCAAGCTGGGCCAATACACCCTTCGGGCAGCAGACTGAAAGCACACAGAGGTGGCAGAGAGGGTAGAGAGCAAAGGGAAATACTCTCCCTTGGAGGTTCAGCCCCATCTGACCAGGAAGGAACATCCCTTGTATCCTATTTCATATCCCTTGATGAGATGGAAAAGTAGTAAACCATCTTGCATTAACAAAAACAACACACCATGCTGTCCAGAAGAACCCTAAAGCATGCTCCCCCAAACCATAACTTTTGTAAAGACTTATTTTATTTTAAAGTATGTGTATTTCTGTATGCTTCTATGGGTTGGGTGTGTGCACATGACTGTAGTTTCCTGTGGAAGCCAGAAGAGGGTGTCAGATCCTCGGGAGATGGCTGTTACCCTGGCGCAGGGAACTGAACTCAATTCTCTGCAAGAGCTGCAAGAGCTCTCCACCTCTGAGCTTGTAACCTCCATCCTCTTAGCCTTTGTTCTAACAAAATATTTCCATTAAAATATGATTACAGAGGAGCACTGTAAACCGGGATGAAGGGGATGATGTCCCTCACTAATCAGTTGTGTTTGAGCCACAGAATTGATGGGGTACTGAAAAAGGCTTAGAGGCAGTAAATCCAAGAGAATACCGCAAGAGGCAAGGGCCCCTGTTTCATTTACCGGGAGTATAGATTTTCATCCAGGCCTGCATGCTTGTTTAACAAACTTAAGCCTTTAAGTACTAGGCTGTCTGCTAAGACCATGAGGGCGCACAGACCTCAGCCAGAAAGTGAAACCCTCAGGGAAGCGTTGTCTTGTTCTAAGTCACATAAGACCTTGCACGGGATTAGCAGCCACCCTCAGGACACGGCATTAGCCGAAGTGTTCCCTGCATTTTTAGGTCAGGGCCCACACACTTCTTGGCTGAATCCGGCTGCAAACATATTTGTCTTGATTTCACTTTGTTATGAAGCAGAGGGCTGGAGAAGAAATCTGGATACCGCAGCTATCTTGAAACATAAGTAGACCCAGCAATCCTGGGCTTGAGTTCCCGCTTAGCAATGACAAGCTGGTGTCAAGCAGAGACTGTTCTTAGTGGAAGGAAATCTAGTTTCCACCTCGTCACCCTCTCTGTCACTCCCTGTTGTCTCTTCTCCCCCTTGAGTTGGAGTGTTAAGAAGGTTGAGAAGCACTGGTCTAGAGAGAGGACTGCAGGATAGTAAGATGTGTTAACATGTGAGCCCAGAACACTTATTTAGTGGCTAAGCTAGTGTAGGAACCGGACTCCTCCTGGCCTCTAACCTCTCCTGGGCTCAGGCAGACAGCCACTCTGGTCAGAATAGGTAGGATCCACCCAAGCCCCAAGTCACCAGGGCTACACCGGTCCACGGTGGTGTTAACTCCCCCCTGGAGATCCAGGCCTTTGACTTACGGAGAAGCCAGCCACAGCAGCATCTGCGTAAGAGTCCCTGGAGCAGCGTTAGCACGGGTCCTACACCAGCTTACCTGGGCTAGAGTAATGTTCCTATGCAAAAAGACTCTCACCTCCAGCTCTATTACCTGCAGGAGACCAGACAGCGTAAGGAGCGTCCGTGTCAGCAGCCACCAGGATCCCGTCCAGAAGGCCATAGGGTCCAATATAGGAGTCTCCCTCACAGCCTACAAAAAAGAAAAAGAAACCGCCTAGTTTTCCAACCGGCTCTGGCTCCAGAGGCAGACTGTGAGCTAAGAAACCAGCCGAGCGGCAGGGACCCTGACGCCCAGGCAGTGTCTTGGAAACCTCTGTGTCGGCCCAGAATGGGGTTGCCTGCTGCGGGATGGAGGCAACGCGGGGCTCCCTTCAGGATGAGTCCACCAAGCCCGGGAGGGGGCAAAACTCCTACCTCCATCGCTGCCCCAGAAGTCGAAACGCCCCTGAGCCAGCCACCTCCCAGCCCGTTTGTCAGCACTAGGGTGTGGCTTCTGGCGTTTGTCCCCGGGAGCCAGCCCACAGCCAAGAGCCAGGGCACCTGCCAGCTTCGGCTGCTTGAGGCAAAAATGAGTCTAAAGCCAACTAAACTAGACCAGAGACGGAAGGAACCTGCCTAAGGTCACACAGCAAAACGGAGGCTCTAGGACTGGAACACAGATCGGATAGGTTCGAGGCGTTTCTTACCAGACAACCGAGCGCCCCGGCCTCCGAGAGAGGCGCAGTCCTTCAAAGCTCAGTCTCGTCAAGGTGAGGGGGAACTGAGCCCGGGAGGGCGACGGAGACCCCCACCCCCGCCCCAAGCTTATTCCTGTCAGTTTGCGGGGAACTGGGTTTGAGCGGAGACTGGAAAAGCCGAGGTCACACTCAACTCCCGCTTCGCCTCGCGGGCGCCTTGGCGGTGTCGGTGTCCGGGGGCGGGTCGGTGGCTTCTCTCCATCTGGAGAAAGCATTAAGGCCTGGCTTAATGCGATCCGCAAATGTGCTGCTGTTTCCGACCCGAGGCGAGGCGGCGACTCCGGGCCGAAAGGGAGGCGGCCGGGGCCGGCCCCCAGGACCGCGCGCCCCCCGCCGCTGGCTCACACCCTCGGAGCCCGCCACCCCCGCGCTCCTTCCCCCTGCGCGCGGCTCGCCCCGCTCCTCTGCGCCCCGGGCGCGCGAGCCCCGAGAGCCAGCCCTCCTCCGGACCTTCCAGGCCCTCCGAGCCGCGATCGCATGGAGAGGGAGAGTGCTCCTCGCTCGCAGAGGACCGGGGGCGGGGGATCTGCCCAACCCTCCTGGACCCGGCGGCGTGCTCGCCCGTCCTGCCCCCGGGCTATCTAAGCCCCCTCAGGGCCGTGCCACCCGCTTGTAAAAAGCCGGCGAGCAGCGCAGGACCCCTACGTGCCAGTGGCGTTGCCCAGACTCACCATCCTCGGAGAGACCTGGCCCCGGACGTTCTCGCACCCAACCCCGGCGCCCGCCGCAGCAGCCGCCGCCGCGCGGTTCGGTGCCGCGGGGCTGCGCGCTGAAGGATGGAGGCGGACGGGACACCTGGTGCGGAGCGCGGGAGCCCGACGGTCCCCGACGCCGGCCTCCAGCCCGTGCCGCCGCCGCAGTTAAATGGGGCTGGGACGCGGCCGCCCCGCCTGTCCCGCCCCTCCGGGCGCGCGGAGCGCAGCGCTGGCCCCGGCCCAGGGGCGGAGGGCGCGCGCCGCCACCTGTGCCGCCCGCCCGGCCGGCCGGCGAGTGCCAGCCGCGTCCCCGGAGCTCGTCCCGCCGAGCCCGCCCGGCGTCCTCAGCCCCCCCGGCCCAGGGGCCCGACGGGGACCCGAGGACGAGCGGGCCACGGGGACCCGCAGCAGCCGGGCGGCTCGGAGCGCGCCGGGCCGCCGCGGCCACGGCGAGACTCGGAGAGCTGGAACGCTTCTCCGCCCGCTTCCTGGAAGCCACTCCTCGCCCTGGGCCTGCAGCCAGGCCTGGTGCCAGGAGCCCCGGCTGCCGCCGCCGCCGCCGCCGCTGCCGGCAGCGAGAGGCGGCCGCCGCACCGCGGGCCCGCCAGGGCCAGGGCGAGGATGCCATCTCCTCCCTCCGCCACCGGCCGGCCCTGGGCGCGGCGTCTGCTGAGCCTTACCTCGCAGGGGGCTGTCCGGAGTCCCTGGGTCCTTCTGGGAGCCCAAGGCGCTTGACGGGCACCCATTCAACAGCCCCTGCGGTCCTGGAACTTTTAGCTGATGGGGATCGTGGGTGACCCAGCAGGAGCACCAAACCTGATGATACCTGGAGCTCCTGCTGTGAGGCAGGTTTGGGTGACCCCCAAACTCCAGACCTGTCAGAAAATAAATGCAGGACTAGGGCCTAGGCTTTGGAATGGAGGTGTCCCAGTCATGAATGGAAGCGGGGGGGGGGGGGGTGAGGGTGCCTTGGACGTTTCTGAAGGGAAGACTTGGAGGCCTTGGCTTCATCCCAGCAGTAAGAGACAAGGGCCAGGTTGTTCCTTTAAAGGTCTGCACCATTTAGCCTCCAGCCTTAGTTCCCTTGAGTGAAGCTGCTTTGCCAAGTTGTGAGTGTAGCCAGCCTTCCCAAGAGCAGCACTTCCTAGAATTATCTTAATTCCTCAAGGAATAACTCGCCCGTGGTGACCAGGGAGGCCAGGTGTGGAACTGGTACCCACACCTCTCCAGAGTCTGAAACGTTTGCATCCAAGGTTGTTCTCCTGCCTGCTGGGAGACTGGCTCGCTCCAGATTCTGTTACAGCATAGCCAAGAGCTCCCCCAGCCCGCTGCCCTCATCTCTTCTGACCTTCCCCAGTCAGGGGAACTCCTCTGGACAGGAAAAGGGCCTCAGGGCTGTCCCTCCGCTCCAGGGAGGAACATGGCTGGAATCTTACGGAAATGAGCAGGTGATGAGTGGGAAAAGATTCGGGAGGAACCCAGAAAGGAGGGCAGGGCTAGACCATGACTACCTCACCTCCTGTTCACCCTAGTTTAGCTCTGGACAATTAGGGATCCATGGGATTATCCTGGAACTGGTTCCCATGAGCCATTGGTCATGTTTTGACAGCTAGTTGGCACACTGCCTTATTTTGTAAACATTTTCCGTGTAAAAGCACCTTGTTCAACACAGGTTCATTTAGTCACACTGAGCTCAGTAGCACCTGTAACTCTCCCGACAAAGGACTGCTCTCTGGCTGTTCGCATGCACATCACAGCCTCTTGGTCCTCGGAGACACATAGACAACGCTGTGCTCAAGGGTTGCTTAAAACAATGAAATCAACAGCAAAATGTTCCAAAGAGGACTTCTAGGATAACGGTTTACAGAACAAGAGCTGAACAGATGCAGTAAAACAGAGCATTGCTTGTAGGGCCTCAGTAGAAGATGCGTACCAATTCACTCGGATTTTTCAATGGTCTTCAGATGTTCCGTGCATTGATTATGACAGGCAATGAATCACAAAGTAGGATATTACAGAGGAGAAGGATCCATGGTGCGTCTATCTAGGTCAGAGCATCAGTAGAGGACTGGCTGTTAACATTTCAGAACATTCCTAACACACCACATGGCAGCTTCAGTGAGAATGGCCATCACAGGGTCATAGGTGTGAATCCTGTGTCCCCAGTTCATGAACTGTCTGAGGATGAGGAGGCGTGACCACGTTGGAGAAAGTGTGTCCCCAGGAGTGGGTTTTGAGGTTTCAAAAACTCACAGAAACCCAGTCTCTCTCTCTCTCTTCTCTCTCTCTCGCTGATGTTCGATTATCAGGAGGTAAAGCTCTCAGCTGCAGCTCCAGCACCGTGCCTGCCTGCACTGCCATGCTCCTTGCCGTGATGATAACGGACCAGCCGGCTGACACCGCTAGCAAGCCCACAATTACATGCTTTCCTTTGTAAGAGCTGCCTTGGTCATGGTGTCTTTTCACAGCAATTAAACAGTACCGAGGACACACCAGAATCGATTCTGGGCATTTAATAGGTATTGCTAATCTAGCCACCAGGACAGCTTATTGGATGGATGTTGGTCAAGGGGATGGATGTGCTCAAGGGTAGGAAAGATTTCTTCTGGCTGACGGTTTCATAAGTATGAGTTTATTGTGGAAGGGCAGACAGGGTGAAACGGAGAGCAGTTCCCATCTTGGTGACCAGAAAGCAGAGAAAGGGAAAGGGACGCGAGACCTGCTAAATAGTCCTCAAAGTCACAGCCTCAGAACCTACCTCCTCCTCCTCCGGGTAGACCCCACTTCCCAGAGTTTCTTCCACCTACCAAGATAGCACCGTGGGTTGAGCAGCAAGCCCCTGGCGCGAGAGCCACGTTCAAACCGTAGCAGGCTAACGGTTTTTGTGTTCCTGTTTTACAAATGAGATGCCGGACGAGAAAGATGTAAGCACCATATGTTCTTAGCAACTAGACTGATTTCTCAAATCACTCGCCTTCTAAAACTAGCCTCAAAGCATCGTGGAATCAATTGGAAAACTCGCATGAATATGCAAGAAGAAATGGAGAATTCAAAGAACTATTGTGTTTGTGACTTGGCAGCTGCATCAAGCTCAGCTCCCCATGTGCGCAACAGAGGAAGGCCCCGAGGATGCCTCTGGAGTTGGGGACATTGCTGGGAATGTTTAAGTGGCTCTGTGCTTAGGCATTAGTGTCTCTACAGAACTTCCTGTCTCATTTTCCTTTAGGCGCTTTTGATTCCTGAGCCAGCCTCCAAGAAATACCTCACACTATAAACTGGGGCCAGAACAGAGTCCTTATTTCTTCAGGTTCCATCTAGAGTCAGGCTGTCCCTACAAAGAGCCAGCTGAGGGAGAAATCAGGAAAGGAAAGGCCACCCGTGCTTTTACGGAAGTTCTACTTCTCTGATCATTCTGGCACGTTGAGCCAGCTCATGTGGGTGGCTGAGGTGCTGTGAATTAGGATAGCAAAGGGTTTTAGAGGACAAACTCCACCAAGGCTGCCCATACCTCAGAGAAGTCCCAGTGCCGTGCTTAATCTTAGTGGTCGACTTGACTGGATTCATAAGCACCTAGGACTTTATAAAACGTAATATTTCCAGAGATGTTTAGATCCTGATGGGTCTGACCTAATGAAAGCATTAATCCCTTGATGGACTCGTAACACAAACACTCAGAACTGGGGTGTTGAAAGGTAGGGGGTAGACTACTTAGAGGAAAGGGTTACTGGGGGGGCTATCTTTGGAGGCTCTATCTTTCCCTGGGCCCTTCCCATCTACCCTTTTCTTTGTTTCCTGGCTGCTGTGGCATGGCGTGCTCTGTTTTTCCACACCCTTCCCAGCATGATGGAGTGACATCTCTGAGACTACGTGTCAGAATAGTCTTGTCCCTAATATCTGGTCACAGCTACATAAAGGGAACTAAGTGTAGGATCTCTGGCATGACCACTCACTGGCACTCTTTTACTCTGCCCAAGGGCAGACGGTGCCTTCCCTCAGATGCTGCTCTTCCCTCTCAGCCTTTACATCCTCCCATGATGCCTGACCCTGCTATGTCAGGGACAGGGTCAGGGGGAGACTGGAGAGCTTAGGGAACCCTGGGAGAGTCTGGATGACTCTGGATGACCTGATCCATCACTGAGTTCTAGATCAGCCCCTCTTCCCCTTTCTCCTAGACTCTTCCCTTGAGAAGTCACCCTACCTTAGGATACATGCTGACTCCCCTGAGAGAGAGCTGGGCAATCAAGTTCTGTTCACGGCTTAGATGCCCCTCCTTAGCTTCCTGGCCTCTGCCACCTGTCCCGGGGTCTGCTTCTGCCAGCAGGAATGCCCTACATCCCTGCTGCTTCTATCTGGGAAGGTGATGAAATCTTTAGGAGCTGCATCTCACTGGAGGTGGGCAGGTTCGTACCATCACCACGCTTCCCATGCTTGCTTTGCTTCCTGCCTGCCGACGGACTGCTCCTCCCCCCACACCAGGCCTTCCCAGCCACTATAGGGTCTATTCCGCTGGAACTGTAAGCCAAAACGAACTCTTTCTAAGTTGTTTTGGTTATGGCGTTTCATCACAGCAACAGAAAAGGAACTGATACAGTTCCAATGAGGCGGCCACTGTGCCAAGCAGAGGTAAAACCTGGGTTTACCTGGAGATCTCCAGATGCTCAACACACCAGAATCTTGGGTCATTTGCCAAGGAATGCTTGTAAACAGGAAATGGAAGCTGATAGAGTGGAGAGATCACAAACAGCAGAGATCTAAGCCGTTTAAAACTGAAGCCCCACACCGGACCTGGAGCTGTAACATCTGATAAGTTGCCTGCTGTGTGTGGGGCTTGCTCCGGTCTTTCCTTTTAGAATAGGAATTTGCACTCTGTGCCGCTGTATGTTGGAAGCTTGTAACGTCTTTTTTACAGGGGGTCACAGTTAAGAGATTTCCTCAAGTCTCAGAAGACACTTTGGACCTTGGAACTGTGTTGAGATTATTAAAGACCAATGGAACCTTTGAAGTTACATTAAATGTATTTTGCATCATGAAACTGTCATGAGCCTATGGGGGCCGAGGGGCTGAATGTGGTGATTTCACTGAGAAGCATCCCCCATGGGCTCACATGTCTAGACACTTGGTCCCTGGTTGGTGGCGCTGTTTGGGGTGTTGTGGAACTTTTAGGAGATACAGCCTTGGTAGAGGAAGTGTAGCATCGGGACTGCTTCCTGTGTGTATGCAAAAACAAACAAACAAACAAACAAACCCAGCCAGAGTTCTGTGACCATGCTCTGCCTTCCCCGCCATTTCGGATTCTCCCTCGGGAACAGTAGGCTGGAATAAACCCATTCTCCCTTAAGTTGCTTTGGGTAACGGGGTTTAGCACAGCAGTAGCAAAGTTCAGCTTGATGAGGGGCTCTGCAGGCTTTGGCACACCCTTATCCTTGGTTTTACAACCTCATGGGGGACCCTCCTGGGTCTTAAAGGCACTAAGTCCACAATTCTGAGTCAGGAGCTTAGGACTTTGGACTGCTAAAGCATAGGAGGTATGACATCACCAGAACCTCTGTCAAGAAAGTGAGGGAGAGGATGGGTAGTCCACCTAGACAGTTCCAAATCTTCAAGGTAGGACAAGAAAGGCTAGAGCCCCATAACATCCTGTGAAGGATGAAACTAGATTTAGTAGCCCTTCCGAGACCAGCAGATTCTGCAAGCCACACTCCCAAAGGCTGAGTCCTGCTGGCCCCTGGGGGCGAAGAAGGTGCTGGCCTGGCTCAGGGGTGGATGCACCTCACGCTTTGAAAATCCTATACAGGTATACAGCACAGGTCCTCAGAGACTCTGCGGCTGTTAAAATGCCTTCTTTTTTTTTTTTTTTTTTTTTTTTTTTCTTGAGGCGGGGTAACAAGATCTGGTATTTGTACTTAAACTTTTTCCACTCCCCTGGAAACACACACACACACACAACTCTATTAGTCCCAATCTGAATTAGTTACTGCCTAGGTGTTTATAGTTTTCTGTTCTTTCATTTCTTGGCATATTTAGCCACTGTATCTCATTTGCTTCTGCAAGACATGCATGGCTATTGTGTTTCCAAGTCCTTGAAGAAGTCTAAGAGGTAAGTGTGGTAGTGACTGGATTCTCACTTCCAAAGCTGAGCAGATGCAGAATCTGGGGCTGAAAGAAACTGGCTCTTCACCCTCATCCACACGATTTCTGTCGGAATCTGTGTAAAGAATGTTTAATTGGCTAACAAAGTCCTCTCGAAATTAATGTGCTCGGCAAAACTTAATACATAGAAATGTTTTTATTGAACTTATTTTGGAAAAAAAATAAGATCTTTCAGCTATTCCTTTGCAGCGCTTCCAATGCAAATATTGCCTCACTGAGTGAGCGAGGAGCATGAAGGGGCATGTACTGGAGTGGGTGAGCAGAAGGTCCTGGTCCTGTCCCCGTGCACAGCCGGCGAAAGGAAACATAGCATCAGGAAAGATGCTTTTGCACAGCCGGCGAAAGGAAACATAGCATCAGGAAAGATGCTTTCGTTTATGACTCTTCATGATATGAAAAAGAATAACCATCAAGTGTTCCGTAGTGTAGGGCGTTGGAGAACTGTTACTGTCCATTACTCTAGCCATTTGGAAAATGCAAATCAAAGCAACTTTGAGATTCACCCTTCAGAATGGCAAAGACCTACAAAACAACCAACATCAAATACCAGATGGGGTGGGGGTGGGGAGAGGGAGCACTCAACTGCTGAGGTGTTGTGAGCTCTCCAGATAACTCTGAAAGTCACTATTTTAAAAATCCACCATATGACCCAGCTAAACCACTCCTTGGCATGTACCCAAAAGACTCGAGATCCACTTCACAGATACCTGCTCAGCCATATCCATTGTTGCTCACGATAGCTAGGAAATGAAAACAACCTAAACGCCCGTCAGCAGATAAGTGGGTAATAAAAACGTGGTCCGTGCACACACTCTGGAATACTATTCAGCCGTAAAGAAAAATGAAATCATGAACTTTTCAAGTAAGCAGATGGAACTAGAAAAGAGAATACTGAGTAAGGTAACCCAGACCCAGGAAGACAAATGGCACATGTTCTTTCTCATCTGAGGTTCTTCAATTCTCCCAGATGTGAGACACCCCTCAGAGTAACTGCGAAACCCAGAGAGTAAGAAGGGACCATTGGTAGGAAGCAATAGAGAAGGGAATCTCAAAAACAAACAGTTTGAAGGAGGGGAATGGATAAAACATGGAAGGATTTAACTAGGGAAGTAGGAAACTGATACAGGGAGGGAAAGGAAAAGGTGAAATAACAGCAAGGATATCTTTAAAAGTCCTAAGTATTATCTATCTACTATAATAAATATAAGTCTGTGAACTTGTAAACTTGTAAAATAGAGTTTAAATTTAAAAAAAAAAATTTGTCTGGGCTGACAATGCTCCCCACAAGCCTTCTTTTGGCTTTTTGGTTAGGACTATCAAAGAGACTCCCCAAAATAGGCTATTGCTGTTGCTGGCCTCCTAGGCAGGATGAAGGTAAGTCACTATTGCTGAAGACACAGACTCTGGAGAGTTAATACGAGATCTGACCTGAAATCCTCCTCCCTGAGAACAAGCTTTCATGGAAGCAGATGGTGTCGTGTAAGCCTCCGAAGGAGGGAAGCTATTAGCAGTCCAACCCAGCTATGGCTCTGGTGCCTAAAAACTAAAACAGTGACCAGCCTGGCACAATATCCCTGTGGGCAGAGCAGTGGCACACCTACCTTCGTGGTAACCAACAGCGCTCTAGTTGGACTTCGGGTCTGCTCAACAAGAAAAAAAATCATGTCTGATACTGGAAACTAGCCAACTCTCCAGAGTTAGAGAAAGCACGGACTTTGAAGGAGAGCCTATAATCACCACCCTACTAAGCCAGCAGAATTCCTAACTACATCATAAGTAACTACCTTTATACTCATATCTAAGTATTGGTCTCACGCTTCATTAAAGAAACGACTCCTGGAACAAAGACACAGGAAAAACCACAATCAATCAGAATGGAGAGAACAAGTGACTGACCACGTGGTGCTCAGCCCCAGTTCACATGTCTACAAACAACTCTTTCACTAAGGCTCGGGACCATGGCAGGAGGAGGAGTGGAGAGGTTGTAAGAGCCAGAGAAATAGGATGTTTGCTGTGAGATTTTTGTCTCCTAGAAATAAATGTCAGAGAAGCTACACCCATGCAGCCTCATTAACATGGCCACCTAAACGAGACCTGAGCACGAACAGTACCAGCAGATGCTATGCTGGTAACAGATTACCACCAGTGCTAATGTGGAAAGGGAAGTCTCAGGGCCCTCAGCCCTAGATTAGGAACTATAGGCAACCATGGGATGCTGACAGTGGGAGAGTGGGAGAAATAGTCTTCCGTAGGGAAGAACCCTAAATTGGTTATCTAAACCATATACATACAAGTAATACTATACAGACTGAGCAGATTGTATTTTTAACAAGAACCAAATTTTTGGTGCTCAGCAGTTGAGTTGAGAAAAAAAAATGGACTAATTTTTTATAGCAAAACATGGCTCTTGCAAAAGGGTCTGAGTTCACAACCGCCTGTAACTCCAGCTTGAAGTGATCCAGTGTCCTCTTCTGTGCTGTGAGCCTGCCTGCATTCACAACAAACATATATCCTCATGCAGACACGCACATGCACGCATAGTTTAAAAAAACAACAACAAATCTTTTCTAAAAAACTTATTCATCTTTGCAAGCTTGAAGTTAATTATATGATACATGGAGTTAATAATATGTATATTGTGGAACACCTAGAAATTGCTATCCTGATAAATAGGTATGGGTAGGTGGGGATCGGACAGTATTCACCCCCTTCAAGTTGCATGACTTTAACGATCCCCCCATACATTCATGTCACCAACAGAATCTCCCGGCTTGGTTGTCCTCCTTATTCTAGATCCAGGGTCATTGCCAAAGCCGAGCTGTCCCAAGCAAAGTTTTTATCTCCGTCACCCCTTCTCACTCGGCACTCTCCTTTTCTCCTTTGTACCCCACATCAGCGAACGATAGGGCATCGCCTTTGTCACCAAGCCTTCAGTTACCTCCTCAACAGCACATTCTGAAGCAGGGCTTCTCACACTTTCTCTACTGAGACCCCTTTTGACGGAGAAATGCTTCAGTAACCCTTCGGTATCCAGGCATATAAAATAGGTACATAAATCAAAAGCGTATCCAAAAAAATCATAAATCTGTCTTAACAGTTCTTCGGCACATTAAAACTACACTATTTGCTTGATGAAAATATATTTGCATACTAATGAGATGGACATATTTCTTCACGTTAACATGGCTAAAAGTTTGATATTGCCAGACACTGAGCATCTTCAACATTTGCAGTTGGTTGGTATTTTGATTTCAGAATCATCAATGCTGAGAAAATTTGCAAACGTATGTAATATAAAACGGCAGAACTACCTAGGGGCTTGTGTTTCTGCGTCCAGGAGGCCTGGATGTTGCTGGGCCAGAAGTGAGTACTTCTCCGTTTGGAAGGTCTGAGCACAGTCAGGCAGCAAGGGCCTGGCCTGACTCGGCTCGGTTGTGCGGCTGCTACTGCAAGAGCCAGCAGCAAGAGCTCAGAGCTCCAAAGCCGAGCCAGGCAGCGACAGGACTCCTAAATCTGGGGAGCTCTTGCTGCTCTGGAGACAGCCAGCAGCTCCATCCTGCAAAGGGGCACGGTGGGCAGGTGGGGTGGCACTAAAGATGGCGGCGGCGAGCCTCGCTGAGGGTGAACAGCAGAGCTTGCGGCAGGGGCCAGAATCCAGGGGTCCAGCAGTGAATTCCTCAGGGAAGGGGGAAGCCCTTCTTTCCCCCAGTGTTACAGCTCAGCTCAGGTGATCTTCGGTTAAACAGATGGTGCTCGCTGCTTTATTGCACGTGAAACCGGGACTTTTAAACCTTGGCAGGGGGCGGGGTATCGAGGATGAAGGCGTCTCATTGGCTGGGACTTAGGACAGTGCCAATGCTCTGTTTACAGGGGGCAAGATAACGCAGGTGGCAAGCGCGTGGCTGACCACCTGTAGCCACCTGGGGGTTGTGTCACGTGCTTCTGAGGCAGGCACGGAAACGGGAGAGAGCTTTGCCCCACACCTTCCGTTCCCCGGATGAGATTTCAAATCTCAAGCTTGAGAGCTGCAGGGTTTGAGCATGCTCCATCTTGGAGTTCCGTGCCAATCCCTCTGGGGGCGCCGTCCAGGAGTTCCGCTGGGACGCTTCAAAAATTGCTGAAGTTTTTGTCCTAATCTCAAGCAAAAATTCATTGATTTTTTTTTCTTTTTTTAATGAAACTTAGGTCAGGACCTGAAACAGCAGTTTTAAGAATCAAGCCCGGTAACACAATACAAGCCAGAGACGGGCTAGTTTGCTGTGTACGTGGCTGAGGAATGGCGCTGGGAAAACGTTAGAAGTGTTCGCGTTCTGTAATTAAACCACCGTGTCTCTAGGAAAGCGGAAATCTCTGTACGTAGAGCAGAAGCACTGCAAGTCGGAGCAAAGGCACTCTCCAGTCTGAGCCGAGGTGCTGCAGGGAGCGTTCAACAGGTGCGTGGTGTGATGAAATCGACAGCAGGAAGTGCGGGTATCACGTGTCCGCACCCGAGGCCACGATGAAGGATGCCACACAGGCAGGCAGCTCCAGAAACCGTTCGTTGTGCGGTTGACTTTAAACATGCTTAGCCGTTGCGTATTCAAAAAACTGCAGCCAAACTTTCTACCTACGATTACATGACTCCCACAGGTCAGGAATCACTCACCCCATCTTAGCAACTCCACCCCATCCCAAGTCTCTTTTCTTCTGTCCCCACTGTATGCTGCGCTAAGCTAGGCCATCATGAGCTCTTGCTTATGTTGCTAAGCCGATAGCCACAGCAATCGCACCCAAGAGCCAATCATGTGCCATTATTCTGCCAGACGTTAAGCAACGCATTGTTCCCAGTGTAAAATCCGAAAGCCCATCTGACTTGTGTGTTTTAATTCTCCACCTGTGTCTATGCCTTTTCCTCTGGCAAGCTCCGTTTTCACTTGGTTCAAATGCAGAAGTCAGATAGACTGGCTTTACATGGCAGCACAAAACAAAAACAAACAAAAACAACTCCCCCCCACCCACCCAGCCCCCCATCCACCCCCCCCAAAAAAAAAAAAAAACAAAAACCTCAGATGTCTAACAGCTGAAGTTATTTCTCGGTCATGGCAAACCTGGCCTGTACTGGGTAATTCCCCAGGGGAAGCTAACTTTCTTAAATGGGGTGGTTCAGAGAACCAGCATCCTTTGATCTTGTGGAGCTGCCTGTCAACAAGGCAGCGTCTGTGTTGACTAAGCAACTAGGAAATCCTCAGGAACCTTTCGTCACCACCACCAGGAAGTGACAATGTCATTTTTCACCCTCACATCATTAGCCAGAATAAGCATGGTGGCTTTGCCAGGCTTGTGACAGACCTTGGTATCATCCCAGTCACTTTGGTTTCCCGGGCATGGGAAAACAAAATAAAAAGCTGGGAACTGCTACCATCTGGAAGTAGCCAGGAAGGAGGTCCTTCGGCGCAGTTAGGTTCGAGCAATATTATCTCTGCCGTATATACACTTATGACTGCCAGGACACAAGAATCACGTAGGGGCTCTGTCATATGTGTCAGCTACAGATGCCCTGCAGTGGTCAAACTGATAGTGCTGCTCACTCAGCTCCAATTCCTCTCTTGAGCACAGACTGAATGAGGATTTCTTACTAAAACTTCTAAATGTATAACTAAGCGTGGTATGAAGCTACACTGAGAAGAAAGGATTTGGGGGAGCCGTTTCTGAAGTTTGAAGTCAAGAGACTCCGAGAACAGTGAATCTAGTAGGACCTTATAGAAGCGAAAAGGCCTGCAGAGGACTTAGAGTGATGTCAGGGAGACAGAAGGATAGCAGATTCCAGCCACCTCGGCCACACCCTTATTTCACATGAGGAGAGTAGAAAAGATGGCTAGGTCCCGATCACAGGATCAAAGGTGCAAAAGCAAGCTCGCTTAAAAGGCTTTTACCTCGAGAACACCGCACCACTGAGGCGGCGTGCTGTCACAAGGCCACACACAAGATTGTTTCTTCGGGATTGACTTACCGTGCACAGTCACCCAGGTATGCAGAGGCCACTGCATCCGTGGTCCAGCAGAGCTTGTTACCACTCGAGCCTGTGACAAGACCTCGGTATCATCCAAGCTATTTTGGCTTTCCAGGCAAAATGAAAGAACTGTGGAGTTGTGGAAACTTTTACCCAGCTTTTAAAGGGAAGCCAAGCACCGTGCGGCAGATTGGACTCCTGCGACAAACCCCTGCAACAGTAATGTGTGAAACTGTGGAAGCGAAGCCAAAGGTGCAGTAAAGGCCCTGGGATGCTGGAAATGCCAGAGACACGGGGTGTCTGCCGAGAAAAGCCACCGGAAGTCAAGTCACCCCAAGAAAATGACATATGGATTGTAGCCAGCAAGGCCACGGAATCGAGGCTCTTCATGCTCACTGTAGCTCACACTAGTACCACGTGCCCTGGATGCTACTGAGCACGTAGCCACAGAACCTCATGTTTTCCCTGCTGGGCCTGTGGTCCTCTGTGCTTTCACCTCTCCTTTCTCTACCACCCTTCCTTTTTCAAGAGTAACTTTATTAAATTTGTTCTGATTTTAAAAAAATGAATGTAGAGCACTTTAATCACTATCACCCCCCACCTCCACCCTCTCCAGTCACTCTTACCCACCTCCTCCCTGCAAATTTCTTTCTCCAAATCGTGTCTTTGTTTTTTATTTGTTTTTTTTTTCTTTTTTTTTTTTTTTTTTTTTTTTACTTTAACCATGTGTGGGATCATGGATTTGGAACCCAGTGGCTCATCAGTGGGTACCTTACTGAAGACACTGTCCACTTCTCTTCCACAAACCATCAATAGCCAATTTCAGTGATGAGATTTAAACCTAAGGCCCCAAGCTTACTAAGCAAGCACTCTGCCACGGAACTGTATTTCATCTGTATTTCAACTGTAGACCTATAACGTCCTTTTAAAAAACGATAGTTGCCACTATTCATTCAAGTACATAATTTTGTTTGTGAATTCTTACACAGCCTAATGGTTATTAGAGTTATAAGAGTTTGCCTCGAGAGTTTGGACTTTGATTTGTTGTGTTTTTGTTTTGTTTTTTTTACTTAATTTTTCATATAACATACTTTAATTATATTCTGTATTGGAACTGCTAAAATTGATGACTTCTAGAGCTAAACTAAATGCACATTGCATTATGAGTTTGTTAATGAGTTTTAGGGGACAGTAGACAGCATGTATGGCTTGGAGTAAAACAACCCCCCCATATACATACATACACTCAGACACACACACTCATACATGCACACTTACACACACACACACACACACACACACACACACAGTCTCCAGGCAATGGTGCTGTTTGGGGCAAAGATGGAAACTTTAATAAAATGGGTTAAACTAGAGAGAGTAGTCTGATGGAGGCATAATCTCGAAGGTCTAATCATATCCCCAGACCCGTTTCCTGAATTTCATGAAGCGAGTACATTGTCTACCCAGTCCTTCTCTTCTGAGATACCCTGCCCAACCACAGGCCCAAAGCAGAGGAGACAAACAACCACAGAAACCTCTAAAATTGTAACCCAAAACAAACATTTCCTTCTTTTCAGTTGTTTTTCCTAAGTATTTGTCACAGCAGTATAGAGCTAACACAGGCAGCATGGCAGTCAAGATCAAGAAGAAAGGGAAGGAACACAGAACAAAATGCATGGAATTTTCCATTAAAAGCCGCAGATCTTGCTAAGATCTTGCTACAGACTCTACCAAAGGTCTCTACCAGGGATCTACAGGACTACATGTGCAAGAACCTCCAACCATCCAGTACATGCCATCAGCACCATGGATGTCTACCTGTGCATCCCAACACATACATCCCCAGGCATAGCCTGTAAAGTGCTCCTGTGCACAGCACGAAGATCTCAACAGCAACCACAGATCTTACATGCTTGCCTCAACTCTGACAATTTAGAAGAAGGATGCAATTCAGACTACTGTCTAGGGAAAAGAAATAGCAGTCTATCAATACCTAGCACTGAAGGATTAAGAGGGAAAAAAATGTACTTCTAGCTTTTATCACATAAGAGAAAACAAGTGAGAACTCTGTAGAAAGGCCTGAGAGATCTCAAATTTTCTAGCTGGGCTCATTGGTAAAGGCCCTTCTCTGCCAAAGCTAGTCAGTAAAAAATAATGTGATCTCTTCTTTAAATATGAAGGCAGCCACAAAAGCTGAAAAGAACTCTAAAAGTCAAAAAGAATATGACCCTAGTGGATAGAATCCAAGGAAATGGCGGTCTATTGTTTTCCTTACAAATAATTTAAAACAATCACTTTAACCAGCAAGTTACCAAGAGTACACAGAGGGGCAACCAAACAAAATCCAGAAAATACCATGTGAACAAAATGGCAAGTCCAATAAAGTAGAGTAAAATAGAAAATTTTGCGACTGAAGAGTAAAATATTTAAAGTAAGCACTTCAATAGATGGCTTCAATAGCAGACCTGGTCAAGAGAAGAATTCAGCAAAAGCAGAAACATATTTGAAAGTATCCAGTCAGAAGTGAAAACAATAGGAGGCTATGGGCTATGTGGGACACCATAAAACAACGTACATACTCTCAGAGTGCTGGAAGAAACAGAAAAAGAAAGACACAAAAGCCTTTCTTAAGCTTAGGAAAATAACGCCAGAAAAAAAATTCCAAATGAGAGAGCTCATAAGGAGGTCTTTCCTGAAATGGCTGTGACAAAATCCACCACTCAAAAGTCACGAGCAAGAATTTACCATTCCCCTCACGAACCAAAGAATCTCTATAAGATCACCGGCAGAAACTTGGTAAGACGGGAAAGGATGGGGTGATATTTTCAAAGTGATGAAAGACAGAACTATGCAGACTGCAGAAGCAGTCCCTCAGAAATGGAGAAGAGATACTTTCCAAAACGAAAGCTGGGGGAGCTTGCAGTTTATAGATGTGGTCCATAAGGAGTACTGCAGGTCTGTCTGAACTAAAAACATGAAAACGTATCAAAGTTTAAAACACATGGGTAACTGCAGCTACGTAGGCAAATTCAGCATCCTATGTAAACAACCTTAAACTTTAGTACAAAGGCTAACTACAAAAGGATTAAAAATGGCTATTGAGAGAGGAGTTTGCTGGTGGCTATACAATACACTATGCAAATTGTGACCTCAATAACAAAATGTGGAAGAAGGGTAAAAGGGTTCAGACTTTGAATGTACTCAGAATTACACCATCAATTTTAATGGACTACAATAATGTTCTTACGTAAATGTAAGAAAAACTAAGAGTTTGGGTTTTATGTCTGGCTTAACTATGAAAATTTTAATAAGCTTTAGCTAGATCAAGAAAGAAAGGGACACAAATATGATTCTAAATGAAGAGAAACATGAGTCGGCTGGCACCAGGGAAATGTAACGGTCAAGAGAATAATGACACACCAACTAATTGCATGGAAAATGGATTAAAGTTCTAAAAATACTCCTATAGAAGCCTACCAAGACTGAACTATCAAGTGAAAAATCTAAGCTGATCAATAATAAACAACTAAATTCAATCAGAAAAAAAAAAAAACCTGCTGGAAAATAAAAAAACCTAGAGACAAATCATTTCACTGTTACAACACAATTAAAAAGGATTGACACTATTTCTCAATTCCTTCCCCCCAAATCAAAGGCCAGGGAACACTTGCCAATTCAGTTTAAGAAGTCTTGTATCCGAGGATTGTTCAATGTTCCTGAATAAACTGCATTGAAAAAAAAAAAAAAAAAAAAAAAAAAAGAAGTCTTGTATCGCCTTGATACTAAAGCCAGATGAGGGCACTATATGAAAAGAAAATTACCAGCCAGTATCCTTGATGTGCATAAATGTAGAAATCCCCAATAAAACCCCATCTCACCAAACTGAATAGCACACTAAAAAAACTACAGACCATGATCAAAGAATTTTATAACTGGAATGTAAGGATGATTCAACATGTGCAGATAAATGTGATAAAGCTTCCATGGCTGCTGTTGTTCCAACCAAAAGATCCAGCCAATCTGCCTTAATAGTTTTCGTCTCTCCTCTTCAGGAAGTGGCTGGAGCTAGTCTTGATGTAGAGCCCCATACAGACCGCTGTAAGCGAGAGCTGTCTCGAGCTTGCCACACGGTACCAACATCCTTACACATCTCTATCGGCCTTCTCTGATCCCTCCCTAGATCTATCTGAGCTGATCCTCACAGTCTTCCCAGCCCAGTCACATTCTAGTAGCCTTGGCGTTCTTTGGGTGCTTAAACCACCATTCCCACCTACCCTCCACAGCTGTCTAGTTTCTGCCTCTACAGTGTTTGACCCAGGAAGCACGGCTACGAGGCATGTGACCATAAGCAAACCCGCCACCCCCAGCGTCCTTCCTGCACCCTGCGGATCCCTGTATGTTTCAGCTGTAGCCTTGTGGCTGTAATGCACACACATCTCCAGCTGTAGCCCGTCTGCCCATCCACATTCAAGGCCTAACCACAATAGCATCTTCCCTTTATATAGATAAACGTCAAAATATAAGACGAGAAATAAAAAGACTCTTAAAAGAATAGACAATGCATTCATGATAGGGCACCAAAGGCACGGGTTTCAGACGCTAAGCAAGCAGGATTTCCTCTACAAGGGTTATTACATTGGCAAATTGTCATGTGGCTTAAGTTTACTGAAAGCAGACTCTAGTAGTGGAGAGACCCTCCACTGTTTCTCCTAAGCCCCCTGCCTTAGAAGAAATCAGGCTGGTCACCCTGGAGAGGAAAGAAAAAAAGCAGTAAGCAGCTAAGGGTGTCATGAACACTGTCCCTGAGAACAGCTAAAGTCACCACTTTCAACAGTCATCGCTATTGTTTGTCTCCAGGTATGAACACCCCTACAGTGGGACTGAGACCCCAGAAGCTCATCCACGGAGAGAAAGCTCAACCAACCTGTCCGGTCAACATTTGCCGGATGTGTGTAAGCCTCTAATTGGATGGTGTTGCCCTTCCTTGCTCGCTCAAGCAGGCAACTCCCATCAGCTCTCCTGGTGGTCTTAACTCCTGATTTGATGATGTGTTGCCGTTGCTACTTCTCCCTAGCTGGTACTTGCTATTTGTTCTTTTGCTTGCTATAAATTTAATAAATGAACTCATTCCAAACTGAAACTATGGCTATTATGGATCATTCACCAGACCATACCGAATAGCATCAAATGAAAATCTTCTGTATAGCAAAGGAAAAATCAACCTTTGGAGTGCAATAATATATTTGCAAAACATAGATCTGGCAAGGAGTTAATATCTAAAGTACGTATATGGAATTTCTACAATTCAGAATAAAAATACAATTTAAAACACAATTCAAAAATGAAATGAAATCACCTAATTTTGAAAATGAACATGGAGCCCAAATAATGGTCGAGCAGATACAAAGGGTGCTCAATATCAGTAATAAGGAAAATGCAAATCAGAACCAAAGTGGGGCGAAGGGGTTTTGCTTATCTTTGATCCTGCTCTCCACAGAATCAAAGTGGAGTTTCTAGTGGGTCAGTAAGAGCTGAAAACACTACACGGGAAATTCCGGAAATGAACAATTCCTTGTCCTAACTTACAGACCACTCTGAGCACGGTCCTGAAATCTTCCACTGTCTTGCTCCATCATGGCCTAGGACGTGTACTGTCTCTCTCCAGTGTGTCTGCAGTGTATACACTGCCTGCCTGCTCAGTAGTCACTTAGCAGAATGTCTGCTGTCACATCCACTGCTGTGGTATGGCAGCACTTGTGTGTAAGCGATATTTATTCTAGTGAGTATGGCCTTATTCGTGCATCGTCAGTACAAAGGTGGTAATGGCAGCAGCTCGGATAGGCCAAGGGAAGGCTGGACGGTACTCCATTTAAGCAACAATTATGACCTTCTCAAGACATGAAATAGCCACATGGTAAGGTTTGTAAAATCTATGAGATTGTGAAGCCAAAAAAGGAACCTGTGTTATTTTTACTATTCCACCACAGACTACAGAGAGAGTAACAGTGCACAGAGAATGTTTTGTCATGGCGGAAAGACATTAAGTCTGTACACAGGCATAGGCAGAATCTGTGTGTGTGTGTGTGTGTGTGTGTGTGTGTGTATGTGTGTGTGTCCCGATCTGTCTCTGTGCAGTTCTCTCTCTCCTCTCTTCCTCCCTCCCTCCCTCCCTCCCTCCCTCCCTCCCTCCCTCCCGGGTGTGTGTGAGAGTTCTTGGTTTCAGACATCTACTCTGGGTGTATGACATTTAGCTCGTCCCGTGCAGTAAGGGGAATGATGTCACCTCACATCAGTTGGGTTTGGAGAAGGAGGACGCCACATCACTGGGAGATAATGTAAGTTGGTAAAGATACCACAGAAGACAGTAGAAATGCCACTAAACAAACGACCTTTGGGAAATAAAGGTACTTTAATGAGGTTAACACACCAAATGTATATAAATCCAAGTTCAATTTGTCTTTTTTACCCATTTCCATGCAAAATAACTTTAAAATGCATATCTATAATAATTTACCAGAAAACTGGAAATGTGTAAGAGAGAAAGCTAGTTATAAGTTATGCACCCACACAATAAAATATTAAACAGCTAGTTCAAAGGCAGCTCTGCAATTAACACGTAAAGCTGAAATCATGATACACACTCCCATTTTTATACACACATGAATACAGAAATACGTGGGCAAGATAGGAAGAACACAGTGAAAACTGTCACAACACTAATTCTTTTGGGGTTGACTAAAAGGTAATTTCTGCTTTCCTTTATAACTTTAACAGACATCCTGAATTTTCCTACATCTGTATTGCCTTTATAATTAGAAAAATAAAGCTCTTTGAATGTTCAAAATTGTCCTGACATCTGAAAGGTCATGGACACTTTTTTTCCAATAAAAGCAAATTTACACGACCTTCTTTGTGATGAAGAAGCTAGGAGGTGCGCTCCGTAACTGTTGTGTCAACTTGATACAAGCGAGGGTCTGGAAAGAGGGAACCTCAGTTGAGAATATGCCTCATCAGCATAGCCTGCAGGCAAGTCTGTTGGATATTTTGTTGAGTAATGGTTGATATGAGGGAGCCCAACCTACTGTAGGCAATGCCACTCCTGGGGTTGATGGCCCTGGATAAAGCAGGCTGGGCACCAGGAAGCAGCATTCCTCCAGGCCTCTGCCTCGGTTCCTGCCCCAGGTTCCTGCCTTGAGTTCCTGCCCTGACGTCTCTGTGGTGGACTACCAAGGTCTGTCAGCAAAATAAACCCTTTCCCGTCCAAGTTGCTTTTGCTCATGGTGCTAATTGAAGCAGGAGAAAGTAGATTTGGAAGGTAGTGAATTTCCATAGCACTGTGAGTGCCTTGGGGCAGGAATTCACAAAGAAACGTTCTCTCCGACAGCTGGCTACAAGCAGTTGGTGTCAAGCCATGCCAGGAGCCAGATGTTATCTCTCAGCCTTTTCCACAAACATGATGTGGAAACGGGGCTCTGCCGAACAGCTGAGGCCACAGGCCCATGGAAGACCCAGCGTGATACAAGCACAGCCATTGACCAGGACATGGTTGCTAGCCCCCATCCTCAGCAGCTGCCTGGCAGTTAGCCAAGTCCTGTTTCTAATTGCTTTAAAGTGATCTGATGCAAATTGCTGGATGTTTCAGTTATTATCATAAGTTAATCTGTAGCTCTCAATTAACTTCAATTACTGCTTATTTCCCCTAAATGAGTTATCAAAGTAAATTACAAGCATCAAGAATGGCCCTGGACTTCTTATTGGAAAAATTTTAATACAGCAAATGAAGAATAAAAACCGGGTATAAAAACAGGCTAGTTTGTGAATTTACAAAAAGAAAAGATGTAATGAGAGTTATTCTAGAAAAATGAAGGCCAAGGAAGGGCATGGGAGAAGACTGTGAATTAAAATTCCAGCTTTGACATTTAACTGTGTGACTGGAAAAGTGACGTGGCTCGTGGCCTTTCTGTGGCACAATCCTAGTGTTTGAAGGATGGGCATCAGATTGATCTCAAAGGATAGTGCGTGAGGGTTTCATGGAAGATGCTTACAGCAGCAACTGGCATATAACAAACATTGAGTAAATGTTAAGAATTACCATTTCCCATAAACACCTAATGTACAAGAGGTGTGTGTGTGTGTGTGTGTGTGTGTGTGTGTGTGTGTGTGTGTGTGTGGCTGCATGCCACACACAAACCTGTTAGGAAAGCCAGCTCAGAAGACTAAGGAAAGCCAACTTAGGTTACCTTTTTCAGGTGACCCATCTGGCCCCTGGGCTTCTGTGACAAACACCAGTGATCAATAGTGCAGGTCCCAGTGACTGACAAACACTTGTGTGCCAGCATCCATCACACTATCAGAACTCTGCTTCTGCCACTACGTGATCTCCCCTCCTGCCATTCATGACACCCTTCTCTGCAAAGGGGAGCAGGAACTGCCTCTTCTGTGTGTGGCGGGGTTGCTGTGGACTCTGCTGAGACACGGCACATGACAAGGTCATGCTTGGGGCAAGTCCAGGGCTGGTTCTGTAAACCTGAGTTCTTGGATGCTCTGCCCATGCAATCCTGCGGCGATCACAACAGGACTGTCTGAAAACCTATCTGCCTACATGTGAGCAGACAATGCTTGAGATGTTTTACAAACCTAACAGTAGGCAGAAAGGTTTTGTAGTCTTGGGCTAAGAAGGGGCTGCACCATGTTTAATTCAGTGGCTAAGAAAGGACCATATCCCCCACCTGCTGACGTTGATCGGCAGCCAACATCTAAGGACCCCCAGCCTGGGACCCCAGGTCAGCCAGGGATTTGTGCTGAAATGATGCTTAAAAAGGCAATTTTTATTAAGAATAACCATAGTCTTTTATGAACACAGTGCATCATGTTTATTGGGCTGTTCACAGGTAAGACAGGTAAGCTTAAAACAGGAAAAAACTGGATGCCATCAATAACGTCAAGAAAAAAAATCTTTAGCTTTCTTAGCTACAAAGGGGACCTTCCACCCCAGCGAAGGACTACACAGGCCATTTGTTCAGAGAGCTGCAATGGGTGCAATTTACATTTTTTAGCAACAGGAAGCAAATACATTGAACCAATGACTACTTAGAACAAGAAGAAAACTATCTTTATGAGTTAGAACAAAGAAATCAGTTATACAAATTAAATTGATACAAAATACATTATAAAGAAAACACACATACAAAAGTGATTAGGTGGGCCAGAGAGCGAGGATGTCACAGAACACCACACTGAGAGAACACTGGTGCGAATTCATTCAGTTAAGAAATTAGGTCCAAAAGACACATTTACCGAGGTAAAGGCACAATGACTTCCACATAATTAATGGGGAAGAAGCCAGATTCCCCATGTAGCATTCCTTCATACCAGTTTTCATCTATCTGACTGGTTAATGTAATGATGTCCCCTTCTTTAAATCCTAATTCTCCTTGGTTTTCTGGCTCAAAGTCATAGAGACCACGACAGCAGGGCTGGTCCGCGGGAATGGGAGTACCTGTCCACATGACATGGAGACAAAAAGTACAGGTTAACATAACAGAGAAACAAGAAATGGGGGAAGAGCCTGCGCTTGTTCCCTGCCCACCCCAAGGCTGGCCTCCATTGCTCTCAGGTACTGTTTGTGGTCCCTGGCCTCCTCCAGCCACCTCGGCTCTCCAGCTGCCTTAGCCAAAGCCCCCTGCACCCATGCCTGTTGATTAAGTCCTCTGAGGAAGGGGACACATGTCCAGCCCATTTCTCCCAGGTGTAGGCACTCTTGGCTTGGCCCAAAACCCAAAAGGGAAAGGCAAATCATGAGGCCATGGCCCTGCTCCAGAATGCTCAGATTTCCTTTGTGGTGGCTGGCTGGTACTTAGGAAAGCTCAAGGACAAAGCTGGGGTGGTGTGTCACACATGTCCAGGAGTGCTGAGGTGGTAATGTGAGAACGGGAAGAGAGGAGCCACAACAGGAATACAAGTATTCACAGAGCAGACCAATATGGTCAAGCCTGAAGTTGCCCGGCAAAACTAAAATACAGTCACTGCAAAGGAGAAAATGTGAGCACGGATCTGAAACTAGTAGACGCTAAGTCACTGACTCAGAGACACCAGTGCGAAGCCTATGAATGCCAGGTGTCTGTATGAATGCAGATCCGTGAACATTTTCCCATATATTTATTTTCATTAAATAATAGTCTTGCACTTAGTACTGCAAACCCAGCCTCACATACAACTATCACCTACTGTCCAGCTACTGCCACCTGTACCAATTTTCCTTTATTGTTTGGTATCTATTATGGCCAGTCATTCTGAGCACACCTGGTCTTCTTGGATCTATAATTGGATATCCTTCTTTCCTTCCCTCCTTCCTTCCTTCTTTCCTCTTTCTTCTCATCTCCTTGCCTTGTCTCTTTCCGATCATTTCTCTTCTCTCCTCTTCCCTGTTCCCTTCCTTCGTCCTTCCCTCCCGCCTGCTTTCCTCTTCCTTCCTCTTTCAGCCTCTCTCGGCTTTCATAGGTAACTCTGAAGAAAGCAGTGTCTGCATCCCGTGTCATATATGCACATAAACCCCTGCAGTTTTTCTTCAGAGTAACTGCCTAGAACAGGATTTCATATTCTACCTTTATTTTTAAAAATGAGAAGCCCTTCTACACTCCAAACACTGGACCTCTAGCTGCCAAGTTTGGTACAAACTATTCCCAGTTTGTTTTATGCTTCCTTGCTTTCTGTTATTATATTATCACTATCATCATCATCATCATTTTTATTATTATTTTGCAGTTTGTGCTGGCATCTGGGCAAATAACAGGTTTTCTATTTTGCTTTGAAAAAGATAACTCCAAGGCCATCAAGACGGGTAAATGAGACTTTTCATTCATAGTTTATCCTCCATGGCTATATATGGTTATAGCACAGAATTTTAGTTCAGAATCTTAAATTTTTTTTTCATGTTACAACTTTTATTTTTAACCCATTTTGATTCTGACAAAAAGAGGAAAGAGTTTCTTAGTTTTAATAATGCTGAATACTGGTTATGACAGTTTGAAAAATGATCCTTTTTTCTTCACTGGTTTCAGATACTGCTTTTGTGTCTTACTGTTAAGGGTGTTTCTACACAGCCCAGGCTGGCCTTGAACTCAAAGGGCTCCTCCAGCCTCCACTTCCCAAGGGTTGGAATTACAGATGTGTGCCATCACACCTGCCTTCATCACTTAATTGCGTGAGCCCTGTGGTCTATTTTGAGGTTTTCAATTTAGTCCAGTTGGTCCATTTGGTAACAGCACCACGTCTCTCTTTATATTACAGCTCTAGAGTAAGTGTTAGTGACTGGTAAGGCAGGTTCCCGGCCACTGCTCCACTGCAGGATCTCCCGGCTGCTTTCACAGTCATCCAGGGGAACCTTGGGGACACTCTATAATTTCCATTTTGACTGGATTATACTTGGTATTTTTTCCTTGGGGTATTAAGAAAATTAATTGTAAGAGATTTCTGAAATGACTGACTGGCCATCTGAAAAGGCCACACTAATTCATGTACCATACTCTGACTCTGCTACTATTTTAAGGTTTTTGTGCCTGGACTTTTAAGTGAAATGACCTAAGCAGGCTTTGGAAACACGGTTGGTTTATTTTACTTTTTGGAGGTAAATATTTTTCATTTTCGAGATGTTCTAAAGATTTTCCACAAATCCCTTGAGCATATGAGTTGGTGAATACAGGGCGCTTCCCAGGCTGGCTTTAGATAAAAACCCAGCAGGTCTCGGGTTAGAGGTGCCTTCCTGCTCCAGCTCTCCATAGCCCCACAGAACCTCAGAGGTTCTCAAAGTCGCCTGTGAAGGGGCTCAAGTTGTAGTGACAGGCCTCGGCCAAACGAGACGTTGCATTAGTTGGAGGATGGCTAGGAGCACAGAGCGCTGGTGAGAGGCAAGACTGTCTCTAAGGAAAGGTGGTGGGAAGCTAAACCCCAACCAGACCCCGTACACACAGGAAGGCCATAGGCATTAGCTGTAAATGAGTCAACCAAAAAGAGATCCGGGAGGCTCTCTCTGCCACCAACAGTTGCCTCCTGCTGTAAAAGGTTCCCTCGGGCTCCTTTCTGAAACCAGAGCCAGGAGAGGTAATTCTAGGAAGGGGTGGGGCAGGGGGAGGTTCCCAGAGCAAACCCAATTTCCAGTATTCTGGCTGAAATATATGACATGCTTTTCCTTCTGCCATTCAATTTTATGGCTTCCATTTTTATTTGTTTTTTTTTCTATTGCTATTAGGCCAATGGTGGTTTGAATGAGGCTCACATATTTGAATGTTTGGTTCCCAGTTGGTGGACTGTTTAGGAAGGATTAAGAGGTGAACTCTGAGATTTCAAACATGCCCAACAGACCTAGTCCTCCTCTTCCTCCTCCTCCTCCTCCTCCTCCTTTCTTTCCCTCCCTTCCTCCCTCTCTCTCTCTTTCTCTCCCTCTTCCTCCGTCTCTGCCATCTGCCTGCGAATCAGGATGTAAGCTCTCAGCTACTGCTCTGGTGCCATAACTTCTTGCCTGAATCATGTTCCCCTGCCACGATGGTCATGAGCTAATTCTCTGGCTGTAAGCAAGCCCCAAAGCTTTCTTTCACAAGTTGCCTTCGAGGTCATGGTGTCTCTTCACAGCAATAGGTCAGCAACTAAGACAAAGCCTCCCTTCCCACCTTTAGACTTCACAGGAGAGTGGAAGATAAGAGATTATAGCCCTTCCCCACCAAATCTCTGGGGCTCACATGAAGTAAACTAGAGAGAAAGAATGAGAATGCATTTGGGTATTTCTGCTGTTGGCCAGGGATGACTCCCAGACTGTTAAAGCAGACAGGTGCTCTAACAATGTAGGTTATATTTTTAAGATTTCTAGATCTTTCCAACCTGGGGGAGCGGACTGAGAACCACCAGTGTCACGGCCTTCCCTGCGTCCACAGTTATGTTTGGGAGTGTATGGAGCATCAGTTGCTGGGCAAAGAGAAAGCAGTAGAGATGGGGCCTTTCCCTCTGCTGAGAGCAACCCCCTCCTTTCAGGTGATGCATGGACTGACCAGCCCTTTGAAATCTGGTCTTATGTACACAATGACACCCGGGGCCTCCTTCCGGGAGAGAACTCATCCCAGCCTGAGCGTAAATTCCTTTTGTCATAATGATGGACACTGGAGAAGCACCTTTAAATACTGGGGCTTATAGTTTCCTTGTTCTAAATTTGACAGAATAACAGTCAATGATTCCGAAGCACGAGGGAACCGAGAATTTTCCATTTTTCCTTTGGTCACTTAGTACTTAGGGTGGGTAGGCTTGGATTCTGAAAACTGGGACTGTGAGTCAAAATGAGCACCACTGAAGTACAACTGTGTCAGTGTGGCATGTAAAAACGATCAGGCCCTTTCCAAGTGCCTGCCAGCAGATTTCACCGAGGAGGAGACAGCTGGGACAGCACAGCAGGCTCAGAATGGATCTCCTCCAACACAGACTGTTTAGGCAGAAGGCCATCAGGGAGTCTTGCAGACCCCCCCCCCCCGTTTTGAAAAGGTCACAATGGCCTGCTATCAAATCAGAAAGGAGCACCAAGCTTCCCCCCAAACCATGAGCCCTCACTCTAAGTCACCTTCGGCACACCTATGATGCTACCGAGGCACTGTGTGTGTTAACTCGCTAGCTCTCCCTCCCACTTACTCTATCAGCCACCTGTGATGACCAAATATATATATATAAAACAACCCACACGCACACATCCAACACACACATATGCCCCCCATATGCACACATACATGGAACAAATGAGGAAACAGACATATGACTCACTTCTCACAGGCCGGGGCTAACGCCATGTTGCCCGCTCTGACATTCCGAGGTGGGCAGTGACCAGCACTCATACCACACCGCACCAGCAAATGAAAACTAGGCAAGGTGCTGCTCATGAGACCACTAGGAAGAGAGACTCCATAAAGGAGCTTCCCACCGCTCACACTTCACACCCTTCCTGCACTGTCCGGTACCAAGCATGAACTCTAGCTGTAGACACGTGTGATGCACACTGATCCGAACTTGGGCTAGCTGGCCTGAACCACGCTTGCTGACAGCACAACTACAACATTCTGAAATACCTTTTGATACGTTTTTCATTCTGGGTCATTTTTGTTACCTGGAGCCCTCAAGCAAGTAAGCCTCCCTTCTACAAAGGGAGCACAGAGCCTGGACATGGAGCAAGGGGTCATACGTAGCTTTTAAGTCCTAAAAGGTTGCAATTTCAGTTGTGAAATGCTGTGGCACTCATGGCTTTCAGGCTTTAGTGCTGGAGACCCGACATGTTTTCTAAGATGTAAGAAAAGAGGCAGACACTGGTTCAAAAGAACCAGAGATTGAACACCTCAGGGCCTAGAGATTTTACTTTAATCCATGGAGATGGAGGGGCTGTGTCCTGGAGGTAGAAGTTCTTCCTGGAGCTGGAGGGGCCTGGAGACAGAAGACGGTGGCCTACAGAGTGGAAATGTTTTCTCCATTACACCCAGAGGATGGCATTGCCCCCACTTCCCACTGGAACTCTGGGTCAAGGTAGGCTACCTGAGTGCTCTGAGCCAGGGAAAACCAAAAAGGAGCTTCAGGTAGCCACCACTTACTCCCCACAAAATGCCAACAAATCTCCTGAGTGCCAACAGCAGTGAGGCAGGGCTGAGGGTCCACGGGCCACCTGCAGAAGGCCACAGATGCTCAGCACACACATTCCTGGCTTCCCAGAGGCAGGGCTGGGGCAAGAGACAGCAGCTCTAGGTCTGAAGTGGGGCCATCTGTGACCAGTGACCCCTGTGGAAGCATGCCTCCACATATGCAACCCTCCGTCCCCACCATCTCCCCCATGCATTTGGACAATAGCTGCAGAGGAACTGAGGGATGAGAGGACAGTTAAGGAAAGCCACCAGCAGCAAGAAGGGGAATCATCTCCGAATCAATTCATCTCTGAATCAATTACAATTATTTCCTGAATCCAGTGAGTAATAAATGGGCCATCTATGCTTTTCATTGGAAGAGACTGAGTTACCTTGAAATGGCAAGATTACATTTTTTTCCATTAGAAGAAATGGAAAAAAGATTAATTTTTTTTTTCTCTTTCCATTTTTGGCACAGTAGAAATGGAAAACAGATCAAGCTGTTTCTGCTGCTGGTCTAAATGGGGACTCAGAGCAAGCACAGCTAGAGAAATAAAATTTCTGCCCACCTGAGAGGCAGTGGCTTAACCTTCCAGGACACAAAACTCACGTTCCGAAAGATGGAACTTGCAGCCAGTCAAGACAATCTCTGCTTCCTTAGTGTCTGAAATACCCATGAGCAAGGTGCCTGAGTGCTTGGCTTCCCACCTCCAGACACAGCACCTCCCCACAAAACCCCTGGCAAGAGAACACAGCCTCCAGGCAGCACCCCATCTCTTTGTCCCTGAGGTCTTGGGGCCCTGAGTACCCCTCCACTCCTGCTCATTTGCACACAGCTGTTGGCAGCCAGAAGTGTGGAGAAAATGGGCACGCATGTTTGTCACTGGTTAGTGCGGGTCTGTGTGCTCTAGAGAACAGAAAGCACCCAGAACCCCATTGAGTTCACCCTCAGGAAACCCTGTTTATTCTCTGACCCCTGAGACCTGACCTTAATGGAACATGAGACATGACTGATAATGCAGTCTGTCTTTGTGAATATCCTGAAATATTCTGACAGAGAAGAGAGAGGTTCCCTCTTAAACATTTATTGTTCAAGTTCTGTTGCACACCATTAGGAGAGAGAGAGAGGGAGACAGAGAGAGAGAAGTGGGATGGGGTGTTTTCTCACACAATAGAGATGGAAATCATATTATTCCTAAAACAACCTTCACTTCCCTTTTGGCAATGATGTGGTCCACTTTCTAACAATAGAGGGTCCCATCTTAACCTCAGGAAAATTCTTTCCAGCGCACCTCCCTCAACCTCATCCTTCTTTGCCAAGTTCCTGCTAAAAATGTCACTGGCATACACAAACGCTGACTGCATTTTTTTCTTCATGTTGCAGCCATCCAATCCTGCAATGCCTTATCTTACCCAGCTGCATCCCTCTCAGGTGCTAGGATTTACCATGTGGAAGACAATGGTCACACCTCAGTCTCATGGACAATGGATTCAGTTTAATGACCAGTCACTACCATTTTCCTCCAGTGGGCGGGACAGAGAAAGCAGGGCTGTATTCCTACCCTTGCCCAGGCGCAGTCTTTGTGGACCACTCCACCTTGCACATCTCTGAGTAATGTGTCAGCCCACCACCCCTCTCTACAGCTGAGCCAATCTGTGTCCTTCAGATGAGCTGGGATCCTCAGCCAAGCATGCCCCAGGTAGCTTCCCAGACCCAGAAGAGTTGAGAACAGCCCCTCTGCTTAGACCCTGTCCATCCTGAGGGATGTCCTTCCCTAGTGGGGCCTCTGTGCTCCTTTCCTGAGCCTGGAGCCTACAGTCTGAAACAGCACCTACTCCCTGGACACCATCATAGGGACTGTGTGGGAATGGAGTGGCCTGCTTTCTTCTCCCTTTCCCTCCTCCCTCCTTTCATCCCCCTCCCCCAGGCTGGGAGCTGTTCCCAAATGCTCTGTTTCCACGCTTGACTTTGAGTGGGATGAAGGTAGAAGGGGTGGTGGGGAGGGGAAAAGAGTGAGCTTGCTCCTCAAGTGTGAAAAGTTAAACATATACCGACACCAGTTTGGATCTTGACTTATCTTTGAGACCACTGAAAGGGGTTTCCTCCTCTCCTTCGCTGGCTGTGACTCTAGGGATTTCAAAACTCAGTATACACTTGGTCTGAGCACTACCAACGAAAGGCACATGTGATCCCCCTCACACACACCTACTTTCTGGGAGTCAGGAGGATGGAGAGAGAACTCATCCTGCCTACTGCCAACAGGAGCCATGTAGAAGGACAAGGGATGGAATTTCCAGGAAGCTACTTGACCAGAGGAGGGCCCTTTGTCTTTTACTGAATACCCCAAACTGTTGTGTCTTTTGAGAAAAACAAAAACAAAAAAACAAAACAAAACAAAAAAAAACAAACATTTTTTTGTTTTTCGTTTGTTTAAAAAAAAAAATACAGCTTGGTTCTTGCCGCCCTTGTAGCCGGGTGGCGACCTGTCGCTTTCCCCGCTTCCAGTGTACCTTTCCGAAGCAGTCCCTCGGGCCCTTCTACTCTGCCGCTCTCAGTCTGTGGTAGGCTGGGAAATCAGATAACCGATTATGTAGCAACAACAGTGGCTGTGTCATGGGCTCTTACACTGTAGCAAGTATGGTGCCCAGCACCTCTAACTTACAGGCTTTAATTTTATCCTAGAACAGTTCTACCCAGTGCGAAGTTATGATCCCTGCTCTTCAGAGGACAAAAATCAGGACCCAGAAGTACAAAGTGACAGAGATGGGACCGTAGTTCCTTCTGACCCCAAAATGGCCTTGATCCTTCTTGGCTGAGGCTGGTGGGGGGAGGAGGGTGAGAGGAATGACTTGTTTTCCACTTTCTTGTCTCAAGTCCAAATGCTCAATAATGTCTCCTTATTACTTAAACTATACCCAGAGCCCACTAAGGCTCAGAGGGGAAGGTGCCTAGCTAGTAGAGAGGAGCAGCATTCAATCAGGAATGAAACCCAAGAGCCCTTCTCCTAGCTTTGTTCCACAAGACAGTCACCCCACAAGTTGACTACACCTGAAGAATTTGACTCAACAATTTATCTCAGGAGTTGGAGAGATAGCTCAAGGGTTAAGAGCACTGGCTGTTCTTCTAGAGGTCCTGAGTTCAATTCCCAGCAACCAACATGGTGGCTCATAACCATCTATAATGTGATCTGGTGCCCTCTTCTGGCCTGCAGATGTATATGCAGATAGAACACTCACACACATAAAAATAAATATTAAAATCTTTGAAAAAAAATTGGATCCTAAACATGTTGGGGCAAACACATGATTCAACATTTTCTTCCTGTCCTCTCCTCTTCCTTCCTCCTGTCACTATCTCCCTTCACTCTTCTTCCCCCCAGGCTGGCCTCAAACTTTCTATGTCACTGAGGACTCTACCTCCCAAGTGCTGACTATTATATCACTAGGCCCAGCCTGTGCAGCACTAGAGATCCAACCCAGGGCTTCATCCTGCTGGGTATACACTCTGCCAACTGAGCTATGCACCCAGCCCAAAATATTTATCTCTAACTTGGGCTCAGGCTCAGTCACCAAGTCTGTGCTCCAGGTCAGACGCTATGCTCAACTGTACCAAACTACCTCTTTCGAGTTAGAAGGCACATATTTGGTTCAGGTTCCCTCTCCAAAACTTAAAAACTCAAAGTTTAGTTCTAAATTCTTTTGAGGCTAGTAGTTTCCCCATGGCCATCATACAACACTGGTTATCCTGATATACACAAAATCGTGTTTCCATCGTATCTAGATTATAATATGTATCCATCAGACTAGACAGAAACTATCAGTCCCTAGGTCTTAGCTCTAGAGTAGGTCACCAGAATCTCAATGTTTTTGAGTCCCCACCTCCAGTTGTCTCCACCCCAGCTAGCCCCAACCTCCTATTCTGAAGCTCTGGACTCTACCTCCTAAGTGATGCGATCATACAACATAAATTTTAAACCTTAATCTATGATGAGTACGTTTGTCAACTGCTGAGCAGAGCCTATAAACTGTCTTTTTAGAAATCACAGCCCATTATTGGTTTACAACAGGTGACTTACTGAAATTACTTATCAGGGGGACTCAAGTTTACTCCATCTATAGAAATAAGCCATGGAATTTGCTTTAACCTTACACCAGCTTGGTGCCATTTGCCAGGTTTTGTCACTTGGGTTTGATAACTAAAGCTTGTGCCCTATCCTGACAAAGGCCAGAGCTATCTGTCAGGATGACTGGTACAGACGCTGCAGAAGCTAAAAATATTATTTACCCAAACTCCCTGACTGGTGATTCCTCAACTACAGCCAGGTCCAGTGTTTATGGGTTGTTTTTGCTAAGGGAAGACACTGCTGTCATTAGAGATGGCTTTCTGGTCACTGGCATAGAGGTGGCAGAGGGCCTGCATACAGCTGCTTCTTGCCTTGTACAGCCTGGGTTAGCTACTAATGCTGGAAGAGAATCACCAAAGGTGGCCATCCTGCTCTCACTTTCCACCAAAGGGAGGTGCCACATATCACTGCCTCAGTGTATCATGTGTGCGGATTCATATAGTCCCCTGGAATTGTGCTACACAGCTGACCTGGGCATAATCCCCAGAGACAAGGGGCTTCCACACTGTTTTTTTTAAATTAATGTCTACATGAATATTTGGATCATGATGCTTGAAATGTTAGCTGATAGCTTAGCCGTGCTGTTATAAAACACAACACTACAAGAGATTCTGTATCTGAAATAGCGTCATCTATCACATAGCCATTTCCACCAAGTTCTAGTGAAATTCTCAAAGCTAGGTGAAAGGAGGTATCTTATGGCTCTTAGAAACTCCTGTGGTGGAGCATGGAGAGAATTCCAGGAAACTAGTCCCAGGAAACGAGTCCCCGCAGTGAGACAGCCTTTCCCAGCCTTCCAAAAGCCTCCTTCAGCACAGAAAAATAACAAAGGGCTTCAGATATTTCCCCGTACCAGAAGCTATTGACTGATGAACATAATAGTTCACAGTTTATTTTCTAATAATGACCTTTCAATATAGAAATACTAAATGTTCAACCTGTCCACTTCTAAGATGTTAAGAATGCCAAGTACTCAGAGACAAACGGACAGACACAGCATTCAGAGGTCAGAGCATCCGAGAAAGGGAAGCCCAACGGCAATGCCTTCATTGGGCACAAGTTCGGACCCATCTGGAGAGGTTACAAAATCTACCCAAAGCTGGCCCTAATTGCTGGAATCTGAACTACAATGTGGACTCCTGCCTCCTTGTCTATCTCGCCCTTGCAATGGCACAAGTCAGAACCACGACTGACAGCTACAGAAATGGATACAGAGGAAGGCTGGCGGGGCGGGGGGGGGGGGGAGAGGAGGCAAAGCTGCCGACCGAATGAACTGCACCCTCAGGACTCTGTGAAATTTTAATTTCCTCTTCGGAAATTTAGGCCAATAAATGTATATGCTCCTATTGCAAAAAGGGCATGTCTTTTTTAACATGTAAGCCCTGCCTTTCCCTTTTGAATACATGTTTATTTTCCAATGTAATCCCTGGAGACTGGCTCCCACAAGAGAAATGACTTGGGCTCTAGAAGCGATTTCTGAGCAGCCTTCAAAGTGTCAAGAAATTCATAAAAAGTCTCTTTTATACCTAACAGGAGGTAGAATGTCTTAAAACAAGTCATTGGAGAGATTGATTTTACCTGTTCTGACTGCCCGTGGCACACATCTGTTAACGACCCTCAGCCTTCTCAACTGGCCTGTTAACCCTTAGCTGTCAAAATATTAATTAGAACCTTCAGTGATCTCAGCGAAGAAGGAAAAAGAAAGCTTCATAAACAGATGGCACCAAAACCATAGGAATCTGAGGCTGTGACGGAGAAGCCGAAGCCTTTGTCTGGGATGTGTGCTTTTCCCAGTTGCCCTCTCTCCTGATGTCTGTCCTTGATTCTGTAACAAAGCTTTCCCCTAAAGACCCCAACACTGCTAAAATATATAAACAGTAAAAAGGTAAAATACAGCCCGCTCTCTGCTTTAATGTAGCCTCATACAAGCCAGGGGTGAGAACACAGGTCTCAACTGTCACACTGTTTTCTAACCCATGACCTTCCGAGACCTTCCCGGGCACAGAGTTCAGCTCAAGGACTTCTCTTGGCTTCCTTTTCTCTTTAGGGACAAAGGAGCAACTTGAGCTGATGGAACAGCGTGAGCCTGTACACAGGGGCTTGGATAGACACTCTTTTCTTCTGGCCAGGGTCTGAACTTGGCCTGCACTCCCTCATTCCTCAGTATGAGTCCCCTCCTCCACCCTGGCTCACTTTATTCGTTCTCTTAACTACCTAGCAATGATATTATCAGCGATTCCATCTCGGCCCCACTGTAGTCTGCCTAACTAAGCTACACCCTTTCATCGCTCCCTGTTCTTTTTTTCTTCTCTAGAAAGAAGAAATGATGAAGAAAATGTTCTTGGAATCTGTTTCTGGCACAGTCTTCAGAGCTTTGCTTAAAATTGTTAGTGAAATGCTTGACATTTTTCCTTTCCTTTATAAACATTATGGGCAAATCATTCAGTATCCTAATGGAAAGTAATTTCCCATTAATGCAGGCTGTAAAATGCTATTTTCTTTTGAAACTGTGCCTGGGAAACAAACAGTACAAGGCCCTTTTTGCACTCAAAAATTCTACCTACGAATCAGCAAAGCTCAATGATGGATGTGTGACAAGGGGAATCCCAAGGCTGCCACAGAGAAAAACTGCAAGGAAGAGGCTGGCACAGGGGCATGGCCACAGTGGCCACCTTAGAGTCCACAGCCTTGGAAAATTGAATTTCTGGGTACAGCCTTGCTAAGAGCCAGACTGGATATCACCTTCTTACTAATTAATCTGCCCAGGGACAGAGCTACTGGCCAAGGAGAAGGAACAAAAGCTCAGACATGCACAGCCTAGGTAAGGAAGCCAGGGGCTCCATTGTCCTGTCCAAGCTCACCTCCACCATGCCAGGTGTACACACAGATGTCTGTGGCCATCACACACAGGCTACACACACCCATGATCATGAATCCTGGAAACAAATGATTCCCGGTGCTCTAGAATATTCTGTTATATTTGCTAGAATTTCCTGTGTGTGTAATGTGTGTGTCCGTCCAGGTGTATACTTGCAATGTGGAGGTCAGAGATCAATGTCCTCCTCTACCCTTCTCCACCTCAGTGTTGAGGAAGGGCATCTTACTGAACTTGGAGTTCAGTGATTCTGCACAGCTGGCTATTCCTCTCGTCTCTGCCTTCCTAACACTGAGCTTATGGGTGTGCACACTGCTGCCCTATGTTAATGTGAGTGCTGAGGAGCTGAACTCAGGTCCTCATATTAGCACGGCAAACATTTTACCAGCTGAGCCACTTCTCCATCCCCAAGTGTCCCTTCCTAGTGACATAAAACAGGCTACCTGCAAGAGAAGGTATCTATTACTGCTACTTGTGTGACCTATAGAGAAATCCCACTTGACCTTGCTGAGAGACAAGTTACATTTGTAAAATGGGGTACAGCAGTAAAAATAGGTGCAACTATCTAACTGAATTCCATATTGTAGTGTAGCTGCTAACATCATTATGATTTATTGTGATGTTTTGGGGTTTTTTTTGTTTGTTTTGTTTTTGTTTGGTTTGGTTTGGTTTTTTTTTTTTGTTTGTTTGTTTAGTTGGTTTGGTTTTTTTTGGTTTTTTTGAGACAGGGTTTCTCTTTGTAGCCTTGGCTGTCCTAGAATCATTTTGTAGACCAGATTGGCCTCAAACTCATAGCGATCCGCCTGCCTCTGCCCCCAAGAGTGCTGGGATTACAGGCATGCACAACCATGCCCAGTAATGTTATTCTCACTATCACTCTCTGGGACATTAGTATGAGGAAGAAAGGAAGACTATGTACAAAGCAAGAAATAAAGACACTGCCATACTGCACACACTCCAAATGCTTGGGCCTCTCTACCTTCCTCTGACATTCAATTCAAATACTTTCTTTTTCATACAACCCAACACTCTCCATATGGCCAGTCTAAGAAACTGAAGTAAAGGAAAGCTGGGTTCTGTTTTGCAGCCAGTAAGAGATGGTGATCGGGATGAACTTTACCCAAAGTCCTGGAATCTTTTTCTCCAAGAATGAACCCCTTGCACGGATGCTTGTGGGGAAGGGGGAAAGTAACGCAAGAATTAGCCTTGAGGACTGGGGTGTAATTTATCCAAAGATAATATACTAGAGGTGAAGGCTAGGATTGTAGTGTTTCAAAATGTTTAGTTCATTTTTTTTTTATATCGGCCATTTTTTTCTAAACAGAAATATTGAAAGGGCTTCCAAAGAAATCTGTATTCAGAGTAAAGATTCATTTCTGGCCAGAAATAGGCAAATCACAAAACATTTTTTTTTAAAAAATGGTACATTTCATCCAAAGAACCAAAGTTCTGAGACAGGGAGGTGGGCACTAAAAAAATGACCCAGGGCAACAGACACACACTGGGACTGACTCCACAAAGCAGAATGTGGGTCAGCCCAGCAATCAGCTCAAGGGACAGTGAAATTGGCGATGCTTAACAGGGCACACGATCTCCTTAAAGTAGCCATGCCAATTCTTCAAAGCCACTGACTTTCTTGTGTTTACTCAAATATGTGTTGCTGAAATATCATTTTAAAGATATCTTCAAACCACACAAATATTGCCCATCACCACCTAACTTCAAACCACACAAAGATTGCCCATCACACCTGCATGTAGGTGTGTTTACAGTGCATAATCATGGGATCCACCTAACTTTGTCTCTCTCTTCTATTTAACTTCCAACCTGCTTGTGTCTCTGTAGAATTTACACGGGATGGCATTTAAATAGCACAGCATCTCACTTTATCTACCAAAACCTACTTATTATCCAACTGTGGACAAAATTTCTCTAAGTAAACGGCTGACCACCAGCAGGTTCCCATACACAACTTCGTAGAGATTACTTAACAAGTATACAGGAATACCCTGTGCTTAATTATCTCTTTAGGATGTGTTTCCAGGGACGCTACTGAAGCGCACAGACACTTGACAGACAGAGCTACCCTGATTTCCCAGCGAGTTGGGTCAGGGGTCGGCAGACTGTGGGCTGTAAGCTGAACAGTGCAAGAATGGAACCCAGCTATGCTCACTCACTCACTCACCTAAGGACACGTTTGGATGATGTAACAATAAAGCTCAATTGTTACAGAGAGCGCATGGCCCTGCAGAGACTATAAGTCTCGCACATTTACTGTCTGCCCTCTACCAAAATGTTTACCCACACCTACGTGATTCTAACGTATGATTCCTCAGCACTTGTGAGGTTGTGCCCAAGCGCCATCTTTGAACAGAAATGGGGCCTGCAGCCCCAACAGAAGACAGTGAGTAACAGAGCAAATGCTTTCTCCCCGTAACTTTCTAGTGCACACTTGTGGGAGATGCATCCTATCTCCCCAGCATTCTCTTCCTCTTCAATAGTGATGGAGTTATAGGTAAACTCTGGATCTCCAGTTCACCTCTTCCTGCCTTGGCAGCTGGCTGCCCTTGCCAGCGGGATGGGAGAGAGGTGGTCCGGGTCACTTACGCTCAGTTCTTTCAGGGGAAACTATGCCTAGACTTCCATCTTTCATTTCCAAGTCTCTTGAGAACAGAGAACAGTGGCTACTCTTACCCAGTATGGAAACTGTTGCAGAAACCAGACATTGCCACAGTAAAGCCTGAAGCCGGAGACAATGGCTCAGGAGGCAGCAATGGAGAGAATGCAAGTGTAATAGATTTGAGAGCCTGTGATGCCTGTGAGCTCACAGCGAAGCATTTGGTCCAAATTTTATGCATGAGAATTTTAAAAGCAGACCGCACACCAGGAACTCTAAAACAGAAGGTGGATAAAACCAGGATGTGCAGGCATTATCAGTTACCCCTACAGATGCTGGCGAGTTAGTATAGGGAGGCAGAGAATCGCCGAGTCTGGGAGTGAGGACATCAGGAGAATGAGTGGAGGTTGAGAGCTGGATGTGAGTGAAGCTGCCCGCTTTCAGAGCCCCAGAGAACAGAAGGTAGGCAAGCTGCTGCTTCAAATCATTCTCAGAGACCTCACTAAAGCAAAGAAGACCAGTCATGTATCCATGACTTGTGATGTCCTTCACTCAGGTCTGTAGCTTCAAGTGTCCTCAAGACAACCTCTATAAGCTAGAGAGGGAAGCCTGGATCCAACAGGAAGATATCAAGCTGTCTGAGGCGCCGTGTCTAGGAGGTGGCCACGGCTCTGGCACCCATCCCTGCTGAGAACACACAGGGCAGAAGTTCGCCATGGTTTTGACGGAAGCACACTGAGGCAGACATGCCAGGCTCACCTGGAAACATCTGTACCCAGTAAAACTTCAGGGGCCACAGCTCAAGTCTAAGATGACAAGTCACAAGGCCAGCTTCAATTGTGCTGTTTTTGAGGGAACACTCTGGGAGGCAGCAGGATGAAGGACGAGAGAGGAGCCTACTCCCCCCATATGCACACACTCACATACATTCTCTCTCACACAAAAAGCCTGGAAAACTGAACCAGGATTTAATCAAAGCAAGTTCTTCATTGTCAGAGAGAGGGGTATACACTCACACACACACACACTCATAACACACATTCTATCACACACTCATTCTCTCTCACACACACACATACTTTTTCTCATACTCTCACACATTCTCTCTGACATACATATACTCTGTCTCTCACACACACATATACTCTGTCTCTCTCTCTCTTGCATGTACACACACATACATACATACATACATACATACATACATACATACAAACCCACCGTGGAGAACTGAACCAGGGTCTAATCAAAGCAAGTCCTTCACTGTCAGAGAGAGGAGTACACACACTCACACACATAAACACACACTCTCCTCTCTGTCTCTCACACACACATTCTCTCTCACACATACATATTCTCATACTCATACATTCTCAGTCTCTCTCACATACATACATACATACATACATACAAACATACCCACACTAGAGAACTGAACTAGGGTCTAATCAAGACAAGTCCTTCACTGTCAGGGTGAGCGGTCCCTGCAAGATTTCAGCAGTGTTAGGGAGTTGTGTCTGCTGTGTATTTCTATTTACTGTCATTTGAATATTGCTGTTAATATTGATGTGTATGTATGCCCATAATTCGGATACTGCAACTTAATTTCCAGTGAGACTAGGAGCCTTCCCAGCATGATGAGTTCATAAAGATGGCCCTCATTCACGAGGTTAATGCCCTTATAAAAATAAAAAGCCCAAGAGAGCTTATCTACCCCTTCCACCACACAAGAAAGAGTTAGAAGGTGCCATCTATGAAGCCTGGTCACATATCAGCCACAAAATCAGGTGGCGATCCAAAGTCAAGTCTGTATGTGAAGCCAAACAACGCCTAGCCGCTGTGGCTGCAGAGGGTCTTGGGAAGGCACTATTCAAGAATTCAGGCTTGCCATTCATTTCATTTCAGTCACTACGACACAGAACTGAGAGAAACAAGGTTTAAGGCAGACAGTTTGTCTCAGAGGCTTCAGTGCACTTCACTGGCCCATCTGACTTAGGTGAGACAGCAACTTTATACATAGTAGGTGGCCAAGCTGCTCATTTCCTTCAGAGAAACAAGAACAGGCTGGGAGGGTCGCAGTGTCTCCATCAACAGTGTGGCCCAGTGTTATAAGGTAAACTACTACCACCTCTCAGCTGGGCTATGGTATGGTCTGGAGGCCAAACTTCTAGGACAAGGGCCTTTCGGCAGCATTCTGAATCCAGAAAGAACACCAACAGCTGGCTAGGTCCCCAGAACTATAGGGTAAAGAAAGAAATGTGTAGATTTGTGTCACAGAATGCATAGTAGTTTGTGAAGAAGGTAACAGGAAACTAATTGAACAAAAATTTAGCAGCTGTCCTCTGTGGATGTGACAAATGGGTAAAGAAAAGAAGGCCACAAAGCAAGACATCCTCAGAGTGCAGGCACAGATGGAAAGACAGAAAAGAGACAAAGAGGAAGAGCCCAAAGCCACACAGGGCACCACAGGCCTGGAGTCCCAGCACTTGGGAGGTGGAGGCAGGAAGATTAAAAGTTCAAGGTCATTCTCAGTTGTTTAATAAATCAGTCAGTCAGTCTGGTTATGAGTGAGACCCTGTCTCAAAACAATAACAATAGTTTAAAGTAGGAAATTTGAGGGAGGAAAAGTGTTTAAGGTAACAAAGATACCCCACATCCATAACCAATCTGAGAAACTGGGTTAAAAGGAGTGAAGGAGAGAAAGGAATGGAACCCACCTTCCCGGCACTCTGACGCAACAAGACACACCCACCACTACCATTCTCAATGCTTCACGAATTAGCAGGAAAAGACAAAGATCAGCAAGGAGATAGAGGCAGCCAGCACAGTCTAACTTGGCCTGCCAAGTCCAGAACAACAAACAAGAGGGAAGCACCGAGTGTTTTCCAGAACACGTGAACATTTACCACGATGGGTGGGTTCCGGGTCATAAGACAAGTCTCAAAGATGTTAAAGAACAAAATTCACACAACATGCACTGGACAAAAGTAAGTGATTAGTAGAAGAGGTAGGTTAGAGACAGTATGAAAAGTGAAATTATTTCTTACGTGGGGGGGTTACGTTCATGTGAGTGCAAGCACGTGTGTAGGAGCGTGTACATCTTCGTGGGCAGGCTTGTAGGTGACAGAGGTCAGTCTCCGGTACCATGCTTCTGGAACCGTGCACCTGTTGTTTGAAATGGGGTCTCTTATTGGCCAGGAGGCCCACGGATCTGCCTAGTCTCTGTCACAACAGCACTGGGACCGTCGCCTCCTGAAAACATTCGCCATAGTAAACCCATCTCCTCTTGCATTGGTTCTGCCAGTAAATTGCTGGAGAACACGGCTGAGCAAAATGGAAGATCTCAGTAAATGAAGGCTAAACAGTGTGTGATCAAGATCAGAACATTGTAGGGTTAGGTCATCAACTCCCCCTCCCACCCCCGCAATAATCTGCAGATTTGACCGGAACCAAATTAAAATCAGGATGTGTTCCTGTTGTGGAGACAGAAAAGCTAGTGCCAAAATTCACCTGAAAGTGCAAAGAAACTGGAAAGCCAACAACAGTATGAAAAAAAACCCCAAGAGAGAACATGACACATCCCAAGACACAAAACTGCCAAGCCTGGCCACAAGAAGCTGTGAGAAGACAAGGGCGTGGCCACCAGACACAGGTGGCAGGGCTGGAACACTATTTCTTCTTCGTGTGTGTGTATGTGTGTGTGTGTGTGTGTGTGTGTGTGTGTGTGTGTTTGTATGCATGCGTGTATGTGTGTCTATGTATGATGTAAACGCATGTGTGTATAAACAGTCTCGTGTGAACACATCTGTGTGTATGCCAGTAGAGGCCAGAGTTGATGTCAGGTGTCTTCCTCAGTCCCTCTCTATGGCCAGCCAGCCAGCTCTGAAGATCCTGCCCCTGTCTCCCACGGCCTGGGACTGTCGGGGGCCCCACCACGCCCAGCTGGCATTTACGTGGGCAGCATGGGCACCGGAAGTTCACACTCCAGTCCTCACGCTCACCAACAAGCAGGCCATCTCCCCAACCCGGGAACATTACGTTTCCACTCCTAACGCTCCAAATCATTACTGTAGACTATAAACTAGAAACTTGCACGCAGACTGCAGAACTGTTTGTTTTATTTTTAATGACAGAAAGGGGCTGAAGAGATGGTTCGGTGGGTAGGAGCAGTGACTGCTCTTGCAGAAGACCCAGTTTCAGTTCCTAGCACCTACATAGCAGTACAAAACTTTCTTTCACAAGATCTGGTGCCCTCTTCTGGACTTTGTAGGCACTACATGCGGGCAAAACACTCATTCACATAAAATGAAAAACACATGTGCAAAATTTGATGTGCAGAAGTCCACCAGGTAGAACTTGCAAGCAAGCCAAGGGGCAGGGGTAATCCTGTTGGTTGTTCATCCAACCTAGTGTGTGGCACACACTGGCCTGGAGACACAAGGGTTTTAAAGAAGACTGTGGAGACAGCACAAAAGAAGTGGGGTGTGTGAGAGAGAGAAGGGGGGAGTAAGGAAGAGAGAGACACAGAGAGAGAGAGAGCGCGCGCATGCCACTTCCCTGATACCCACCTTCCGAATGCAACAGTTCACTGAAAACTGTAACATCAATGGGAAACAGATCAAATGCATGCAAAGCAGGAAAAGCAAGAGAGGGGGCATTTTAAGACTCCTGAATGAAGAGCGTCATGTCTGAAACACAGATGTGTATTTTAAATGGTGATTGTAAGTACACTGGCTGGGCAGAGAGTGTATGGGAGACAGAGGAGTCTCAGCTTCCATATCGGGAAAGCAAGAGTGACCAGAACAAAGTTAAGAATAATCCCAACTTTTTATTCTGAACTGTGGAGTTAAATGTTAATTGAGGGGAAAACACAACAGGAAGTGATTCCTTCTGGGAGCAGGAAATAAGCCTAGGGCTGGAAAGTGAGCTGCTGTTTGTCACAGTTTTAACCCTCCAGTTCCATTTTCTTTTTAAAACATATGCAGATTACACTTGATAGTTTTGAATTTTCATTGAAAGAGAAAAAAAACCTGTGACAAAGTGGAGAAAACTCAAACCTCAGCTTCTCTGACCATGTGTGTTCCAAAGCAGATGAATACCAAGTCTCATGCCTGTGCAAACAGAAACTCTATATGGATTGTGGACTTCACAAGAGCATGGGGAAATTATCTTCAGCATCCAAGGCAGAGAATGCTCAGCAAATGCACAGCTGTAAGAGGGAAAACTGAGACACGGGACTTAACAACTAAAAATTCTAGCCTGTGAAGGCTTCGCTAAAAGAATACAAAACTAAGACACAGAAAGAATACATGGACTATCTCACAGGACTTCTATTTAGCCTGTGTACGGAACCAACAAAGCTCAGCAGTATATAGAGAAATAAATTGTAAAATGAGCGAAGATGTGATGAGATGTTTCTCCCAGAAGAACAGCACAGCAGACAGGCGCATGACGGTCCACATCATTCTCCAACTGGCTTAAACGAAAAGCATCAGCAGACGCTGCACCAGAGTGGACAGACAGACAATCGTACATGTTGCTGGTGGGAACGTTAAGATGGCTCAGCCACTCTGGAGGCCTAACAAAGACCTAACCTAGACATCAAGGAATAGGTTTTTAAAGCAGTAGAAAAGCAGAGCAGAATAATCCTGGAGACAGAAAGACTTCTCAGACGAACATGAAATGTACAAATCATAAACAAATATATATCAGTGTTTTGTGTCTACACCCTCAAAAAAAATTAAACAATGCAAATAAAACAAAACCAAACAAAGAGAACACTTCCCAGAGTATGAGGGTAGGTGACAAACTGGGTAAGAAAAGCTATTAATAATCCGTATGTAGTGGCTTCCTATAGATCACAAAGACAAGGCCAATTTTCTAAAAGAAAACAAAGGACATGACTTAAATACCAGTGACCAATTAAAACATGGAAAAATATCTAATCTAGTGATTTCAAAAAGGTCCAAATGGAGATTTGAACAACATTTTATATGTAGAAATGCTTGGAGGAAATGAGGAAATGCTTGGACACAGCAACGTCGCGTAGCCATTTTGGAGTGTCACTTGGCAATACCCACCATCATGTAAACACTAGCAGCACAACCACACCCCACTTCTTGCCTTCACACTGACTCTGCAATTTCATTTCTAGAAAGTCTTGCTCAGCTTCGTACCAAGGCAGATGAGGACAGTCACTGCTGCAGTTACTAGGGACCAAGCAAAACCAGGAAGTTGCTAAACAGAGTGGGAGAGCCCTGTGCACAACACGGAAATAACTACAAGGAAGAGCGATGCGTTCTTGGGAAAGAAAACTGTATGAAAACACAACTGCTTTTGATAAGACTATGTTAAATGTGAAATTCGTGTGGCAGCACAGACAGGACAATATTCCTACCCAGTTATTCCGAGAGGTTAGGCCGAGGGAGGAAACCAGACACCATTGGAAATCACAGAGAGAGTGTGGGAAAATATACTGCATCTGAACTTCTTTCTGCTAGCTTTACTCTAGAGCGTATAAGTCTAAAATTTAAGTAGCACACTACTTAAGACAGTGTCAGGCACAACTCAAGTGCCCAGAGACTTCTAATTAAAACTGTCTAACAGTCGAGAAGATAGTTCGAAGGCATTAAACCTTTCAATATAAAAGATAACATAGCAACTTTGGTTCTCTAGCCAAGGGGCTGCCTAAGGGCCACATTAGAAGCCGTCAGTACTGGGTAGACTTCTCCCCAGTCCCAGGGAACTCATCAGTCAACCAAGGGGAGACCATCAGTTTCTCAAGTGCATTCCCACAACAGCCTCAGCAATGTGCAAACACTGGAGACCCCACTTGACACACTTCAGCGCGTCAACTCACCTGTTATCTTTGATGAGGAACTGGTGGTGACCCCATTGATGTCGCCGGAACTCGTGTTCACAGGCTTTGACAGATATTCTCGCTTGGGGACTTTGGACGCATAAGCTATTCTGTAACACACATGGGAGGCCAAGTCAGACCCTTGTCCCAGACAGCAGAACCTCGATAGCCCAGCTTTCCTTGAGGGGAACCAGGCAGACCCAATGCGGAATGAGAGCAGGGACTGTGCACACTGACTTCTCAGGGGTGTGACCCAACACAGCTCTTCCTTTATGTGCTTGAGTTTCGAGTCAAAATTCGTCTAGAAGAGATGTCCTCGTAATGTCCCTGAGGCTAATCAAGTGGACACTCCCCTAGGCCAGCTGCCCTCTTTCCTCTCCACTGGAGAGGGAACCATCCAAATATGCTCACACGATACCTAGCTGGGCATCTGCCTACCAAAGCTCATGCTTCAGGAAGGGCCAGACCTCTGTAACTACAGGGCTGACGGAAGCAAAAATCCCTCCAAATGTATTCATCACCATAATCCTATGTAAAACACTCTTCTGTTGTTAAGCCCAGTAATTTGGTTAAGAAGGTTGCTGCACACATTGTAAATGATATTACTGATTGTTAGAAAGTAGGGATTGTATTGATTGACCATGAAAGACCCAAGTCAGAGAATACATCATCATTCAGAAGGTATCGTTGGCTGTCCCAGTGCCTAGAATCAATCTTAGGAACACAGCCTGATACCTGATAACACTTTTTTCCTTGGGCTTTTATATGGTTCTGAGTATCACTTGGCTCTTTTCACAGCCCTGATTCTGGGGCTAGAACACACAGTCCACCCTCAACAGGGCAACAGAGAGCTAGCTAACCCTTCCTGTCAGCAAGAAAGCCACAGGGGCTGACTTCACAGACAGGTTAGCCGAGGTGCCTGTATGCTTTAAATGTGGGGCACAAAAAAGGGGATATTAATAAAAAAAATTTTTTTAATTAAAAAGGAGAAAAGCCACTACAGTCCTTTACCCAGTTCTGCCCTGCTGTCCCAAGCCAAATATATATTATTTTAGCCCTCATCTCATACCCAACCTGAAAACCAGCTAGAGAAAATTCCTAACAGAATGGGAGACAGACTATCTGCTCCTGTGCCGCCCACTCCCGCCCTGCCTAAGCAAGGCCAAGGCGCTTACCGTAGCTCTAGCTTGTTCTGCAGATCCTGGAGGATCTCTGTGGACTGCCTGTGATAGTCTAATGTCGCCTCTACAAACACGGCCAGCTGGCTGACTTGCTCTACCTGTGGCAGAAGGGCAAAGTTATTCCATGCTGGCAGAGCCCCTGGGATGTCCAAAGCAAACAGGAGGCCAGTGACAGAAGCCCAGCTCTGCAGGGCAGCATGGCCTGAGCCCTGGTCCATGCCATCTCTTCCCACTTTGGAGCCCTGCAATCAAAATGAGGGTCATATAGAGGGCTGAAGAGGCTGAGAAAACACTGTCAAATTGGTTTGTTATTATGACTCTGCTGTAACTCCACCAAACACTCTCTTGGCAAGTGAGCTTTCTTGGGGAGATGCCTCTGCCAGCACTTTCTAGTTAAGCCAGACCAAGAAGCAAAGGCAATGAATCCATGCCCTGAGAAAGCAAGGACTTCTGGCAAGCCACACCTGACCCAGGGCAAAGAACTGCCCCTGCGTTTTTGTTGCCACCCAGCAGAGCATTTTCCCTGAAGCACACAGCAGAAAGGGATGAACTGTGGATACTCCACTATTCCTCTTTCCCACAAAATGACATGCCGTAAATCCAGCAGCTGATTACAGTGGCATTACATTCTGGAGGATCTGGAAAGGGGAGTGTGACAGGCTCCCATGTGGCCCGGGTTCATCTCGTACTCATTATATAGCCAAGGCAGGCCTTGAACTCCTGCTTTTGTCTCTTCCTCTCAAGTGCTATGAGGTTTGGGTTTTGTTTGTTTGTTGTTTAAGAGTTTTGAAGAAAAGTACAGAATATCTGCAGAGCTTGAAGAAGGGCCTCAGAGCTTTCCTGGTCATCAGTGGGGTTGAAAAACCACCACTACATCAAATAAGAATTAAGTTTATTTCTAGAACCTCCCATAGCAAGCCTGAAAGGACTGAGGTGATTCTCCCCAACCATCCAGTCCCAGCCCAAATCTCAGGGACTCCAGATCGCAACAGAAATACAAATCAAAACCATCATCCCAGGCTTGGCCAAAACAGCATTTTCTTACATGGCATTTTAACCGGCTTTGAGGCAAAATCTGGTGGCTCCTCATTCTGTTGGCTGTTCTCTACCTGCAGTGCCAGCCGCGGGGTCGCTGGCGTCCACAGACCCCTGCTCTCTCATGTACTGATGAGAGCTCTCGGGGGCCTGCCCTTTCCTTTTACCCTCACTCACTGTAAACGCAGGTGCAATGTGTTTACAGCATACAGGAGCCCGCTCTCGCCGGGAATGCAACAGGCGCAAAGACTAAGGAAGGTCTCAGCACTGCGCTCGCTTTACCGTGCTCTGTGGCGGGAAAAGCAGCACTGGCCTTCCGCTCCCCAAAACCCGCTAAACAAAACAAAGGCAGCCTGGGCCCTGCGAAAGCCTAAGGATTTCTTAAAGTTCACTTTTGAAACTTGGCTTTCGCGGAGACTTCTGAGTAAGTCCCGTGCCTGACATGTTCCTGGCAGATTCTGCTTCCTGGCAATGCTGGAGCTGCATGCTCGGTGAAAATGGCTGCGACCTCTCTGTCTTTAGGTATATGAAGTTGTCTGTTTTCTGCCCCACTCTGAACTAAGCCTGCCATTTGCAAAACTTAAAGGACAGTGAAAGGCAGCTAAATGACCTTACCATGCACGTGGGAGTGGGGCTCACACTAACTATTCTCTCTGACAGCTAAGATTATGCAACCTGCAACTGCATCTGGACTGCTTCCCCTGACAGCTGACTTTGGGAAGGCAATGGATCCTAGGGCTTCTAAAAGCTTGGGAGACAGCACTCCCCATGGTGCCTGCACACAGTAGGTGCCCAGGGAAAGCCCTGAGCACAGTGTCTACACTCAGTTCCTCCTCCTTAGAGTGAAGACAACTCAGACCCAAACGGGATTATCTCTCTGTCACCAGAACCAGAACCTTCCAGCTGCCTTCTAGGATGTGAGCTATTGATTCTGGGAACCAGTAGAGATGGCTTCCAATTCCAATGGTACAATGTAAACTAAATACCTAAAAAGAGAAAGCCAAGCTAAAGCAACAAACTTAGGCCCTGCAAAAGTCAAAGGCTGTCCAGGCAAAACACACCATCCATTGGCCACATTACAAAATTTGAAAAGCTGCCTGTTGATTTCATTTGTGGGTGAAAGCTGTGAACGTGCTACATTGTACAGCAAGGGGTACTTTACAGATAGATTACATTAGGAATCTTGAAATGAGGTGATTATCTTGGGTATCCAAAGTGGCCCAACGTACCTATAAACTGCCTTTGGGATAAGGATGCAGCCTAGTTAAAAGGATGCTGCCCTTGAAGGCCCCAAGCCCTGGGTTTGAATACCAGTAACCCCAGTGCTTGAGAGGTGGACGGAGGAGGATAAGGAGTTCCAGGTCATCCTTACTGCAGAGCAAGTTTGAGGCCAGCATGCACTACATAACTCTCTCTCTCTCTCTCTCTCTCTCTCTCTCTCTCTCTCTCTCCCACACACATGCGGGACAGAATCAGAGTAGAAGACAGAACTGTCAGAGTGGAAGGCGTGAAGGCAGTGCTGCTGGTTTCGCAGACAGGGGAAGCCAAGCTAGAAGCCACAGGGCTCAGGAGAGCACGCGCCCTCTAGAGGCTGGAAAGGATGACAAGGCGGGCTCTTTCCTGGGGCCTCCAGTCCTACCAACACTCCCACCCCCGGCGTCAGATTTCCAGCCACAGTGCTTGTGGACACCTGTTACAGGAGCCGCAGAAAATGAACAGCGCTGTTTTCTTCTCAAACCAAGAGAAATCTAAGGGTGGGTAGCGCCTCTTCGGGTCTCCGTTTCCCAAGGGATGGAAGCTGCTGCCTCGAGACTCAGGGACACAGACCGCCATCTTGGCACTATGCTGTGATCCTTGGTCTTCCCTGAGCTGGGGGCTGGGGAGGCGACAAACTTTACAGCCTCGACCCCCTGCCATGACAGATACTGAGTGCTGCCCAAGAACCTGGGCCACCTCTGCACACATCTAATCCTATAACCTTTCTTCAGCTGCAAACCAATGCATGAGCACCAGAAAATGAGGCTCCTGAGAGCACCTTGGCCCTGGGCATGAGGCAGATCACAGATGCCAGGGGACTAGAGTTACCAGGAGCTGTGGAAACCTCAGGGACACTCATGTGGGATCTGAACATGAGTCAGGCCATTTGAGCTGGGCTTACCCTAAGGAAGAGGGCTCAAAGGCTGTAGCCTACAAAAAGCCCTGTAGCTGAGCTCTCGGCAAGAAATGGGTAGCTAGGAAGAAACAGGGCTGTGACACCCTAACTCAGCTGCCTGGAAGCCACAGTATGAATGGCATGAATGAGTAAAGATGCACAAATCTTGGAAGCTGACAAGCTAGCCTCTCTCACACCCTTCAAGGGCCATCTTCTATTTCAAATGTGGTAATTCAGTGACTTCAGACCCATAGAGAGAGAAAAAAGAAAGAAAGAAAGAAAGGAAGGAAGGAAGGAAGGAAGGAAGGAAGGAAGGAGAGAGGGAGGAAGGAAAGAGAGAAAGAGAAAAAAGAGAGCGAGAAAGAAAGAAAGAGCAAAAGAGAGAAAGAAAAGGAAAGGAAGAGAGAAAGAAAGAAAAGAGAGAAAGGGAGAAGAAAGAGAGAAAGAGAAAGAAAGAGAAAGTTGAAAAAAGAGAAAGAGGAAAAAAAGAAAGAAAAAGAGAAAGAAAGAAAAGAAAGAAAGAAAGAAGGAAGGAAGGAAGGATGGAAGGAAGGAAGGAAATGGGAGGGGAGAGGAAGGGAAAGGGGAGGGCAAGCGAGGGGGGAAAAGAAAAGGAAAAATACTGGTTGCAGTGGTGTGCGCCTGTAATCCCAGCACTGGAGAGGTGGAAGCAGGAGGATCCCTAGGCCTTGCTGGCAGCTAGTCTTGCCTTATCAGTGAGCTCTATTCTCAGTGAGAGACTGTTTCAAAAGTAAGGTGGGAATGATTGAGAAAGAAGCCAAAGTCAATCCATGGCCTCTACATGTGCACATGTATACACACACAAATGTGTGTGCTCATGCACAAACACATGCACACACGCATACACACAGAGACAGACAGACACAGGGAGACATAAAGAAACTTTCTCGGGACCAATAAAAAGAACCCAAGAATCTGGAATTGGTTCAGGGATGAAGGGAGCTCTCTGGCTGGGATGTAGGCTGGTAAATGTCGCAGGAGCCTGGCCTCTCTCAACTGAAGCGGACACTTTTAGAATGTAATATGCCTGGTTTCTCCTATGATCAAAGGCTGACATTTACGAATGCCAAGCTGTAAGAAATAAAGGTCTCAGAGGAGAAGCGTCAAACGTGTGGGTGAGGTGTCATTCCCAAGACATGGCAAGAAGGAAGCTTCAGAACCAACCTCTTACCTGCTGCAGCCCTCCCCCCGCCCCCGAGAGTGAACTGTGTGCCACAGGCCCTTCTCCAAAGGGAGGGCCACTCTGGGTGCCAGTCACAATCGGTCAAGGGCCTGGTCCCCTAAGGTCCCTGGAAGTCGATACAGCCAAAAACGCTCCCTGGCTTAAACAGCTGCCTGGAGAGTGATGGAGTCACTTGGCCTCAAGCAAGAAGTGAGATCCTCCTGGTCAGGAATCCAGCTCTTCCCAACAAGACCAGCAAAGGCTGCAATGTGGAGCTAAAAGAGACTCTTCCCTACTTTCCCAGCCCCAAATCTGCCTGAAAGAGATGAGGAAATTGGAGTAGCACTTGTTCAGGAATGGGAGCATAAACAACTCAAGTCCCTGCCCTCCCAGCCTTTGTTCCACTCCAAGTAGATGAGTGATCTAATTTGTGAAGTCAGGGAGCACCCCTAACTACCAGGACACCTCAACACTACTCCGGGCTCTGGACTATTTTCCTCAATAAAGTAGGTTATGAAGTGGTCAAAAGATCCTGGATGGACACACACACACAAACACACACACACATATGCCACAGGTGAACAGTCCCTAGGTTTAGTTTTCAGATCTAGCCAGACATACCTGTGGGTGCCAGGTATACCCATACCTGGACCTGTGGGTGCCAGGCTGGTGTGGGGGTCCAGCTGGGCTCATCTGCCGGCTTCCTTGTTACAAGAATGCGGGCTGGAGAAGGTTTATAAGGTCTGAAGAGAAAGCTGTGTGTATAGACTGCAGACTTCAGGACAGAGGGGCGAGCCCACCCTAAAATCTTCTACAAAGAGCCTAGCAGCAAGAAAGCTCAAGAGGGAGTTACATAATCTGCATGAGGAGACCCAGGGAAGACTAAATCTGTTCATTTCATCCAAGCGCCTCTCAGGCAAAGCTATGGCAAACACCATTTTCTGTGTGTGTGCTGGTAAAACGGTTGCTGTGTTGGGGCTGGAGAGAAGGCTCCATACAAAAGCCCTGGCTGCTCTTCAGAGGACCAGGGTTTGATTCCCAGCACCCACATGATGCTCACAACCCTTTGCAGCTCTAGTATCAGGGGATCTCTTGCCCTCTTTTGGTCTCCACAAGCCATATTCTCACATGGGGAACATCCATACCCCAGACAAAACATCCATATGCATAACTGGTTTTTACAGGCTCTTGCTGTGTCTTATCCAGGACAGGAGAAGAGGAGGACTAGAGGCAGTGTTCCAACCGCCCCCTGGAGGACGAGGTTTCGGCCTTTGAACTCCTGGTGCCACAGAGGCAGAGGCAGGAAGGGGTAACCGAGGTTGGAGCACAGCATCTCAAAATGCTTCTCACTTTCCTCTGTTCACTCTTTTCCTGGAGCGGATGCTTACGAGCACTGATTCCATTCCTTCCTCCTGTGGATGAAACTGGAGCCTGTCCTTAGCCATGTGCCCTATTCTGCCCTATAACTGGTTCTCATGGCAGAAACCTGGGGGGCGGGGGGTGCTCACCCAGTGTCAGCATCTCTGCTGATCAGGTGGAGGAGCCAGGCTGGCTCTGCACAGAGGCTCACAACCATCAACTGAGGTTGTAAAGAGCAGAAAGTAAAATTTTGAGACTATGGCCCCTGGGCCATACCTCCAGCACAGTTGATCAAAAGGTCTATAATTACGTTTACTGAATGTCCCCATCAGATACCTGACTCCTTTGTCAACTTCTCAATGAGACAGAACCCAAGCCAGTTTCTGCTGTAGCTGAGATCCCCAAATCTCCTCCCCACGATGGTATAAACATCCCCCACTTGTGTTGGCAGGAAGTCATGGATCTTCTGCTATCTGATTCCATGTTCTTCCTGAAGCCATATTTTGACAGACTGTTCACCAATTTCCAACAGGAGCAATGTCAATTGTTTCATAGTTTGAATACAAAATGCCCCCTCAGGATTATGCCAATATTTTGGTAACTCCTGGAACTTTAAGAGATAAAGCCTAGGGCAGACATGGGGGAGAGTAAGGGTGTATCTCATTCTGTATCTTGTCCTGGAGAGCATACTCTCTCCTCCTTCTCCCCCACCTTCTCTGACCATTAGCATCTGTTCCACCATGATGCTCCATGTCACAGAAATAATGGGGCCAGCTGACCTCTAACCCCTGAGGCAAAGTTCACCTTCCCTCCTTTTAAGTTGTTCTCTCGGCTATCTGTCACAGTGCATAAAAGTGTGCCAAATTCAGGGTTTAAGCACTGTCAAATCCATCAGGCAGTATCCAGGTTTGCAGACCTACTATGTTTGGAAAGAATTAGAGGGGTCTGGTCACGTTTACTCAAAGCCACAATGATATCTTGGGGTGGGGCAGGAAATCCAGCCATTTCCAACCATGAAAGAACACAGAGATGGCTGTGAAGGCTGAGTGACCAAAGGTGGACATGGAGTTGGTGACCAAGAGGTATCAGAACTGTGGACAGCGTAACCATGGCCTGCATAACTCTCAGGGGATGGAGGAGAGCCAAGGTGAGAGCTAAAAAGATACTCAACCTCAGTTTGTGTTATTAGCAGGTTTCTCCCCCCGCCCCAAGAGATTGCACCTAAGTTTGTTCTCACAGAAGTGCAGCACTAGCAGTAGCCTGTGGGCCATACCTGTGGGTCAACTGGAGTTGGGTTTTTTTTTTGTTTTTGTTTTTGTTTTTCACTTTATCTGGTCAATGAAAGAGAAACTGCTAGTCTGCATGGACATGGAAAAGACAAGGGAGACTCCTTCCAGGTCTGAATGTTGCCACCCCAAGAAGAGAAGGAAGATGGTCTGCTAGATGACGCCGTGAGCAGTGAGCCACCTCAGCTGGAAACCTGACAGGGTGAAGGCACGTGTCCCGTGGTAAGGAGTCAGCCCCAGCACCTCTGAGCTTCTGTCACAATGTGCTGGGGAAATGGTGGCTCTAGCTGTGGCCCTCACCATCATCGCTAAAGTCCTCAGCACCATGGCTGCCATGACCACAGGGATCTGTCCGAGGCAGGGAAGAAAGCAGCAGCTCAGGCACCTGGCACTGAGGCAGCCTGGACCACACTTGGCTGTTCATTGCTCGGGTCTCTCCTAATCTCAGTGGCCGGGGGTCAGAGGCCATGACAAAGGGTTGGGCAGAGAATAGAGGAGCACTTCTGGGGTCACAAAATTCTAAGTCCTAGGAGCCGGACAGCAAGAAAGCCCCACCTCCAGGGCTAGCGTCTACTCACCTGGAGGTCAACTCCTTAAGGTCACCTTCTAGCCATGACTCCAGGACCCCTGTGAAGCCCTAGGGTAAAAATTGGGCCCTACTTTTGCTAGAGGGGGACTAACCTACCACAAGCAGAGAACTTGTTATCAAAGAACGAACAAACAGCTGAGTTTGTAAGACAAAGAGGTTGTTTCTGAATTTTAACTGTTAGTGTAGAGAAAGCTCAGGACTCTTGGGCCAAATGTCAGAGTCAGCATTGCTGAGCTGGCCTTTCCTCACAGAGAACTTGGTAACAAACAAACAAACAAAACACCACAGAAGTTCACGTGTGAAGGTCATGAGCACAGCAGGTGGGTAGGCAGTTGGCCTGACACAGAAGCTATGGCCTCAGCACTGGAAGCCCTGTAACAGGCCGGGGCCAGCATGGCAGCATCTCCTGGATCTCTAAGGACTATGTGCTGCAAGGACCCCACACATGTCTCCTAAAGACTGCAAATGAGTTTAGTGTGGCACTCTGCAATGAAACAGAGTAAATATGCCCAAATCTTCGGGCAATTTCAAGAAGAAAAACATGAACAAGTGCCTCCAACACACACACCCTATAAAGGGTAAAAGACAAAAAGATTAAAAGGCAAAATTCCACAGGGCATACCTCCCAGTCCTTAGCAGTTTGATGGACAAGAGAAATTTCAAACTGGCTTCTAGAGCTGAGAGGATTCCTTCCCAGGATTTAATGAGTTGTCAGCTTTGCAAGTCACTCTCCCACACCTTTTTCTGTTTGACCTGACTGAAGACACAAGGCCTTGATGTACCTTTAATAAACCATTGTAAGTACATAACCAGAGAAGAAATTAAAATCCTGATTTCCTGCACGTATGTGCAGTTTTAACAAATGTGTCCAAAGCTAAAGCCTGGCTCCCGACTATCAGGTCCCAAAGGGCTAACTGTGGTACCTGTTAGCATACAGAGTGTGTGCTGGCCTCAGACACTTTCAGCACTGAAAAGTACCTGTTAAAGAATCTATCCAGTCCATGCAGCTGGCATCCCGGCTCCTCTCAGCTCTTCTCAGCCTCATATCCTCACCCTAAACCTCCCTCCGAAGCCAGTGGCTTCGCTTTCCTTGCCCCGCTTCTTTCCTGTATAATCCAGTCATGTTGGCCACGCTGTCTCTTGGTTCTTCTATCTCTCTGTTGATCCATTGACCCTCTGTCCTCTCTCTCTCTCTCTCTCTCTCTCTCTCTCTCTCTCTCTCTCTCTCTCTCTCTTTCTCTACCTTTCCCCTCTCTTCTCAAGGCCCAGACTCTTCCAGATGCCTCTGGCTGTACTCTTCCCCCACATCCACAATAAAATCTTTCTCTTCACTCAGCCTTGGAGTAGTCATGTCCTCATTGTTACTCAATGATGACATCACTGAGCCAGGCCGGGGATGGGGCTTAGGAGAGAGGCAGGACCCACCAAGCAATGCCTGGCGAGCAAGGCAAAGAAGGGAGGCCCCAGCCTGCTGCCAGGAATTCCTGTCCCCTTTAGTTCAGTTTCACTTTACTTCTTGGGACACATGAAAAAGAGCTGGTGACAGGAAACACTATACCACAACACCATTGCTCCTGAAGGGCATGACCCTAGACCTTTACAGCCCCCAAGTTCCCAAGCACCGGTGTGAAGCAGCCAACATGCAGGCCAGGCTTTATATTCCTGCTGTTCGCTATGACGGGTAAAAGCCCAGCCACCCCAGAGAGTGCTGCTCAAGCTCAGCAACACTACCATATAAGCACCAAACCATGAGTGCTGTGGCCTGAAACACAAAGGCTGGCCTCCTGGGCCACCTTCTGTGACAAGGCCACCTCCAGAGAGAAGAAAGCCCCTCCGGGGCTAGGGCGGCAGGCAGGGATTCTTGACTGTCAGTGACTCTTCCTAAGGCAGGAAGGGACAGTTACAGAACATTCTAGAGACTCCCATGGCAAGGTTAGAGATTCTCTGCATGCCAGTCATGCTCACAACAGTGGTCTACGCGAGTGCGGGAAAGTGTTCCGTTTGGTTTAAATACTTACATCATTTTCTAAAAAATTAAACATGCTTCTTTCGGCCAACTCCTTTGAGTCTTCAAACTTTTCTACTGCTTGTTTGATCTCCTCGTCGGGAATCTTACCTACTCGCCTCTTTTTATAATCATAATCCAGGCGGCGGCCTTCCAGCTTTCTCAAATGGTGCTGAAAAGAGAAAGGAGATCCTCACTACTGCTGAGACGCACAGCGCCACGTGCTCTCAGGTGCATACGTCCTCTTACTCCTGTGAAGACACTCATGACTTCTTCTCTGCCTAAATTCTACCTTTTGCTTTCTGAGAATTTCACACACGTATACATGTTTTCATCAAAGCCACGTCCCATTCTCTTCCCTTTAACTTCCCCTCTCCTCCCCACAGGGAGAAGCCAGCACGAACATGAAGGAAGAAAGTATGTGAAGGATGGATGATAGGTCTCAGTAGAGCCAGAGGGAGAGACCTGGGCCCACTGGGGACGTGGCTGTCACAGAAATGGGACATGCTTTTCCTTGACTGGAAGGAAGGGGTGACACAGGTGAAGGGATTCAGGGGTGTCCAGATAAGGAGTCCAAAAAGCAGTCTTTCTTTCTCCCTCAGCCTTCCTTCACCCTTCCCTCATACTCTTTGCTTTCACAATAAACTTTAAATATAGATAAAGGCATCTGGGGTTCTCTGGGATGCCCAGCCTTCCCTTCCTCCATACTTCCCTGGTCTTCACCCGGTGTTCTGGACTCCTGGGCATCACAGCCCAGGCCCTTCAGCCAGATGTGCTGGTTATCTCCCCATCCCAGTCTTTCTGGGCAGTTCCCCCCTCACCCAGCTCTGCTGAGGGTGGCACCCTCCTCAGGTGTCCCTGGTCATCATCTTTAACAGCTGGCTGTCTCTCCACCACAGGAGAGCTTCAAGAGGGCACACAGTTCATCTGCTCATTACAGGCACTCATTACATAGCCCGTACACTGCTTAACTCATAATCTCAGTGCCTACACTGTTAAGACTCTCTGGGCCTGAAGAGAAGAAAAGAAGCCCAGGGTTCAAATGAAATGGGTGTCAATCAAGTTTGAAAGCAGGAAGTTATTCTCTACAACTCCACAAGAGGGCGCCTGGACCTTCAGAGCAAAAGTCTGGCAGCCTGGAATTCTTGGAGCCAGTTTTACACATCTGCAAAAGCAGCCAGGCTGAACGGGACCTGAAAGTTCCCAGGGACACTCTGGACAACTATTTCTTGCAGGTTTCCAGATGAAAACTGTCAGTTTCTGGATGATTTTCTCCAGCAAGAATGGAATATATTGACCACGAATGCAATGGATCCAAGCTTCCTACTGATATGGTGTGATATTAACAATTATAACTAGACCCCAAAGTATGGAGTCCTTGTGAAAGTGACAGCTGGAGTTTGGGCCTCCACTCTCCATGCCCCTGTCTGTCTACCAGAGAAAATGGACCCCAGTACTCTGCCCCAGGGTGTTATATAAGACAGTAACCGAGTTCAGTTTTCACTGCTCAAACGAGACTGTGTGGTCGCTGAGTCCATGGTTTTAGGACTCTTGTTTCATTATGAGCAGTGCCGGGCACAGGGCAGGCGGGAAGACTCACCCCAATCTCTTTTAAATCTTTGTCTTGCAGTAGCTGCAGTGGGTCAATAAAAGTTTGCTTCACATTAATATCCAGGGAGTCTTTCACCTCAGCCATGAGCTTCATAGCCTCACCAACGTCTACCAGTGCGTTGCCTTGAACAAAGAACATAATGTCTCCTTCAGAATCGCTCTAGGTTAACGGTGACACTAACTCTGTCTCCAAAACCCAAGGATTGTGGTACAGTAAAGTTTCACTTTGAGGCCTCTGCTTCCTGATGCAGAAAGTGAAACGAAGAAAGTCTCCCTGTTTTCTGCATGTGTTTCTCTCTCCTGTCCTCTCACCTCCTCTTAAAGGTGAGAACGAGGACTAAAGCATTTCCCAGTTTGGCCATGAGATGGAGACCAAGTTCTTTCATGGAAAATCGGGTCTGGAAACTGGCACCAAGGGTTCCTTACAAGTTCAGGGATAAACTCTCTTTGTAACAATGAAGGGATTCATTCGTGGGGATACATGTTAGCCAACAGAGATTACAATGGAAATAGGGCCTCACTCAGCCTGCTGGGAGAGCAGCAAGAGGAGGTCAGAGCCCTCCGGAGTCGGGCATAACCTGCGGACAGGCAGGTGGGTGGACCTGCCCCTGCAAGGGTGCTTTCCGGATGTGGCCTGCACCTCTTCGGAGAACTATACTCTGGAATCTTACTGTAACTTCCAAGGTCGTGGCCACCTGGTAACTTTGCAAGGTTGTACACAGTGAGGGTTGGATGTCTCTGGAAGACATCGCTTGGGATACTGCCTGAGACTAAACTATGTTTTTTTCCTTTATTTGGGATCTTCAAAATTGATTTTGTAAAAAGATGGGGATGAGAGTTCACTCAGTTCCTTAGATTGGAAACCGGAAGGGCCTAGGCCAAGCCAGACCTTTGCATCAATCAAGGGTATGGACAGTTTACTCATGCACAAATCAGGGAGAGCCATGGCTGCCTCACCTCACCTTTAAAAGATGTAGATAATAGCTGGGTCCTTGCCAATTACAGGTGGAAACTACCTCTGGAAATTAAGGTTGGCCAGGATGCCAGTCCAACCCTGAGTGTCACAGATCACAGGAGGAGAGGTTTTCTGAATTGAGCTGTCTAGAACTTGGTTCTGAAGAGCTTCTACATGGAGGAAGGAAGTCTCTTCCTAGCCTGGATACTCCTTCATGCCCTGACCCTGCCACTCACTGTCACCAGCGCCCAAGTATCCCAGTAAGTTGAGTTGTAACAGAAACGTTTGAAATATGCCCCTTTTGGGACTGTGGAGATATCCCATCAGTCAAATACTCGCTGTGCACATGTGAGGATCTGGGTCTGATCCCTGAAACCCATGTCATAAACTCAAGCACCAGGCCGGGTGGGGTACACCTGTAATCCCAGCTCCGTGCAATAGGAGACAATGGATCCCTGGGGATGTCTGGCCAGCCACTCCAGCAGAATCAACAAGCTCCCAGCTCAGTGAGAGGCCATGTCCCAAAAGATAGGGAGGAAAGAGACCAGTCAAGACTTCTGGCCTCCCTACACACCTATGTACAGCCACACCTATAGACAAACACACATACACACACCTATATACCCATGTGTGTGCACACATACAGGCACACACACACACACACAACACCCCTCCTTCAAGAAGCCTGTGACTATGTCCTGAGCACTGGCCGTCACCTTCCCACGGTCTATACTTAAGTGCCACTCTAAGAGTATGGCTTAGTTTCTGCACTTTAGAAGCATCTGGCTCAGGGCCTCAAGCAACAGGCCCAAAGCAAAGAGCCTCTGCAGACCCTCTCAGGGAACAGCAACCATCCACCTGTCCCAGAAGCCCAACAAATTCAGTTCCCTCCCTTGCCTTCTAATATCTAGCTCCTTCCTATAGCTAGCTGTCTGTTGTCACAGGCCTGTCATCATGGCCAGCTGCACAGCAACAATGTCCCTCCATCCCAGAGCCTGCCTGCTACACTCATCTGCTTCCTCAACAGATGTAGCTTCAGGGGAAGAAAAATAGGCCACCTTGTTCCCACTGGACATGGGAATAAAATAAAATCCACATTTACACTGCCCCGAAGGACGCTGTGGCCCTCTGTTGGGAATTAGATAATGCTGTCTTTGATTGGTGTGTTTTGAGATGGGGCCTCCCAGTTGCTTCAGGCTGGCCTCAACCTAATCATCCTCCTGCCTCTTTCTCCAAAATTCTGGGATTCTATGGCCACCTCAGCATGCCAGGCATGATGGTTAAGTGGTCTTAGCCCCAGCACTGGGGAGGTGGAGACAGACAGATCCCTGGGACTCCCTGGCCAATCTATCAATGTAGCCTAAGTGTTGGCAACCCCAGTTCCAGTGAGAGATCTTACCTCAGAACACAAGGTGGCAGCTCCTGAGGAACATCAGAGGTTTCTCTCTGGCCTACACACACACACACACACACACACACACACACACACACACACATTAAAAATAAAAACATTCTCTCTTATCTGCAGGATTTGCAGAACCTGAGAATGTGAGAGCAAGCAAAGAAGTGTGTGTGTTAAAAGAAGGCACAGATCCTGGTCTACATAGGGAGCTGCAGGCCAGGCAGGACGCATGATGAGACCTTGTCTCAAAACAAAACAAGACCAGCCTGTCCAGATGGGTGGATGGAGAAAATGTGGCACACATACACACTGGGATTTTATTGAGCTACAGAGGAAAGTGAAATCTGCAGAAAATTTGGTGGTGCTGGAAAATATTATATTAAGGGAAATAAAAGTTTCAGAAAGACAAACATGCAGAAGCTGCATTTTTATTGTTATTATATGTCTGTGTGTAGCAAGAGACAGCGATGGGTTTGGGTCATAAAACTGTAAAGAGGACCGTACAAGGAGGAAGAGAGATCTCAAGTGGGGAGGGTGAAAACAAGAATGCACAGTGCAGGAAAGCCCAGCATGGAGAGCACTGGAGGAGAGGGGCAGGAGGAGAAAGGCTCGGGTGGGAGGAGAGAAAGACAACACACACATATTACAGTCTGTGGGGGAAAAGAGCCGTAAAAGTAAATAGAGGTAGGGAGAGCCAGGATATACATACATACATGTGTGCATGCTGTGTTTTAATCTTTAAAGATGCACGGGAATAAGCAAAAGATACAAAGGCTACACAACTGTTTAATTGAGCCAACCCACAGAAACGGGAGAATTACTTATGCTAGAACTTTTCTTTATTTTCCTCTGCTTTCTAAAACCCCTGCAGTGAGCACCGTACTCTGGCAATCTGTAAAGACTATCAGGTTGCAAAGATCCAGGCTCTGCGTGCAACCAAAAGCCCAGCCAGCAGGTGCCCACCCACTGTGCCCGCTGAGACGGGATACCTACCAAAAGCAGAGTCTTCTCCAAGCTCCTTGCCGTACTTCAGCATGCAGTCCCCCAGCAAGCCTTCTGTCTGCGGGTAGCCGGTGGCCTTCACCTGCCCTCGGAGTTTCGACATAGTGTTCAGCATTCCTAGCTTAGCTCTGTATGCTTAAAAACATTGTCATTTGTAATGCCTTAAAGTTACAAAGTGTAGTGACAGTCACACATCGCCTTTAACAAACACCGCTACCAAACTGAGGTCCTCACGGACAGACACCAGAGACAGTTCAGCTTCGTTCTCTCACGTGACTCTTCGTAGTTTTTGCAGGGGGCAAGCGGGGACGGTAAGCACACCGGCACAGCCAAGACAGCCATGCTGTCTCCAAATCACAGCAGCTATGAGGTTATGTTTCACAAGCACCCGTGATGAGGTACCCTGCAGTGCCTGGCAGTTTCAACACCTTGGAGCTGGACGCTGACACCTGCGCAGCCATTTTTGCTGGGGACAAATCCAAGGGAAGACTGGAGCTACCGAGGCAGCGGCTGGTCAGCACCCTCACTCTGCTCCCGGAACTGACTCAAGTGGAGGATTTGTAAGGAAATAGAGGAGGTCTGGGAGGTCTGCAGGGAGGAGGCAGACACCCCCACAGTGGGCAGTCACCTGTGTGGATTGCCTCCACCACGCTGGGTGCAGCTCAACAACTCTCTCTGGGGAGGGGGTGGGCAGCTGTGGCTTCTCCCCTTCTTTTCTGTCTCTGACTTAAGCATTGAGTATTTATCACATCTGGCTTGGTGTTTTAAATGAAAGTAGCCCCCAACAGGCTCAGTAAGACGTTCCATTATTTGGTCCCCAGTTGGTGGAACTGTTTGGGAAGGACTGGGCGTGGCCTTGTGGGAGGAGGTATTCCACTGTGGGCGGGCTTTGAGGCTTCCTGGGCCATTCCCAGTGTGTTCTCTGCCTCCTTGCTTGCAGTTTTTGAGACGCGTGTTTTCAGCTGTTCCTGCTACCATGTCCTTGTCCACCAGCATGGATGTGACCTTCTGAAACCCCAAGCCAGCCCACTTAGGGGCTTTCTCTTGTAGGTTGCCCTGCTTATGGTGTTTGTACCTAATGCATCCAGGTCACACGCTGTGCTGACCTGGGAACTGGAGAGCCCCCCAAAACACCTGCCCTTCCTGTACCTCACTGTGCATCCTTTGAGTGTCAGAACATGGTGTGACTCTCATCAACTCTGTGGTGGTGCCAGGAAAGGGAGAGGATGCGGGAAGACTCCAAGATGTCCCCGAAAGCCTAGAAATGTCTGTCAGCAAGATATCGTGGGAATCCCTACTGTGTAATCCGTGGACGCGGTGGGCTGGCTTGAGAGACTGGAAAGCATCTATGGGAGTGGAGACTGTGAACTGAGCATGAAGCTGAGGATACGAGGCACTGCCTGTGGTACCAGGGTCATTTATATTTGATGTATTCTAGACACGTTCTTCTCAAGCCTGACTGTATGAGCAGGTAACTAGGGCATCTTGAAATGCAGAGCCTGATTCAGTTGGTCTGGGGTAAGTTTGGGATTCTGTGTGTCCAGTCTTGGCTGGCTCTGCTGGGCTTCAGGTACACTCTGAGTAGCCTTTCCAGCCTTGCCAATATCAGCCTTAAAGACCTTATCCTACAGACCTCCAAACCCAAAGGCACCACCCAGCCACTAAATTCAGCCGCACAAGCCACACACACACACACACACACACACACACACACACACACACACAACGTGTGCGAGTTTCCCTTTCGTAAGGAGCACAGGACGGGACCAGAGGCTTCAAGTGCATCACTCCTCGTCTCCGTGATAACCAGAGTCTCTGCCCATTGCACACTTCCCCTAATGGCCAACTGCCCCTGATTCCATTCCAGTGTCAGTCCTTAGAGGGTGGAGCCTGCCTGACTGTGCATTCTGGCACCCAGAAGTGTCACATACAAGTGACTCTTAGTGGATTTTTATAGGCTGATGCAGCGGGAAAGGAACTGGTCACTCCAGTCGTTGATGAGACTAGACAAAGCACATGTCATTGCAAATTTTAGGCCTATTACATCACACACCTCTGAAGCCCTTTATACTCCCTGTTCTCCACGGATGATCTGGTTGGATGCAGGCTCTGAGACAGTCACCGAGTGTGGGTGTGGCTCTCTGATTCCTGTGGCTGAGGGAGTCACAGTGACTCCCACAGAAAACCCTACAAGGAAAGGCACAAAGCTTGGGCGCCCTCTGCTGGCTGTCCTCAGCCAGGGATGGTGGCCAGGGCAGAGCTGATGCTCTACATTCACATGGCTCCCACTGAGCATGTAATCACACCCCAACGTCAGCACTGGGGTCACAGTGAGACCCCTCAGGTTAATGTACAGGTCTATTAGAACAGGATAGAGGACTCTCTTGTCAATTAAGAAAAGACAACTAAGGAAACCTTTTTAAAGTGTGCAGTGGGTTTCTGAAGAACACTGGAATACAGGAAATATGCCCAAGTAGGGGTACCTGTCCTGGGACCAGTACAGACAGTACGGTACCGAGACAGTGCACACCATCCTACCACGTGCACCAAGATCCACCAAAGTGCCTGTTGTCCCCACCAACTAGGACTCCCTACAGCCAGACTGTCACCGGAGACTCCACTTTCAACAACTGAATTTCATTATTTGGACACAGGGACATGGCTTCCAAGTTGCGTCAGCCTCGTGCAGAGGAGCTCAGGTCAAGAGAATCTATGGCCACAATGCGCAGCGGAATGTTTCAAGACGCGCTCTGACATTACCTGGATTGGGCTGGAGGTACTCTGTGGCTTTTGAAAGAATTTCTGCAACAGCTTTACTGGTGATATCTATTTTCTTTAAAACAAGACAAAACAGAAATGTTAAGACTCATTGAAGTCACAGAACTAATGACAGACATTTTCCATTAATTTAATTTCTAACACGACTGTGGTGATTTTTTAAATTTTCTTTTTATTTTGTGTGCATGGGTGCCTGTGTGATGGTGTCAGATCTCCTGGAACTAGAGCTACAGACAGTTGTGAGCTGCCCTGTGGATGCTGGTAATTGAACCTGGGTCCTCTGGAAGAGCAACCAGTGTTCTTAACTGCTGAGCCACCTCTTTAGTCCTACTGTGATGCTTTTAACACAGGTGTTTTCAGCATCTTAGGGAGAGGCGATCTCTTCTCTGTAGTTGACTCTGAAACATCACTGTTCCCAGTGATGTTAGAGAGCACTCGTTTCTTTTTTACAATGTTAAAACGAATGTGAATGAGCTAGAGATAGTCATTACATTACTACTCTACTCAATGCATAGAGACACTTGGAGAAGTCTCAACATTAAGATTAGACAAGAGACTTATTCTCATCTGCAGAGTGAACTTGAGTAGCCATGCTTATAGATGCTGTCATGACATAATGAGTCACATTAGAAGCTGCTCTAAGACAACTACCATCATTAGTATTATAACGTAACACAGCCACCATGCCCGTCAGATGTTAACATCAGAGGTTTTTCCTGCCACATTAAGCCTGATTCTGTCCTTCTGCCATTCTACATTACTCGTTTTCAATTAACATATAATTAATAAAATATCCAGGAAAGTGCCAACACAGAGTTCATTCATTTTATTCTGTACCATCAATAACCCACCAAAAAATAAGGAAAAGGAGATACCAGCCAGAAGAGCAGTACAAAAACTGTGTCCTAAAAAGAAATATATCTTACGAGAACAGACGATTTAAAAATGTAATTCTCTATGTAGGAAAATACAGTTTTAGAAAAGTGTAAACCTTCCCACAAATTAGCATATCAAATCTCATCACAATTATCAATTTTGGTTAAAACATGGTAAGTTGATTTGATGGGTTAATTAAGAATGGCCCCTGTGAACAAACCGTTGCTGTTGGGAGTGCAAACTTGTACAACCCCTTTGGAAAGCAATTTAGCAGTTTCTCAGAAAATTGGGACTAGCTCTACCTCAAGACCCAGCTATACAACTCCTGGGCATATACCCAAAAAATATTGCACCATACCACAAAGACGCTTACTCAACTATGTTCATAGCAGCTTTATTTGTAACAGCCAGAAACTAGAAACAACCTAGAATGTCCCTCACCAGAAGACTAGATAAAGAAAATGTGGTAATCTATACAATGGAATACTACTCAGCTATTAAAAACAAGGATGTCAGGAAATTTGCAGGCAAATGGATGGAACTAGAAAATAACATCTTAATTGAGGTAACCCGGACCCAGAGAGACACACATGGCCTGGACTCTCACTCATAAGTGGATATTGCTATAAAGTACAGGATAACCAGGCTACCATCCACAGACCCAAAGAAGCTAAGTAAAAAGGGGGGCCGAGGGGAAATACTTGACTCTCACTCAGAAGGAGAAATAAAGTAAACACCTGAAGTAGATGGAGGGAGGAAATGGGGTGGTAGAAGGGGTGGGAGGTGAACAGGAGGCATCAAGTTCGGGGGAAACTGAGGGAGAGAGAGCTAGGAAAAAGAACTGAAAACTGAAATTGGTGGTTCAGGGGGGAGAGGGGAGGCAGCTCCGGCAGCCAGAAACCGAGGACAAGGGAAACCCCCAGGAATCTATGAGGGTGACCTTAGCTAAGACTCCTAGCAACAGAGAATATGGAACCTGAATGGCCACCTCCTGTAAACAGGCAAGGACACAGACACCAGCCCACCTACAAAACCTTTGGCACAAAATTTGTCCTGCCTGCAAGATGCTCAGGGATAAAGATGGAATAGAAATTGAGAGAATGTCCAACCAATGACTGGCCCAACTTGAACCCCCCCCCATGCGGGAGAGCCAACCCCTGGCACTATAAATGACATTCTGCTATACTTGCAGACAGGAGTCTAGTGTAACTGTCCTCTGAGAGGCTTCACCCGGCAGCTGATGGAAGCAGATGCAGAGACTCACTGGTGGAACTCAGGGAATCTTGTGGAAAAGTGATGGGGGGGGAGAGGTCAAGGACACCACAAGAAAACTTACATAATCAACTAAGCTGGTCCCATGGGGACTCAGAGACCGAACCACCAGGCAAAGGCCATATACAGAATGGACGGAGGCCCCCTACACTTACGTAACAGCTGTGCACCTTGGTTTTCACATGGGTCTAACAAGTGGTGTAGGGGCTGTCTCTAACTCTGTCGTCTGCCTTTGGCTCCCCTTCCCTTAACTGGGCTGCCATGTCTAGACTCAGCAGGGGAAGATGCACCTAGTCCTACTGCCTCTTGATATGCCAAGGTGTGTTGGCATAGCCCGGATATGCCTTCTCTCAGGTGAAAGGGAAGGGGAAATGGAAGGGGGAAGGTAAGAGGGAGGAACAGAGAGGAAACTGTGATCGGGATGTTAATTAATTTAAAAAGATATTACTATTTTTTTTTTTTAAAGAATGGCCCCATACGCTCATAGATTTGAATGCTTGGTCATTAGGGAGTGGCAATACTTGAAAGGGATTAGGAAGTATAATCTTGTTGGAGGAAATGTGTCTCTAGGGGTGGGCTTTGGGTTTTAAAATGTTCAAGCCAGGCCCAGTACCTCTCTTCCTGTTGCCTGTGGGCCTAGATGTAGAATTCTCAGCTTCTTCTCCAGGACATGTCTGTCTGTACACCACCATGCTTCCTGCCATGATAACAGACTAAACCTCTGAACTGTGAGGCAGCCCCAGTTACATGTCTTTCTTCATAAAAACTGACATGGTCATGGTGTCTCTTCACAGCAATAGAAACCCTAAGACAGAAGTTGGTACCAAGGGCAGGGGCGTTGCTTTGGCAGGCCTGACCACACTTTTATTTGGAGGAATGTGGACTTGGCATTTTGGATTAGGAAAGCCGTGGGATGCTTTAAGCTGGACCTCATGGGTCATACTAGTAGCACCATGGAAGACAGTGGTGCTGAGGGGGATTTGAACTGTGGAGGCCCGTCAGGAATGTTCAGGGGAAAGGATCTTAGTAGTGGCTCAAAGACCATTCTTGTAATATATTGGCAAAGAACGCAGCTGCCTTTGCCCTTGTTCAAAAAGTCTGCCCAAAGCTAAATTGAAGAGTTTTAGATTAATGGCATTGGCAAAGGAGATTTCCAAACAGGCTAGAATTGACTGTGTCCTGTGGTTATTAGTGGCCACTCTTAGGCAAATCTACAATGAAAAGGAGCAAGCCAGTAACTGCAGCACCCTCCATGGCTTCTGTATCAGCTCCTGCCTCCAGGTCCTTGCCTGGCTGAGTTCCTGATCTGACTTCCTTTGGTAAGGAACAATGATGCAGAAGTGTAAGCCAAATGAACCCTTCCTGCCCAACTCACTTTATGGGCACGGTGTTTCACTGCAGCAATAGGAACCCTAAGGCAGTTGATAATGAAGTAAGATTCATAATTCACATTATATGTAGAATTAAAATATTGACCAAAATCTCCAAATGTACTAACAGAGAAGAATATCTCAAAGTGCTGACGTGGGAAGGAACATCTAAGCCTGGCCTGTGATCCCACGATCAAAAATGATTAAACTGCAACACAAAAATTGCACACTAAATAGTGATATAGTTCGTGAAGTTTACAAAAAGTGGAAAACTACAAAAAACTACAAGAGATCAGCATCCATAAAGCTCAGGATTCACACTATAAATTTTTAAAATTATAATAAAATAATCTGGTGAGATGCAGTGTGAGGCGTGTATACAGGAAAACTCTTTGATCGGGAGGGAAAACAAATCATATTGTTGACTATGTTGGCAAAGATGGGCGGTCAAAAGGAAAATTGACACAAGTAACTCATGAAGTTTAAAAACAAAGACACAAAACCCAACGGCTGGAGAGCGCGTGCACACGTGGGCCTGTCTGCACTGACAAACTGTTATTCAAATATCTTTGGCAAAACTCAGGGAAAACAGAGGCACTCGGGGGGTGGGGGGGACGTAAAAGCATGCTGAGGAAGGCCGTGTACAGTTGATTAAAAACAGGATTTCCCGGGCCTGTGAAACTAACGCTCCAGGCCAAGCGCAACACAGGGGCTGGGTAGCAGAACAGGGTCTGAGGGCACCAGGAGTTTATGGTCATGGGGTAAACTAAGCAGGCTGTATCTGGGGGCGGGAGAGGTGGCTCAGAGGACCTGCGCTCCACTCCTAGCGCCCACGTGACAGCTTACAATTAGGTCTAACACACTCTCCTGACCCCCACAGGCACCAGGCACACACACACAGTGCACAGATACCTACGCAGACAAAACTACAGCATATGCAGAAAACAAAGCAAAAGGACTAAGACTGTCCATGGCTGTGATCATAACCTCTTTCTTTTGGCCATGAACATTTGTGCTTTCTCCCGCTCTTCCTCCTGGTCATACTTGATGATTTTCCACCTTTTCATTAAAACAAACAAACGAAAACTTGCTTGGTATCTGGTTTTTATTTTTTGTAGTTAACTTTCGCCCTATCCGTCTTTTCCTACCCGCACTGATTTCTTTTATTCTTAATTATGTGTCTGCATGTGTCTGTGAGAAGGTGCTGCAGAGGCCCTCAGAAGCCAGAGGCATGGGATCGGATCCCTAGAGCTGAACTTAAAGCAGAGTTAACATGGCCCCGCGGATTGAACTGCATTCCTCTGCAGGAGCAGGGCTCCACGTCAGCCCCCCCCCCCCGTCACCTCCCCAGCCCCCACAGGAAGCAGCACCTGCCACATGGAGGGCTTTAATTGGCTGTTTCCCAGCTTTGGACTCTGGGATGTCCCTGCTTTCTCTCAACGCTGATTTCCTGCTAACTCTGCTTGAGACATAGCCACATGTCACAGGTACGGAATGCAGAGTTCTGTCACTTATATGGAGTAATATGTAATTCTACTTTTTATTAAAAATCTTCTTCAAATGAAGAAGTGATTTCACATTTTAAAAGGAGATTTGTTTTTATTTTATATAAATGACTGTTTTCCCTGTGTGTGTGCCTGCTACTCTGGGAAGCCAGAAGAGGGCACTGGCTCCCCAGCAACCAAAGTTACAAGATGGTTGTGGGCCACCAGGTAGGTGCTGAGAAGCAAATCCTGGTCTCTGAAAGAGCAGCCAGTGCTCTTACATGCTGCGCTGTCTCTCCAGCCCAAAGCTCACATGTTTTTGAGAATCCAAACATTTGGAATTTGGATGCTATCTTCCCTGTGATTATTGTGATCTATGAATCGACTTTGAGAAACTTTTCCCCATGAATCCTTTCATAATTGCACCCAAAGCATCTGGAAAGAACGAGCATTTCTATTGGGGAATGCATGCATCTACTTGCTTATAGTCAAAGTTATTAATATTTTGTTCAAATCTTCCCTGAGCCTATGAGAACCTTTGCTCCATCTGCTACTTACAACAGAGGTGCATGTGTTGGAGGGAGGGGTAGCCTCTCTGACTTTAATCCATTCTCCTGTATTCCTGGCAATTTTTACCTTACAAATTTAGAAGCTGTGTCACGTGGTACAAACTGATTTAGAACTCTGTCTGATACTTTTCTGGTAAGCCACACTGGGTTCATCTTTTTATAATTTTTCAAAAACAGCTCTTTTGGAGGGATTTGGGGAAAGTTAGAGAGGTCATGGATATGATTAAGATACATGGATGAAATTGTCAAAAAACACATTAAAATGACAGTTTTAAAAGAAAGTGTTTTTTTCCATTTAATGCATTTTTTGTATCATGTACTTGGATGTTAGCATCACTTAGTTAGCATTTCGTGGGTTATTTTTCCCACTACTTTGTCATTTTCATGTCGTCTTTCACATGAGCCTAATTTCTCCCATGAAGTCCTTTACGTAGTTCTGTAACATGACACACAGTCACAGAGCTACATGCTGTTCTGTGCTATACTAAAGCATAGATATCATTTTGTGTTTCTGTCACTATCTGTCATTTCTGGAGGAAAAACACACAGCAGGAGTAAACAAGAGGGACCTCAGCCCATCGGCTCAACCTTCAGCTGCCTGGGCAGAGATGAAGGCCTTCCTGAGAAAAACACCCCTGTCCGTCCTATCGGTTATCAGAGTGTTGTAATTTCCCAGGATGCTATGCTAAGGGGAAAGAGCCAGGGAAGCCCTGGTGCCCAGCTGAGGAGGAACCTGTTTCCCAGGAAGCAACTTCACACCATCTGACAACCTCAGATCCACCTGAAGCAGAAACGAGGTCAAGGGTGAGGCCACACCCTGGCCAGCACTGCCTAGTACACACCTCTTGCTCCCGAGTGAAATCTGAGACTCATTTCACACAGAATTTTAGCATGTTTCTCTTCTTAATGCAAACATAGCTACACTGACTAAACTGCTTTCCCTTGCTTGCCACTCTTACCCGTCTACACTCAATAAACCACTTTCCCCTGCTCCTCACTGTCACCCATCTCTTCACCTGGCTTGTTGAGAACAGGTGTCTGAGCCTAGCTTGCCAGGGCTTCAGGAGTCCAGGCCTGGATTCTAAAAAACAATAGCACAACTCCTGATGGCTGCTTTTAAGTTTACCATCTGAACTGAATAATGCAGTTGGTAAGTAAGCTATATACATCCTCTTCTTATATACTAGGAAATTTAAAAATCAACTTCACATGTGTCAATGATATTAAAATGTTCATACGGTTTTCGATTTACAGAAATTTGTTTTTCAAAATGAAACACAAAATAGCTTTTTCGTCTTAGGGTCTTAACATTTCTAGAAATTGTAATCCTCCTGGGTGGAAAACAGGGGGGACTTCCCAGAGGAAGGCTGGACAGGTCCAACAGACATTAAAGGGAATATCCCCTCAGGCCACTGCCCGGAGCTGGGCTTTCCCCAACCGTGGATGTGAGCCACACCCAGGCCTCCCTCTCTGGATTTGCGAGTCTGATTATTGGACTCTGCTCAAAGGGCCCAAGACCAAGGGTGGGGAGCTGAGCACTGAACCCGGCCTGCACAAGAGCTACTCTCCCGGCAGATGACCGGGGGACAGGAGAAGGGGCAGTTCTGCAGTCCACCGCTGGCATGTTATAGTCTTTCATTGCTGTGCCGACCCAGGAACGCTCTTCTAAACTGTGTCATCTGCATACATGATTCTGGATGCTTCCCTCTATCATAGCCGACAAGACGACAAATTAGCTCGTACGAGTTCACCGTGTCGGTTCTAATGGCAGGGAAGCGTTTGCTGTGCAGCTGCTAAGACATATAGGAACAGCATCCTAGATTCCCAAAAGGTAAACAGTTGCTATGTATCGGAAAATCCTTGTCCCGGAAACAATTGACTCTCCAAGATCTGTGAGCACCGTTAGTAACGTTGGCCCTGGAGGCCCTCCTTTGTTGCATTCTATCTTCTGGCCACTAGAGGGAACTAGTTGGCCACATCCCAGTCCCTTCCTCAGCAAGCCCGGACTGGACATGGGTCAACAAGGGACCTGACTTCAGCTAGGAAGCATGACGTCCTGCCTTCCAGGTTATATGCCCCATGCTTGTATTTGAACATCCTGTATTTCCACGTAATATTCTTACAGTAGGAGGTTCTCTTGCGTGGTGAAGAGAGCTCATTTTTAAGTGTTTACATGTTCAAATAGCCTTACCTTTTCCATGTCCAGAAATTCTTCATCTAGCTTCGTTCCTTCGGCACCACTTATTTTTTCACTAAAGAGCTGCAAAAACAAACACAGATGCTTTCACTGTACAATGATTCTCTACATTTCTTTCACTGAAATGATTAAAATAAAATAAAAAATCTTGTAATTATCTTAGTTCTGGTTGGCATTGTTTTGTTTTTAAACCATACCCTTTATGGAAACTATCAGGGACCAACAAGATGGCAAGGCGCTTGCCAGGCAGTCCAGACAACCTGAGTTCTCGTCCTGAAACCCATGTAGAGGTGGAAGGAGAACCAACTCCACAAGGTTGTTCCCAGACCCCTGCATGTGCACTGTGACATCTCACATACACACACACACGCACACCAAATAAAAGGCCATGGAAAGATGCACATTTCTCATTTGTTCAAGCTTCACTATTCACCAATCCTCATCAGGTGTCACACAGTAGTTCTAACGTAAGTGGTGGCAAGACAGCTTGGACACAAGGGTAGACACAAGTTAGTGCCCAAACAGCTGGAATGTAAGGGACAGGCGATTACAGCAACTTACCGCCACTAGGACCACATACAAATCCTTACCAAAGCATCAACTGGTAGACTCCCGGGGCTGCTTAAAAAACATCTTATTTTTTAATATTAGTCTGCAGTGTTAAAGGCAAGTCATTCAGACCTGTTTCCTAGAATACTTGGCATGAGCTTGCTTTTTAAGGACAGGCAACATTTCAGTGTGCAGCACTGGGGGAAAAGGTCCGCTAGGATGTGACAATATTTTTAGAAAGGAAAAAATAGAGGTAGGAACGGAAAGAGTGGTTTGCTACTGAGCCCAGATCTGTTTCGAGGCTGTGTGTACGTTAGGAGCCGCATCTCTACCCGCTGAATGCTAACTGCAGGGCTGTGCAAACGTGCACACACAAACACATGCACACACACCACACCAGTGTGAGCACCAAAAAATGCATCCAGGTAATTAGAGGCCGATGTGTGCACCGAACAGCAAGGAGTTTCATTCCGTTGTAGAGAGTGCTCAAGGAAGAATGGAAGAAAATGAGCGCCGAGGAGGCGGCAGAGGCCTCCTCAGACTCCGGGACCAACACAACTGCTCAGAAAAGCCTTTCAGAAGAGCAACTCAGGCCCCAAGGGATTTGGCTTCGTGAGCAAGGAGAATGGACTTCAGTAACAAAGTGTGTTAAATCGTTTTCTTTAGAAAGCATTCAGTTGTGATTTATTTATGGCTTTAAAGCATTAATATGTATATAAATGTCCCAGTAAGCGCTGGGAAAAGGACTGCGGCTTCGGTCTTACGGCTTGCACTGTTACTATCATGCACACACTGTCACTGTGGAATGTGGGACAGGGGGCGGGGTTAAACAGAGACAGGGTTTAACTTAAATCAGAGATGTGATACAGGATTCCCTGAAGAGAGTGGCTACAAAGATGGCCAGCATTCTCCATCGTGCCTGGATCCTACTGCCCCACCACCAGGCTGGCCCTGTGGCCAGCTAGAAAGAGGCCTGTGTGCTGCTACCCACTTTCCTGAAACCCTCTTGCCTGTGGACAAGCCCTGCTAGGCAGAGAAGTGAGCAGTGACCGTCACAGACGGCCACTCGCTCTCCAGAACCACAGCCACCCTGACGACCCACAGCTGAGGGAGCATGCGCAAGAACCTCAAGCCACACCCCAAGCCCAGGAAGGACGTCCAATAATCCGTGTTGCTTTAAGCCACTGAGCCTGAGGTCCTCAAGAGAATCCACCTGCCAGTTCTCACTGTTCAAGCTGAGGACAGAGGTCAAAGAGGCTCACCCCAGGCCTTAATATGAGACATGACCCTCAAAGAAACACCGGAGACTACGCTCTATGCCAAACGCAGTGAGGAGCTAAATCACCCAGAGCACCCTTCCGAACTCTTAGGAGTGATACCCTGAGCCTCTCCTGGGAGTTACACATTCTCTGGCCTTCTCTCTTGCTGCCATGGGAGACGGTAAAAATGGCTGCCACGCTGTATAGCTCTGCCCACTGAGAAACAGGATTTCCACCCTCCACTTGCTTTAGTCAACAGAACGGACTGTACACTGTGCTGTGAGACTACTGACCTCTGTTCCTTCTCTGAGATCCACAAGGTCTGGGCTCACTTGTCAGAGAGTGAAAGGCCGCATGGGGAGACCATCACCGGTGGTCTACAGGGCCGGTGTGCTGCACGGCCAAAGATGACTGGCTTAGCTAGCTACAATCTCCTCCTTTGCCGGAACTAGAGAAGCCCACCCAGAGATCCTGATCCTGAAATACCTGTTGGAGAGCTACCTACTATTGAGAGTTAGATCAGAAACCTTCCATCTACAAGCTGCCTTGGTCACAGCGTTCTATGCCAGCAACAGGGAAACAACTAATACAGCCATTCACAGTCCGTCACCACTGAACGCCCTGCATACAGTCCCTGCTGGGAGCCAAGCACAGTGACCGACACCTGGGATGTAAGCACTCTAAAGATGGGTCAGCCAGCTAGCCGCTCTGTGAGGAAGCTCTCCTGGGCTCTCAAGGTTCACACTCATGCAAGCGTCACTCCTACACGAGGTGACCATATAAATTCCAAGTCAGGGCATTCCCTACGTTCTGGGTAAACAGAGATGACACCGTAAATATCAAAAACAAAACCAGAAAGAAAAAAAAAAGCATTGATTAGAAGCAGAGTAAGTCTCTTTCTGGTCCTGAAAAAGAATTCAGTCCCAGCCTGCTGATCGCAGCTAAGACCCCAGGCCCCCTGGGCATCTTGTCTGCACACAGGGGAAGAGGTGGCAGCAGGGACTCCACTGGATGAAGAGACCTAAGAGTGTGCGCAGAGTGAGAGTGTGGACTCCTGCTCTGCCTAAGGTCTGCAAGCAGAAAGGAAACGGGGGCTGGAAAAGGAATTCAGGTGCAAACCGTATCTGACGCAGCCCCACCTCTGTGGATTAGGTCGGGACCCAAAACATTGCCATGGGAGAGAAGCTACAGCTCTGTGTGAGGGGCTTGGGAATCTGGGGGGGGAGGGGGAGAGCACACCTGCCAGCTACCTAGAACACAGAGGGCTTTAGAGGTCAGAGGATACTTTCCCAACATTATCCTCAATCTAAATTCTGAGTAAATATAACACCAAGAAAGAGAGCCAGAAGGATTATCCAAAATAGGATGAATTCATTGCTAACAAAAGAGCTTTGTGGAACAAGGTGCTAGAAGCCTTACATTTGCTTGGGCCAAAACTGTTAGGTGGGAGAAAACTTCAATTAAAAAAAAAATCACACAAGATAACAGAACTTTAAAGACCTATCTTTAAAAGTTAGAAGTCTTAAAAGAAATAAAGTCTGGTTGTGAAAATCTCAATAAATGAGACTGTCTCACCCAGTCAGGGAGAACAGGCTGAGTGCATGTTATCACTTCAAGTCCGCCATCCAGGAAGGCCCGGCAGGAACTCAGGATGGGAACCTGAAGGCAGGAACTGAGGCAGAGAGGGTGGAGGAGTGCTGCTTACCAGCTTGTCCCTCATGGCTTGCTCAGCCTCCTTTCTCATATACCTCGGGACTAGCTGTGGCACTACACGAAGTGGGCTTAACGACAGGCCATCCTGATGGAAGCATTTTCTCAAAGGAGGTGCCCTCTTCCCCAGTAATCCCTTGTATCAATCTGACCAAAAAAAAAAAAAAAAAAAACCTAACCAGACACAACAGTGAACTCCAGATTGGGCATAGTAAGACCAAAACTAGTAAACAAAGTATTTAAGGGACTTATCAAAAACAAAAACATAAACAAACAAACAAAAGACAGAGCTCCATTTTCTAACCAAAGAGCTAGTCAGGACAGAGCAAGTGAAAGGCAGCTCCAAGATGAAAGGCACACACACACACACCCCGCCCCCGGGGAGGCATCAAAAAATCCATTCTTAAGAATAGGGAGTTTTGGTCCTGCAGTGGTGGCATGTACCTTTAATACACGCACTAGGGAGGCAGAGACAGGTGGATCTGAGTTCGAGACCAGCTTGGTCTACGGAGCAAGTTCCAGGACAGAAAGGGCTACACAGAGAATTTCTGTCTCAAAAAGACAAAACAAAAAAACAAAAGATGAACAGGTTTTTTTTTTCCTATTATACAAATATATAAGTCCTTCATTTTGAAAATATACTCAAGTTACTAAGAAAGATGAATATTAATCAATATCAAGATCTGAAAAGTAAAATCTCCAAGACTATTGTTGGGTGGGGCCGGTAGGGGCGCAGACAAGCCATGCAGCCATAAGTGGAGAGCAGATCTCCTCAGCAGCAGCCGCTGCAGGAGAGCAGGGAGGGTGGGCTTCCAAGAACTCAGACTGGGGAAAGCCGCAACTTCTCTTTAACATGAGAACAAAATAAAGACATCCACACCACCAGGGTCACTGTTGAAAATAATGTTAAAATGCTATTTCAAGGGAACAAAAAAACAGAACCAAGAGGGAAAGTGTGGTATACAAGAAGCAGGTGGGGAATGGAAGTGGACAAACTCTTGTGATAAAGTACTCACTGAAAATAAACAGGGAGAATCTCATGTCTGTGTTCATTCAAACCCCAGGTGATCATAAGGTAAGGACAAGGTAGAGCTGTGGGTGTGCCAGCACCCAAAGCTTGGGCTCTGAGCAGGTGTGACATGGCCACAACTTTAGACAATGGCAGAATGACATCTAAGAAGCATCTCGTCCTATAATTCACAGTTAACTAGAAACGCACAAAGCTATAAAGGAATAGCACTATGTGTGTTTTAATACAGGGTCCTTACCAATACATGGGTGAAGATCCAATGCATTTCAAGCCAGAGGAAACTAAGGAAAGGTGTGCAGATGAGAGCTAGGGAATGGCCAATAGAAACCACAAAATAAGATACTTACAGTCACTCCCAGTAGACCAACAATAATCATGGGTGTATTAAAGGATCAAGTAATAGAATGGATATTGTGGCTTTGTTGGTGGTGCTGGGAATCAAACCCAGGGCTGTGTGCAAATGAATGGATGTTTAAAGCTCAGCTACAAAATATTTCTAGAGTCACATCTAAAGCAAAACATGTAAGAATATTAAGAGCAAATAGATAAATATATACACACTGTGAAATCACTAACCAAAATAAAGCCTTTAATAATACCAGACAGGACATATTTTCCTGGGCAAAGTACTGTCTGGGATCTCAGGCTGCCAATAAAAGGAGCAACCATAAAACTCAGTCGTAATGATACTGCATCAACGAACAGCATAACACACACACACACACACACACACACACACACAGTACATGGGCTTGAAAAGCCAAGTTATCATTGATCAAATGTATGTATATACCTATGTGCCTTTTCAGTCAACAAATTTTAAAAATGTGCATTCTTGGGAGTATGGATAGAGCATGACAAAACTGACCATGCCCAGGTCACAATCAATATCATAGAGAATACGGCTATTTTGTTTGGGGGGTTGTTTGTTTTGTCTGTGTAGCACAAGTAGAGTGGGAATCAACAGTAAAAGTAAATATATAAGGACAAGAGTTTAGAATCCTGCCCCAGAACAGTAATTTGGGGGACTAAGGAGATAGCTCAGTTAGTAAAAACATGCTGTACAAAGACACAGACCTGACTTTGAACCCTCAGCACACATAGAAAAGCCAAGAGCACGCCTGCAGAAAGCCATGCGAAGCAGTGTGTGCCTGTGATGCCAACACCGGAAAGGCAAAAAGAACCCCTAGGGCTTGCTGGCCAGCCAGTGAGCAGAACTGGCAAGCTCCAGGCTGAGAGAGAGGTCCTCACTGATGGAGGGTGAATAAGGGAGACACCTGACAAAATCTCTGGCCTTTGCACAAGCACAAGTGCGCACGCGCACACACACACACACACACACACTCTCACATATGTCCCAACAGAATTGTAAACATCAGGGCTAGCATATAAGAGGGAGAGAGAGGCAAGGTATTCTCTATGAGTTCCAGGCCAGTCAAGATTACTTAGTGAGATATAAATTATAGACAGATGATAGATAGATGAGAGAAAGGTGATAGGTAGATGGATGGATGCATGGAGAGATAGATAGATAGATAGATAGATAGATAGATAGATAGATAGATAGATCAAAACCTGTGAAATGTAGCAAAAGCCATATTTAAAGGTCAAGAGATACCTTTAAAAACACTGAAAAAAAATCCTTCAACTTACTGCTTTAAACCAAACCAGTATCATTCAACCTAAATCAACAAAAATACTGTTCTGCAATCTAATGTTTCAAACTGATACAACATGTTTTATCTAATTGCTAAAGTTAAGGTGTCTGTCAAAAGGCAGCAATACAGTATGCTATAAACACCATGGTCAAGGCACAGCCACACAACACACCCAGAGACAAGTGCACTGCCTCGGCAGACAGGTGCAGAGCCTCCACTAGAAAGCAGATGGAATGAAGCAAATGTTGCCAGGAGGTGTCCACAAAGTTCCGGAAGACAGCCTAGAAGACTATAAGTATAACACCAGGGAGGAGGTAGCATTTCTGAGAGAAAAGCATAAACAAGGCCATGGCACGAACATATCTAGTACAGAGACAGCACTTTTAAAAAATTACTGACAAATTAAAGTGGTAGGATGGTCAGGTAGGCAGGTCACACAGGCAGGTCACACAGGGAGCAGGTCATACAGGGCAGGTCATACAGGGCAGGTCACACAGACAGGTCACACAGGGGACAGGTCACAGATAGGTCACACAGACAGGTCACACAGGCAGGTCACACAGGGGAAGGTCACACAGGGTACAGGTGACACAGGCAGGTCACACAGGGGACAGGTCACACAGGCAGGGGACAGGTCACACAGGCAGGGGACAGGTCACACAGGCAGGTTACACAGACAGGTCACACAGGGGACAGGTCACACAGGCAGGGGAAGATCACACAGACAGGGGACAGGTCACACAGGCAGGTCACACAGACAGGTCACACAAGTAGGTCACACAGGGGACAGGTCACACAGGCTGGTCACACAGGCAGGCAGGTCATGTGCTACTCCTAGCCATGAGCCAGGTGGACTTTAAGCAGGTAACTGCAGGAAGGGATCTTTCCAGAATGATCAGCCAAATGGATGTAGGGGAGGGACCAGACGAACAGGGAGACTCAAGAAATGACAAGAAACAGGAACCATAGGTAGAAACCTGTAAAGGGATGGTGTTGGAAGTCCAGCTTCTTCAGTGTCCCCACCACAAATCACACATCTGACTTGGGCTCTCTAGAGAAACCCTGTGAATCTGCCAACCATACCTACCACAGGAGGCCCCGGGGCCGTTGTCAGATGGAACCCTGTCCAGCTCTAACTCGGCAGCTCCAGTCATCTTAGAAATAGGAAAATGAAAACCAGCAGAGACTACAACAGAGAGCAGTGACAAGCTGTGAAAGAAATGTACCTGGGAAAACCAAAACTCATGCGTGGGGTTCCCATCCATATGCCGCAGTGGTTTAATGGTAAATCTTATCATAGCTTTCGCCACCCTCTGTGCATAATATGTTTTCAAGGAAATCTGGACTTCTCCATCTCTTCTGCTTTTGAAAGAAAAAACAAAGGTTTTGTTTTCATTTTGATATGGAGGGTGGGGATAGGGGAGGGGGTTGAGGCAGCAGATTCTGGGTCCAGAAGAGGACATTGGAGCCCCTAAAGCTGGAGTGCTGAGTGTGGGAGCTGGGACCTGAACCCAGGTCCTCAGTGAGAGCAGCATGCACTTTTGAAGACATAGTCATCTTCTCCAACCACTTCCTCACTTTTCAGAAAACAAACTAAATAGCAATAAAATCAAAATCTCAAAAATGTTTGAAAGACCAATTGGCTGGAGTAAAGCTCTGGGCTACATAAACTTAGGTCACGAGAAACAAAATTCAAAAGATTTCTTTACAAAAACATGTTCAGGGGCTTTAAAATGCTAATGGAAAGTGCTAGATGGACTTGACCGGGGTAGGTGTCTAATATAAAGATAACGCTCTGAGGCGCAGGGCTCTGGAGAGACTCCTCAGCCTCCCCGCAGTGTTCTCCCTCTCTAAGGCTCCTCTGTCTTTTCTTTCTGCCATTTAGCTGCCGTGTACTGCTTCATCAACTCGGAAGATACGGCAAGATTCAACAGCAGGGAAGGATGAACAAAGGGTGTATGTGAGCTTTTCAAGCTATAAATCTTAAACTATCCGTGGAGGCGTCAGAGCAGCGAAGGTTGGGGGGGTGTCAGGGATGGAAGGAATAACACTTCGGGAGGGGCAGCTGCAGGTGCTCCTCCTGTCTTGTAACACAGGATAGCAAGTGGGGGCAGAAAGCTCCAGCCTGGAATAAGCAGCCATCTCTCTCCCTCGTGAGGTAAAAGCAGAGCACACTGTAACCAAGGAAACCAGGATCTAAGAGGCCGAATTTCTGGGAAAAGGGAAAAGCATAAAGAAGTGACCCTGACAGGCTGTTCCCTTTCTCCTGGTGTTTGTAGTGAGTTCTTCCTGGTACAGAAGCTAGACATAAAGAAAACAGCACAAGGACACCAACAAAGGCTAAGGAGCTAGGCAGAGACTGTCACACTATCACAGTCATCAAGTGACTGGGGCTTAGGGTTGTCCAGTGAGCTACCATAGTAAAGATGCTGGAGAAAGAGGTAAATGTCCACAGAATTCATATGCCAAATCACTAGCATCCATGTGGCCATACTAGGATGCAGGGTCTTGAGGGATTAGTGAGTCAAGACTGGGTTCTGATTGTGTAGAAGCTCTTGGACTGGGACTAGTATCTTACGAGGAAAGCCTTCTCTCCAACCATAGCAGCACACAGAGAGCTGGCCATTTGTGAACCAGGAGTCAGACCCTGGCCAGATACTCCACCTGCCTGTGCTATGGACTCCACAGCCCACAGAACCCTGAGAAACAGATGTCTGTTTGAATCGCCCAATGTGTGATATTTTTGTTGCGACAGCCTACGTTTGCTAAAACGGCATCCAAATGGCCAATGAGCGTATGAAAATATTCCAGCTTTATTATTGTCATGTAAATACTTCAAACCACACCGTGACGAGATGCCACCACACTGCTATCAGGATGACTAAAATCATCAAAACATGTCAGCATGAGTGTTTCCTGAGATTAGTGGAGCAACCGGAATACTCAGGTGCCACTGGTAAGAGTACGCATGGCCTGAACAGCTTTGGGAAAAAGTTTGGCAGCATCTGTCAAAGATGAATATAAAAGTCACAGCGCCCTGTGATTCAGCAAGTCCCCTATTAGGTATTTATCAGGCAGAAATTCCTACATGTAAACACATACAGGCAGCATTGTTCAAAATAGCTAAAACCCGTGAACAATGCAAATGTCCTTTGCAACAGTGAACAAGTGAAAGAACAGTTGCTATGTCTGCATTACAACACGCTATAGGAACTAAAAGACACAATGCCTCCGGCAACAAAAGCCAATTTCGGGCAAACAGCTAATCAAGAGTGCCATTGTGCTGGCTAGTTTTTATGTCAACTTGACACAAGCTAGGGTCATATGAAAAGAAGGAATCTTAACGGAGAAAACGCCCCCATAGTACTGGCCTGAAGGCAAGCCTTGATTCATTTTCTTAGTTGATGATTGATATGGAAAGCCCCAGATCATTGTGGGTAGTGCCAGCCCTGGACTGGTGGTCCTGGATGTTATAAGAAATCAGGCTAAGCAAGCCATGAAGAGCAAGCCAGTAAGCAGCACCCTTCCATAGCCTCTGTCTGCATCAGTTCCTGCCTCCTCTGAATTCCTGTCTGATCTGCCTGATTTTCCCCATTGGACTGTGATGTGGAACTGTAAGCCAAAATAAAAACCCTTTCCTCCCCAAGTTGCTTTGGTCATGGTGTTCTATCACAGCAATAGAAGCCCTAACTAAGACAAAAATTGGTTCCAAGTTATGAGTTATCACTGTAACAGACATGATCATGTGTTTTTGGAAGAAACTTTGAACTTTGGGCTAGAAGGATGTTGAGGGCTCAGAGCCCAGGGGACTGTTCTATGTGGGAGGCTAGAAAGAAGAAAGCTGAAGGGAATGTAGACGGTGGAGACCTGGCTTGGGAAGTTTCAGATGGAAGTTGGAGAGCCCCTTAAAGACTATCAGGGAAATGCAGTATTTGGGGTTAAAAATCTGTGGTGTCTTGTCACCTGGTGCTGAAGACTCAGCTGTGATTAACAGGAGACCAGAAACACTGGAGTAAAGCTTTTGCTTTTCTGGGATAATCGATAATGGTCAGATGGGGCTGATGAATCAGCTTTGATTAAGAGGCCAGCAGCAACAAGTCAGAATCCTCTGAGATGAACGCCTCAGGTCAGCACACAGAAGCTGTGGTGGGAGCAGGGAGAGGCTGCATCTCATGCTGGTAGAACAGCCCCCCAGGGGGTAATGGTTTTCAAAGCATGACGGGGTTATGGAAAGAGCCTGGGGCTTGGCCCTGTATGGCTTGGCTGGAGTCCTTGAAGAAAGGCCATTGGTGAAGGTGAAGCCTCAGTAGCAGCAGGAGGCCCAGCATTTTGGAGATGCCAATCGCACAGGCAACCTCCAAGGACAGCAGCAGCCATGGGAGGTGGCCAGCCTGAGCCTATGAGACAGGTCTTAGGGGGCAGCTGGCTACCGGGGGCCTCCACAGCTGTGAGTGGCCCTGGACATCAAGCACTGAACTTCTAACCCTGTTAAATTTTGGTTTCACTTTGATTGGACTGTGACTGTGGACTTATTCTTCCCTTTTGGAGTAGATAAGGCTCAACTTCTATTTTACAGGAGCCCACAGTAAAGAGACTTTGAAATTTTACAGGAAATTTGGATATTTTAGAGAAATGAAAGAGACTTTGGATGATTTAAAAAAAAGACTGGACCTTAAATGAGTTTGAAGTTTTAAAGACTGTGGAAGTTTTAAAATTCGAAATGTTTTATACTGTGATATTGATATTAATAAAAGATTTAGAGGATAAGCAAGAAAAGAGAGGTTATGGCTTAATAAATGATATGTTTTTGTTTTGTATTGGTAAGTGGTCAATTTTGCTGGCAAGTTGTTAGGTCAACTTGCCACAAGCTAGAGTGGGGTGGGAAGAAGGACTCTCAATCGAGGAAGTGCCTCCACAGGAGTGCAAGCCTGTAAGGCTTTCTTTTGATTGCTGATTGGTCCTGGGTACCATAAGAAAGCGCGCAAGCAAGAAGTGAGGAGCAAGCCAGAGGCAACACCCCTTCATGTCTCTGTATCCACCCCTGGTCTCAGGTTCCTGCCCTGACTTTGCTCAGGGATGGACTGTGATGTGGACCTGTAAACTTTTGGTATTTTATCATAATAGTAGAAACTCTAAGATTGTGATTCTTATGTTTTGTGAATCTAATGATATAAGGTCCAAAATTAAAGGTGAACATGCTATGTTATCCTAGTCATGTAAGTCAAAAGTAGCACATACTAAATTTATAGGGCTGGAGAGATGGCTCAGAGGTTAAGGGCTCTTGCTGCTCTTGCAAATGACCTGGGTTTGATTCCCAGAACCTACATGGCAGCTCACATCATCTGTAACTCCAGTTCCAGGGGGATCTAACACACACATCTAGTCCCTGGGGACACCAAGTTTACACATTGTACACATGCATACAGATGCAGGCAAAACACTCAAAACACATAACCCTTTTTCATAGAATATGCTAAAATTTAGTGGTAGAATTCTGTGCTCTTAAGGTATGGCATGAAGGGAGCCTTCTAGTGCTGCTGGTACCTGCATCTTTGTATTTGTGTGTAAGGGGTGTGTGTTCACGGGTAGGTGCACATGCATGGGGCAGTCAGAGGCCAATGATCAGGGTCTTCTCCAAACACTTTCCTCATTATTTCCTCATTTGCCCTGAACCTGGATTTCACCGACTTAGCTACCTTAGCTGCTAGCAAGTCCCGGGGGCCCTGCTGTTGTCACCTCCCCAGTACTGAGATTACAAGCACGTGCCACCATGCTGAGCATTTATGTGGGTGCATGGCAAGCACTCCACAGCTGCACCATGTCCCCAGGCCCCCATACCTGTACCTTGAATTGTTACATGGACATTTCATCAGTAAAGTACATCAAGATGTGTGTTTATAGATGTCACTCACTCCCTGTGTGCGTGTACTGCCTCACGCTGGCCTATCTCTCCCTGCAATCCTGCGTTCAATGTTTTTAACACTTACCTACAGTGTGTTCATTCTAATTTGTTTGTCTGGGAACAGCAGTTCTCAACCTGTGGGTTTCAGTCCCGATAGAGATTACATATCAGATTTCCTGCCTATCAGATGTTTGCATTATGATTCATAATAGTAGTAAAATTACAGTTGTCAATCGACAACAAAATTTTATGGTTGGGAGTACCTGAAAAGGAGGACATTAAGGAGTTTGACCATCTTTACTGAGAAAGAACAGGAAATCACAGGGGCTGGTAAGCTGTGCTGTGTACCCTGAGCCATAATCCTTGCTTTGAGCTTAGCCATCACCATCACAGCGGGACAAGAGGAAATAACCAACCCTGCCAGAAGTGCAGACAGTAAACACTGCACAACTGAGCCAAGATGGCGGACAGCTTGCTTGTATACTTCTCAGCTCAGCCAGGTGTCTTGAAATAAATGTCTAAATCTGTAGAGAGGCAGTGGACACACCCGCAACAGGACTGAAAAACCAGGAAAGGTGCCAGCAGCAATCTAGGAATGGTGAGAAGATGGAGAGCAGGTGGGACCAGAGAGGGGAGAAAATTATCACCAATATATGTGTGGCAGCAAACTGCTCCCAAGATCAAAGTGAATGCAGGGAAATTCCAAGCCTAAATTATGTAAACATCAAAAGAACAGGAGTGATCCCTGAAGCACAATATTGCGAATCATTTAAAAAATTATTTGGAGGCTGAGGAGACAGCTCCCCGTTTAAAAGACATGCTGCACAATCTGACAGCCTGAGTTCAGATCCCCAGAAGCCACGGAGAAGCCAGGAACTATAGAGTCTGTAATCCAGCACACCCCCACCAGCAGAGTCAAGAAAATAGCTGAAAGCTGTAAGGGCAGCCGGCCGGCCGCAGACAGAACAATGAACAGAGACGCCATCTCAAACAAGGTGGAAGGAGAAGAGCGACACTGAGCATGTGTGCCCAGGCACACACACACACACACACACACACACACACACACACACACACACACAGATAAATAAATGAAAGGCAAGAGGGCTGATGACCCCCTCCCATTCTGTTGCCACAGCTCTTCTACATCCAAAGGCGAATCCTGAATCCTGTAGTTACAGCATCTCAGTTCTAATCCCCGCTCCACTGAAAAACAGAGATTTGCCTCCTGGGAAATTATCGAAGTGCTCTGCACCTTCACTTCCTGATATGCAAACTGTGGGCGATAACAGGCCCTGCTTCTCGGGGCTTGACGTACAGGAAGCACTTAGACCGGTGTCTCAGACTAAACAGCCTGACACTAACAGACCTGCATGGAACAGACCCAGGGGCTTGTGCAAGCCTGGAGCCTGCCCCCCTGTGTGGGTGGGCTCACCTGACGGTGAGTGGGTTCTAGAGTAATATCCGGATCAGAGAGAAGCGTCGGGCCTTTCCAAACATCCCAACAGACAGGAGGAAAAGTCTGAGGGCAGTTCCACGCCAGAGCAAAGCCCTGTCTTCCCACAGTGAAACCTTTCTTTGCAGCCTTCCGCTGGTCGCCGTGGATCCAGTGCAAAGCCACCACAGCCACCTGAGTTCAGAAGAGAATAAACTAGGAAAAAGACCCAACTCGCGCCAGACACCTACGGGTCTCAGCCTAGCCCTCCGATCTAATGACAATCTGGAATTACAGAAATCTGAGGAAAGCCAGATGTAAGGAAAAAATGTGTATACTGGTTCTCAACCTCCCTAAGGCAGGCTCTTGAATACAGTCCCTCATGCTGTGGTGACCCCCAGCCATAACGTTATTTTTGTTATTTCACAACTGTGTTGTTGCTATTGTAATGAGTCGCAATGTAAATATCTGTGCTTTCTGATGTTCTCAGGTACCCCCCTGTGAAAGGATCATTTGACACCCACCCCCTAGGGGTGATTAGAAACTGCTCAGGATGGAAGAAACAACGTACTGAGGCTTTTAAACTTTCCACCAACACACACAGACAGATTCAGTATACCCGTGAAACAAGAAAGGACTGCTATGAAAAATGAACCATCAAAGAAGGAGGAAGCTCAATTTTTTTTTTTTTTAAAGTGAACTGAAACTGGAGAAATCTGGAATCAGAATGGCTGCTTAGGAAGACATTAAAGGAAACAGCCCAGCAGAAGAACAAGAGATGAGAAGCAGAGAGAAGTCTGGCTTAGCCTCGAAGCCTCTCCTAGCTTAGCTGAGGCTGCTCCAGACCATCCAATCCCTGAAGACAGTGACTCAGATACCCGGAAAGGTTGCTGCCTAGCCTGGTGTGGGCTTGTTTCAGGAACAGAGTCTAAGCTCACTGAAAGTCAGATGGCAGTTTTGGGTTCTCTCCTTCTTGGGAATTCCAGGGATGGAATGCAAGTTGTCACCACTGTGTACCAATGACGTTTACCTGCTGAGCCAACTCCATGTCCCCAAGAAACTTCATTTTATGTAAAAATGAATATAACCAGTCCTTGACACAGGATACCTCTTTTAACACAAAGATGGCATTTTATACATTTAAGATAATACTGAAAACTACAAAATGTAAAATATTAATATTGACTCAACTATAGGCTTAGGCAAAGTCCCTCACTCCCTGATGACTGCAGACAACTCTATCTTCTTTTTCTCTTTTGGCCTGGGGGTGTCTGTTTGTTTGGTTTGTTTTGTTTTCTAAAACAGAATCTTGCTATCTAGCCTGGAACTCAATATATGTACCAGGCTCATCTGTAACTTGGGAGTCTCTACCTGTCTTCCTAAGTGCTGGGATGACAAAAATGAGCCATCATGTCTTTATCTTATCTATAAATCCACAGAGAGAGTCAGTCCTTTTATGTTATGACAGTAAATAATATATATTGATGTGTAAGCTTTCCAGAGAAAGGCTTTTACACGTCAGGACTTGTTTACCAACAAAAAAACCAAAACAATAACAATAACTAAAGCAATTAATGTCCCCTGTGCACCAACTAAGAATATCATTCCAGTGTGTGACTGTGTCTTCCTCCTTATTCTGGACACCATGAGAGTCCTACTGTTTCCTGGCTTTTAATGTTGCTAAGAATTGTGGATATAAACATGTTTTTGTTTTGGCCCCAACTGTGGGGTGTGGGGCTGATTCAGATGGTCCACAGCAGCAGACTATTTGCTTCATGTGGGCTCTGAGAGGGGCTCTTTGCCAGCAGAAGATAGTTTGAATCTCGGCCTAGAGGTGGTAGAGTGGCTGTGAGAAAGAACAAGGCCGATGCTGCTTCCCCCTTGCTGGCTCCCGGTTGCTGTTGTGAGACAAGAAGTTGGAGATCTCCTAAAAGAAGGCTTGGACTGGCTCCAAGAAACCAGAAGTCCCTAACCAGCAAGAAGCAGCTAAAAGAACTGTGCCCTCTCTCCCACTAACCCTTTCTCTCTCCTACCTGGTGTTGGGGTGCTGGGAGGGTCTGGAGTGGAGTAGGGAGAAAGAGATATAAGAAATATAAATAAGAGTTTTTTAAAAGTATGCCAACAGAGAAAAAGTAGGAGAGGAAAAAGTGTAGTTAACTATTTTCCTGAGTCTTTTGTTTTAGTACTTGGAGCCTGTTTAATTTGTTTTTCTTAGAAAAAAATTAATTTTTTCTTTATGAAGTCCAGTGGGTTTTATTTCCCATTCGTTTGGCTTGGCCTGCCCAAAGGCCCTCTGAGCTTCAGAAGCAAGCCAGCATATTGGCAACACTTTAAAATTTATGGAACTGAAGTTTTAAAATCTCCATCTACAGGCATTGTACAAAAACAGTGTTCCAGAGGCTCAAACCAACAAGAGAAAGAGAGAGGGAGGGAGGATGTCTTCATGTCCCCAACACCAAGGGAGACTCAAGGTAAACCCTGGGACCAGAAGTGGGTTTTAAGATGTTAAGAAGGCCATCCACCCCAAAGAACCTTAAAAAGGCTAGTATCATAGAATACTTGAAAGGCATCCCAAACACTAGCCAGAGGGGAAAATCAATAGGCTCAACTAGGAAATGACACATCTGGCAGGGAGTCAGCTCCCACACCTGCCAGAACCATGGAGATCAAAGCCACCTGGCACAGGCAGCAAACAAGCAGAAACTCCCCTGCACTCTTTCTCCCGAGCCTCCCCACATACCCGGGGGCAGGAAGAGCTCAGGTAGGAGAGCCTCAGGAGAACCACCCCTCCCCATGGCAACAGCCTCCTGAGGTCAGCCCCCACTGAGGAAGGGGATGGACTTCAAGAGATGCTTACTTTGTAAAGGTCATAAACTGATAGCCACATTGTCCTAGTTAGTTTCAAAAGCAACCTGGACAGAAAAGGGTTTATTTCATCTTACAGTCCACCATGAAGGAAAGTCCTGGTAGAAACTGAAGCAGAGAACACGGAGGAACACTGTTTACTGGCTTTCTCTCCACAGCTTACTCAGCTGGCTTTCTTATAGAACCCAGACCATCTGACTGACTGGCTCCTCCCACAACAATTACTAATCAAGAAAATGCCCTACAGACGTGGCTACAGACCAGTCTGGTGAAATCATTTTCTCAACTGATGTACCCTCATCCGGGGACCCTGGTTAAGGTCAAGTTGACATGAAAGCAACCAGCATGGGTGTGTGGCAATAATCCTCCCAGTGGAAAAGAAAACACAACACTGAATGTGGGTTATTTCAGGGTGGTATTTCCTAGATTACCGCCCAGATTATCACGTGATAAAACATATCACCCATACGTTTTCCTCTAACCTATTTGCTCTAGAAGCCTCCTGTATCCATAACTTCCTTTTGCCACTTCGCATACAGTACAGCCCTCACTCACCCCGTGTCTCAGAGCATCGCCCTCATGCAGGCTCAGGGTATCCCACTCAGAACAGCCTGACAGGACCCAAGCCTTTCACATTCTGAAAGGCCAGCTCCCGTTATTTCCCCACATTCTCCAGGCCACCAGCTTCTGCATACCTGTCAGAACTGCCTTCCAAGATGACCAGACACAGACTACCCCATTCTCTCACGTCCCACTCCCTTCTCAACCCAGTGAAAGCCAACTCTGCCCACTGCCCACTCGATGACGACTTTCCTCCTCCTCGTGACAGATTTTGTCCCGGCCCAGGCAACACACCACTCTGTTGGATCATTTCATGTTTCCCCAGCTCCTCTTCCAGCTACAAGCAGCCGCATGTCTTGTAGTTCATCAGACCTAAAATGGAAGTCAGTTGGGGTGGGAGTTTCCGGAAGGCTTTTAATTTCTTAGCATCAGGTGGTCCTCTTTGTTCCTCTTCCCCACACTGAGCATGAGATGTCTTGAGGCTGCAGCAGCCAGCAAAGATGGAGGCCCGACATGACTAAACAGACACTGTCGCCTCCTGTGCCTGGGAAACTACCCAGTCAGCTGAGAAAACTGTGTTTATGGCTGTGACTAAACAACAATCAAAAGCAACTTGGGAAAGCATTGCTTTCGGCTAACATTTTATAGTCTGCCAAGAAGGAAGAACAGGACAGGAACCCAAGGCAGGCACTGAAACAGAGGCCCTAAAAGAATGCTGTTTGTCTCCCTTCTTGTGGCTTGCTTCATTTCTTTCTCATACATACACCCCAGGAACACCAGACCCTGTGTGGCATGACCCACGGTAGGCTGGGCCCTTCAGCCTCAACCACCAGTCGAGAGAACACTTGCCCACAGGCCAATCTAGTTGGAGAAAAATAAGGTACCCTCTTCCCAACTGGTCCCAGCCTGTGTCAAGCTGACCCCCCTCCACCCTGAAAAAAAAAACTGGAATCTAGACTTCATAAAAATATTAAAGTTGTGAATATGCACATGAATGGGTAGATAGGTGATAGGTAAATAGGTAGGCAGGTAGGTAAAAGGTAGCTAGGTAATCTTCCAGTTTAAAAAGAATCAGCCCACAGTCATAGGTGAGAGTCATGGATATAGTGACTTGTCTTTGAAAATAGTAAAATGTGTCCTTCATGACAAAACAGCAGAGAATAGAGTTTTGTTAAAAAATCAGTAGTCAGTCACGGAGTACAGTTCAGGTGCAAAAAGAAAGGCTGGTTAACCAATGCCTTACAATCAAAGATTAAGAGTCACAAGACTGCTTAGAGCTCCCTCGGTCTCTGATATAGCACTCAACACACACACACACACACACACACACACACACACACGCATGCGCACACACACACCTATCCAGTCACCATCCAAACAACTCTAGGATCCATTTCCCGTTTCCTTCACCCCACCCCCCCTTGAACATGTGCTTGGTTTAGTTAACCATCATCTCGTCCCTAAGCTCCCCTGGCAGTTTCCCACCTGTGCTCCTCGAGTGTCCCACCAGGAGCTTTGGAGAGCTGTCATTCCCAAATGGTTTAGTGACTCCCCATGATGCCTTGGGACTCCACAGAGAGTTGTCACCTACAAGAAGGACCTCACCAGTGGTGGCCATTGGCATGTAGCTCCCAGAACCATGAGCTGAATAAACTCCCATTCTGGATAAATTACCCAAAACTTTAAAAACGTTCATAAGTGGTTACCTTTTTCATAGTCACAGAAAGCAGATTAGGGTGTGTGGTGTCTGGACTGGCTTCTGTAGGTTGGATGTCACTGAACTGCACGGTATTGGCCATACTATCTCTAAGCCTGCAATCCCCTGGCCCGCAAGCCACCCACAGAGTGAAGAATGTAAAATAGAACTTCTCATCATTCAATCAGAAATGTCAAAAATAGAAAAAAGAGGAAAACATGATGATTCATTGTTCATGGTTCAAAATAATTTATGATCTTCCTCTGGGACACTTTTTAAGAAACATGTTGGGACATAACACCACAAAAGCTGAAAACAATCCTGCTTATAAAAGAAAGCCTGAACAGGAAGTCACAAGAGAAAGGCTCGGGTCTGTCTGACTGTTCTTCAACGATAAGCTGTGTCCTTCATAGTCAACAAAGCAACAAAGAATATAGATTCAGGTTTAAAAGAAATAGCCAAAGTCAGGAACTCGTAGATAGTGAAGCCGACTGGAGGAGAGGCTGAATAGGCCCCTCCTTTGCAGATTAGAACCTGCATCGCAGTGGGGGTACCCCGAACTCCCTAACTCCAGGTTCTCCCATCACTCGCTGCAACAAAGCCAGGGTTCAGTGAACCTTCGGACAGGAGCCACAGAAATGTCTCCACAGTGTGGTCAGCTCCTCTTGTCCTGGGCATCAGCTCTACGATGCTGAGAACCGGTGCAGACTGCTCTCCCTCTCCACCACAGGGCTTGATGTCCAATGAGATCACTGAGTTCTTTCCCCACACACTGGCTTCACAGGAGAGAATTGCTAATTGCACACTCATCATTTTTAGAGATTTGAAGTGTTCTGCCCAGTTCACGAACCCCAAAAGACCAGGAATAACTAGACTCCGCTGTAAATACATGAGGTTCTTTTTATTGTAAATCATTACAAGCTATAGCTTGGGCCCACAAACCCCCACTGCTGAAGCGGTGGGAGCCGAGCGCCCTGTGCCCAGGTTAGTTGGGTGATTTAAAGATTCTGGTCCATCCCAGCATGCCCAAGGCAGGGACGATTCCTGCCTGGCAAGCATCTATTGGTCAAAATGCTACATTTTGAATTGATTGGCTATAGGAAGGTCCCTAGACCATTAATGATCTGGTGTCCCTCCCTAGGGGGATGGGCCAGTTTCCTAGCAACTGTTATCTCTAGTGGGTGGGGAAAGAATGCAGTAAGGTGGTCCTTCCCCCTAGGGCATTACTGGACTTCTCCACCCACCTAGTTCAGGCCTTGATTAATAATAGCTGATTTTTAATCTTTTGGTCTCTCAGAAGGAAATGAGAATATGAGTAAAACAGGAAAATAGAGGAGAGAGGAAAGGAAATGGGGTACTTCAGGCTACCCTCAATCAACTGGATCTCCATCTAGCCACAAGAGCATTTCCAGGATTTCATAAAAGCCCCCCAAACTCAGCCTCAGGGAGCCCAGACCTTTCGAGCTTATATGCAATTGTCTGACTTATATGCAAATGTCCTTAGGAAGCCTGATACTATGTACAACGAATAGGTACCAATTTAAATGAAGACAGTGCAAAACCAAATGTTCTTCAGCTTAAAAGAAACATTAGAAAGCCTATGACACATGAGTATCGCAAAGAATCAGAGATTGTAAATATGACACATGTGTGTCAAGGTTTGGAGACCTTACTACTGTGTGGAAGGATGTGGAGCTCGTTCCCCTCAACATGAGACCCCACAGAAGAAAAGTCAGACTCGCTGCCCTCCAACCCCTTCCCCGCCCCTTCTCCATGTCCCCCTCCTCCCAGCAGCCAAGATCCCGAACAGAGCCTCCCCCAGAGCAGTGCCCTTCCAAACTCTCCCAGGGCCTGGCAGCCTCCAGGCCTCCTTTGTTCCTTGTTTGTACCAGGTCATTTTATCTCAAGGCTAAAAGAATTAAAAACAAATGAGATGTCATTGGCATTGTAGTGAAAAAAACAGCAACAATAAAACTTACTGTTGGGCTATTCTGAGACACTGATAAGGGAAAATGGTAGAAACAGACACGTTCTTAACTTGCTGTGAAAGCATCCATGACCTCACCTAACACTGTACAGCGGTGGAAAGTCCCATGCCAAGCTGCTTTCTGCTGCTGGAGTCATATTTTAAACTTATTTTAGAAACTGTCTTATTCGAAGTATCATCAAAGAATTCTTTGGTAAAAACGTAAGAGTGTTGATGCAGAAATCACCCTCCGTAACTATTTGCCACATAAAAATCAGATTTGGGGATAAAAAGTTGAAGACTTAGGGAGGGAGGTAACTAAGTGTTTTCAGCTATTTTTTTGTCCCTTTTGTCACTTGTGTGATGTCATAGAGGTTAAACAAACAAACAAACAATCTCATTGTACTGCCGCACACCACACAGCGCAGAGGAGGGGAACTGGTGGCTGAGTGGGGGATGCCAGCTTGTGTTGATAGCTTTTAGTAAGTGGAAATGAACATCGCTGACTTCAGAATTTGAATCACTTTATAAGAATTACCACACGAGACATAACACTGCTGAAGTGAAGCAGGGGGACCACGATTAAAAATAAAAAACGAAACCACAACAAAATGATTCAGCAGGGAATCACAAGCAAAAAGCCTGAATAGCTCCTATTTCTCTTTAAAAACAGGAAGATGCATCCTTCAGAACGACACAATAAAGATAATGTACCTTATGTTTGGAAACAGCCGCCACAGAGACTTTTCCTAGAGTCACACCAGAGTTTCTACCGAATGTTTGAAATGAGAAAAGACCATTCATCTGATGGCAAAACAGATTTTAAAGCCTTCTCCTTTGCTTCCTCACCTTGAAATGGCAGTCAGAAAACCCAGCCATCTGGCGCTCTTCAAAGCACGTATCACAGCTATCATGACCAAACAAGGATAGAGATCCTGATCATGCAATTCCCAGGTGACTTAAGGAGGATTGCCTAGATGAGATCCAACAAACCTGCAAAAACCGAGGTCAAGGAGGCCTCCTCCACACTGCAGGGAAGGGAGACATACAGGCTGGTCACATCTACAGAAGTCTGAAGGAGGCTGTCCACAAGAGAAAATACTTCAGGACTTAAGCTTTAAACTTAGACCAGAGTTGTTTCTGGTGTCTGGGGCAATAGTGCTGATAAGTAATAGCCTCAGTAAGAGATTAAAGCTGAGAGAGAGGGAGTCAGAGAGATTCCCGTTAGGATAGCCACTCACTTCTGTGGCGGCTCTAACTTTGAGAATGTTGGTACCTGAATGAAAATGAGAACGTGACCTCCCCTGGTATGGTTGAGGAGAAGGTCTTTTGTTGTAGTTATGAGAGAGAACACAGCCAGAGGCATCTGGAAGAGTCCAGACTGAACCTGGCCAGCAGAATGAACTGGGCCCTGAGGGCTGGGAGAAGGAGAGTGAAAGAGAAGGAGGAGAGGAACAAGGGAGCAGACCAGGAGAAGGGGAGGAACCAAGAGAGCATGTGGCCAAATGGTTGGGTTATACAGGAGAAAAGAGAAGCTGGGGAAGGAAGGAGGGGCTCAGGGCCTAAGTGCTGGAGAGGAGACAGGGTTCTGCAAGGCACTGTTGCAAGGCTGGGACCCTGGTGGCCAGGCTTGACCCCTCTGATAGGCACTTCAGCCTTCAACACTAAATTTCAGCCTCCCTTTGTCCCCTCACGAGCAGGGTCTCAGTGAGAGCACTTACATCAGTATTTTAACTGTAATTGTTGCCCAGGCCTGCACCACTGAGCTCCAGATCCACGTATCCAGCAGCCCTTTCACTAACCCTGCATACTTCAGCACGCCACGCTCTGCCTTTTCTCCCCCACTGCTGCTCCTCTCTATGCCCTTTCTGCTGCCCCTTGCCCTTACCCAGGAGACAGGAGGAAGGTCTAGCCAAAGACCTCCCATAGTATGACTCCCTGTGACTTCAAACCTGCACACAAATCAAAAAGTAATTCAATTTAACTTTGCAAAGTACACGCTGTCCAGGGCACCCTTCACTGACAACCTGCTCCAAACCAATCTACTGGCCACAGTCCCCAGAACTGGCCATAAAGCGAGCAATGTACCTTTCACATCATTGGAGGATGTTCTAATCTGAGCCCTTTGCTGCTCAGGACCTATGAAACTATCCATTTTTTCTGTCCCCCAGCCTGGAGCCAACATGTAGTCTGCCTCAGTGGTGCTTCCCTGACACCCCATAGCTCAGGCTGTATGGCCGTTGGCTCCAGTTACACTCTGAAAAGGCACTGGGGAGTGGGAAGGGTAGACAGCTTTCCCCTGAGCTTTGGGCTTTCCATGGTCACCTCTTCCCTTCAGTCCCCTGCACACAAAGGCAAGAGGGGCTCTTGAGAGTTTCTAATCTTGGGCTTACACCACCCGTTTTTACTTTTTTCAGGCTTCCAGCATCTAGACAGACAAATTCTAGTATGAAGCCTCTTGTCCATGAAATGCTGAACACAGCTGCTCTGCCGAGTTGGAGCCTGGCTTAGAGAGGAGATTCACCTTTGCTCTGAGGTTTGTTTGCATTTGTTACACACGGTAGCTGTGCTCCCAAAGCATCATGTATTATCCTGCCAGGGATGCTGTTCAGACCAGAGGAGAAGGGTCAGTAACAGCAGAAGGCAACAGCAATGAGAGAACAGCTAGACAGGCAGAAATGGCCGTTCTGGGTCAGGCACACATGCGACTACGTTCTCCCAAATTCACTCATGTAGTGAGTCCTTAACAGATTTAGAAATTACAACCTGGCCAGTGAGACAGCTCAGTGGGTAGATGGCTCCTGTCACGCCTAAGGGGAAAAAACTGGACTGGAGAGATGGCTCAGTGAGTGAAGGCTTTGACCACCAAGCCTGGCACCTGAGTCTGATCTGCAGAGCCCACAGTGGAAGGAGACAATCAGCTCCTGAAAGCTGTCCTTCGACCTCCACGCATGCTCACTGACACACGTGCACACTCACACCCCCCGCCTACAAAGTAAAGACAATGCTTTATAACTTTTAAATACAGGGGCTGGAGAGACGATTCAGTAGTTAAGAGCACTGTCTGCTCTTCCAAAGGACCCGGGTTCAATTCCCAGCACCCACATGGCAGCTAGTGTGTATAACTCCAGCTCCAAAGGATCTGGCACTCTTACACTAATGCACATAGAAGTGTTAAATACATTTTTTTAAAGTTTCTCAAACAAAGTTTAAATATAGATCAGTTGTGGTGACACATGCTATTGGTTCTAGCACCCAGAAGGCAAAGGCAGGCAGATCTCTGTGAGTTTGAGTCCAGCCCAGTCTACAAAGTGAGTTCCAGACCAGAGGGGCTACACAGTAAAAGTTTTGTTCATTCAGTTATGTATTTCAATTTTTTTTTCTTTAAATTTACAGAGCTGATACATAAAACAAGCAATTTACATACTTATGGGTTACCAGATGATATTCTAATACATGGTATGTAGTGGATAATGTTGAACTCAGGGTACACTTATCTCTGTAGGCATCTTTGTAGTGAGAAGTTCAAGTTTCTTTCTTGTGTCTTTGTGAGTTGTCCTGTACATTACTGTTGTCTGTCATCCCCCTAATCTGCAGGAGCACCCCAGAACACCATCTTCCTGCCCAGCTACTGAGCGACCCCTCTCCATTCCTCCTGATTCTCTCCATTTTTTTTTTTTCATTTTTTTGGTTCAGGTGGTTTTCTGCTTAGGTTTGTACTGTCTATTTAGGTGTTCATCTATTTGGGTGTTCAATCTATTATCTAGACAGATAATTTCTATAGTCAAGCCAGCGCCCAGTATTTCAGTGCATAGTTAAAACATACTTTGCAAATTTTCATTATGCAGTATATGAGTACAAAATTGGGGGGGGTAATGTGTTTGTGAGTGCATATGCATGTGTGAGAAGGTGCAGGTGTCTGTGTTACATGTCTGTGTAAACTGTGTGTGGGCACACTTGACCATGTGTGCAGATAGGCAGTGTTGGCTGTCTTCCTCTGCCATCTCCATCTCAGGCTTTGAGACGTGGTGGCCTCTCAGCAAAATTCAGCTAGGCTGGCTGAGACTCACCCTTCTGCCTCCCTCCCCACGGTTTGAGCTTACACAGGACACTGACACACCCAGCTTTTATGTGGGTTCTAGGGATCCGAACCCGGGGTTTCATGCTGTGCAGCAAGCACGTTAGCCACTAAGCCATCCCCCAAGCCCCAACATAAAGTATTTTAAGATCCAAACACTCACTCCTGACACATCTCCACCCCTTTCTCCCTCTACCATCCCAGGGAGCCCTAACAGGTCTCTCTGCCTCTTCACACTTGTCACCTCCACTGCAGAGACCCTGTTCTAGCTCCTCTGGTGCCTGACCCTCAGCAGACAGCATCCCCACCCCATCCAGTACCTGCAGCTATGTGTTAGCTGACACCTATGTACCAGCATGGAAATACAAGGAACCGGTGAGCTGTCACACACAAATTAGTAACAAGAAGATTCCACCTCTAGGGAGATCACTGCCCCTGGGTCTCAGGTCTCTGGTCCCTTTATTCTTGACCATTCAAGGGCATTTATGTAACAGGCAGGCTTAGAACATCAGTGTCTCTCCCCAAAGAAAGGCACACACAGGTTTGCTTACTATCCGATATAGCAGACAATGTTTCCCTTGGGGGCAAAGGTCAGGTACGCTTACAGCCCATTATAAACATCCCAGATCCCGAGGCTCAGGCTTCCCCAGGCCTCCTGCAATCCACCTGGGGCTCAGCTCACTGGGCATCTGAGCGCTCACGTAGTGAGCAGTGAATCCATTTGCCTCCAACCTAGAATTCTTGGTCCTTTTTTCAGCATCTGTGACGCTCACAAGGAGGGCAAAATCCCACAGCCTGAACGCACAGTTCCTGACTAACTGTGCTAAACAAACCATCAACCTAAAAGATTAAATAACCATCTCATTATCTGGAATCGGGAAAGAACTGTTTAACAGCATAGGTTAAAAAAACAACAACACAAGAACACTTTGGGAAATTTCTGATAGACTTGACCATATCAAAATTAAGTTCCATTGGTCAACATATTCCATTAAAAGAGGAAGAGAGTCAGGCTAGAGAGATGGGCCAGTTGATGAAGTGTTTGCCACACAAGTATGAGGACCAAGTTTGATCCCCAGCACCCACCTAAAAAAGCCAGGTTACGGTGGCACACACCTGTGACCACACAGCTGGGAGGCAGAGATGGGAAGATCCCTGGCACTTGATGGTCAGCCAGTCAAGCCAAATCAGCAAGCTGCAGGTTCAGTGAGAGACCTTGTCTCAAAAAAATATGAATGAGAATCTTTGAGAAAGACAGACATCAACCTCCATTCTCCATACCCTCATGCACACACGTGCACACACAACACAAACACATATATATACATACATATATATATATATATATATATATATATATATACACACACAGAGCACAGAGAGAAGGTATTTGCAATAAGTAACATGTCGCCAGCCATGATGATAAACACGTGTCCATCATAAGCATATTTAAGTTGATAAGAAGCTAATTCTATAGAAAAATTAACAGAGGAGTTAATTCACAATAATAGAAATCAAAGTGCACAGGAAGTGCAAAAGAAGCACGTGACACAGCTCTCAACCTCATTCAAAATCAAGAAAAGGCAAAGGGAAGTGGAAATTTTCATGTCCCGCTGTTTTGGCAAACTGTATGACACATGCTGTATGACTCAACTGTCTGACGCCTGGGTCCGTGTCCCTAAGGGATGGAGGGAGACTGTCCATGATGGCCGTAGTTTTAATAGCCGAAAACCTCAGAGCAGCCCAGAAGTCTGTGGCTACAGGAGTGGATGAGTAAAGCATGGTATAGTTGTGACAGGACTAGCAGCTCCACGCCCCACCCCCCACCCTACCCCCACACACCCGCCCCACCCCCATACACCCGCAGGTGGCAGCAGCAGGGCTCTAAAGCTCCGGGGTACAGAGGTTTTCACAGGCCCCTTGAAGGCAGGGTGCTATTCCCAGGGGGAACAAGGGAACAGGAGACAGCTGGGATAACAGGCCAGACCTTCACCCACACGGCTCTCGCCCCTTTCACCGCCCTTGCCTGCTGCCCAGCCAATCAGGGCCCACCTGAATCTACATAAACCCCTGGGTGCAGCTCTGGGCCAGCACCCACGGTGGACCCGTGCCTCGTTCCTCAGAAGCAGGGCCCCACACCTCCGCTGCACACATCAGGAAGACCTGCTCCCGTCTTCAGTGGACCCACCAGACATGCCCAGGAGGAAGGGCTGCTCTCGCCTCAGCGCCAGGACTGGAGCTCCTGACACCTCCACTCTGGTGGCCTGCTCTCCTAGGCTCCTCAGAGGCCCGGCTCTTGGTAACACCCACCAGTAAGGTCTCAGAATGTTAACACCAACAGAGAGCCTCTCTCGGCAGACAACCCGGGGGCTGCACAGAGTTTAACACCTGCCTGTAATCGCTCTCCTTTGGTACCCCAGGCGTGAGAGCTCTGCACTCTAGTGCCTGCCTGCAACCCCACTCAGCGGGCATCCCTAGGGTTGCACAGCATTTAGGGGTGTAGCACTTGCCAGACGGCCCCTTGGTTGGCATCCTGCCAGCCACCACACGTTGAGATGTCTACCCTTCATTGGTTCTGTCATTCCCACACAAGTAAATGTCCTCCTTTTTTACCCTCCTGTCTCTCTGTTTAATTCTCTGTCACGGCAGAGCATGAAGCCATCAACCCCACAGCGATTCTACACTGCGATGAAGAACAAGCTACAGCTACACAGAACAACACAGACGGACCCTGAAAGGTCTCATATACAAATAATTTATCATGGCCCTGGTTTTGCTAAGTCTCAAAGAAGAGGAAGTAGCACCTGATACTCAGGAAAGCTGTGGAGGTTAGAATGAGAATGGCCCCTTAAGCCAGGATATTTGAATGTTTGGTTTCTATTAGCAGACCTGTTTGGGAAGGATTACGGGAAGGTGTGTCACTGGGGGCGGGCTTTGCCGTGTCAAAGGTCCACGGCCTCCTCGGCTCTCCGCCTCCTGCTTGTGAATCAAAGGTAAGCTCTCAGCTACTGCTCCAGTGCCATGCCCGCCTGCTTCCTTCAATGATGGCCCTGGATTCTAATCCTCTAAACTATGAACCCAAATGAATGCTTTCTTTTATAAGTTGCCTTGGTCATGGTATTTTGTCATGGCCAAAGAAAAGTAAGACAAATGTTTAAGTTCTAAAATATAAATATGATTAATAACATTATCGTCTTGAGGAAGCTGGTTTGTTTCATGACCTTAGTGGGGATACAATAGCATTTACTTCATAATAATCTACAGTTATGTTATATGCCCCTAAACAAGAGGGGAAAAAAATCAGACTGAAAAAATGTCCAGGCAGGGTAGCTCACGTCACACTCACGAGGATGAGGCAGGAGGATCACTTCAAGTTCAAGGACAGAAAAGAAAAGAAACAAATAGTCAGGTCACAGAACACTAGCAGCATGGCAGAGTCCCTCACCCACCAGCTGCCACCACCCTGCCCTGGACTCCCACACTATGTCACCCCCCACTATGGTTTACCCAAGTTTCTCATCTGTGTGGAAATGGACATGAATGAACAGAATAGTTAGAGTACGAACATTTTCTCTCCTCAGTAGAGCAATTAACTGCGGAGATGGGCATGCTTCCTTCAAGAATAATACCCCCTTTTTTTTTTTCCATAAAACAGACATCAGTTCAACTGAAACAAAGATACCTAGCAGGGCTTTGCCAATGTGTGTAAAATCACACTGATACCAATATAGCTGAGCGAAAACATTGTGCATGGCATTAACTCCTTGATGTTATTTGGAATTGTGCTGGATTTGTTACTTCATCTATATTTAAATTGAAATGAGTTAGGAGTTGATAATTACTTAAAAGCTGTAAGCACAGGTAACGTTTTGTTTTCTGTTTATACATTGTTGATTAAAGTTAACGGAAGTGGTCTTTTAGAAAAAGTCTACCTGGCAACCAGCCCCCACTCTCACTGTCTCCCTTCTCCCCTTCTCTTTGCCCAAGGACAAGCCCACAGCTTGTCTCTCAGGCAGGTACCGTCAAGCAAAATTTATGCCAGTCCCGCTTCTCATACAGGTGATCAAAGCTGGGGACCAAAGGAGGCTCAGTCAGTGAAGCCAAGGCAAAAACACCTGATCTGGGCCTGGGGTCAATCCTTTGAAATGCAAATGACTATGCCCAGAGCTCACTCTGGCAGCACCCGGGCCAGAGCCACCCCTGTTCCTTGTCTCAGTGAGACTCACAGCTGAAAACAACACTAAGGACATTTCCTGTAGTCCTGGAGTTCAGAAGTGTGAAGTCAGCCTTTCAGAGAAGAAATCTACATGTCAGCAAGGCTGCTTCCTTCTGGGGACTCCTGGGGAGACTCTCGTGAGTGTGCTTCTTCAGAAACATGGGTGAACACTTTTGTCTTTCCAAAATGTGGGCATTTCATGGTTAACAATAAGTTTATAAGATATGGCAGACTTTAATGGCAGCAATTTACCATATATCTTGGCTGTCCTGACAGCACTGGCTGAGGTAAACACAGGTCTTTTTGCTCCAATCTTAATTACTAATATCACACAGTATACCTAGGCTCTATGGCTGGCTGGGTTAAGAGGAGTTCAGGTCTTCAAAGTCTAAAATCAGGAAAGCTTTCACTCTCTCTCTCTCTCCCTCTCTCTTTCTCTCTCTCTCTCTCTCACACACACACACACACACTCACACACACACACACACACACACACACACACACACACACAAACCTGTGGCCAGGTGCCAGGTTGGTAGGATCCTTCTAAGTGCTAGGTATCCATATCTTAGGGGTCCAGAGGGAGTTGCACCCCTTTTGTCTCACGTCTCTGTTAAGTTATCAGGCCTGATTTTTCCTGATTTGAATACACTCCTGCGTCCCTGGAGTGGCCACTTCCCCAGTATTTAAATAGGAAGGCAACCTCATTTCCAGAAGTAAGTTATCTATCAGCCTGTGTATATGGGCAAACACCCAGGTTCCTTCATCCATCTTCAAATGGAATCAGAAGCAGCTTGTAAAGTGAAGACACGGAGCAAGGTACAGTCTGAAGAAAATGACTGTCTTACACAACATGGAGGAAAAGAGAGCACAAGATCCTTCAGCTTCTGGAAATCCCCATACTTCTCCCTCCCTGTTTTTATAAGTGCATTTGGGAAGCTCCAGGGAGGCAGCTTGAGAAAATCCTCACCCCACCCATGCTGGAAGACACTTTTGTGATATAGCTGCCATTAGGCCATCCATGCCCCTCCTGTAAGTGACCCCAGTCATGCCCTGGTTCACGAAGCTGGACTAGGGTGGAGCAATTCCTCCAACCTGTCCCAGGTTCCCTAGTGGGATGAACAGACGCCTGTCCATGACACCCCAACCACACATGCCATCTGCACCTCGATGCCCTTCTTCCATCCCGCACCAGTCTTAGAAGGACCCGCCACAAAATACACTGGAAGGAAGGAGCCAGCCAGTCCCAACCAGAGTCACATAGCCTCCATGCACACTAGCCAACCCTAATCAAGGTCACACAGCCACAATAAACAATTCCCCTTTCTGGCTTTAAAAGGGGCCTTCCAGCTCCCCTCAGGGTCGCTGCCATTTTGTGAGGATGGGGACCCCAGCATGCTGGAATTCTCTGGAGAATAAACGCTCTTTGCTTTTACATACTACTCGAGTCTGGGGTCTTCCTTCAGCTAAATCTCAGGCCTAACAAAACTAGCTCAACCCCACCTGCAAACTCCCACACAAAGAATTCTCAAGGGTGCCAGCCATCCAGACATGGACACCTTGGGAAGCCAGTACTCTATTACTATTACTGCACAGGCTACTGTTCCCAGGCAGGAGAAGGTCTGACTTCTGAAGCTGGGATTCAGGATCAGCCCATAACTTTGCTTATCTATCAAGAAGGCCAAAGCACACAAACACCTACCCCAAATGTAACCTATTTCCCAAGCGCAGCTCTACATGAATTGATTTACGCTATATGGTACCCTGTGATCTATCAGCCTATCCATAGACTAGTTTTGTTTTGTTTTGTTTTTATTTGGTTGGTTTGGTTTTTTTCAAAATAGGATTTCTCTGTATAGCCTTGGCAGTCCTGGACTTGCTTTATAGACCAGGCTTGCCTTGAACTCACAGAGATCTGCCTGCCTCTGCTTCCTTGAGTGCTAGGATGAAAGGTGTGTGCCACTGCACCAGAAAAACATCTCATTTTTAAAAGAAGGACAATAATTCAGTTAATCTGCTTTATAAAAAAAGGTCGTTAGTTGTTTTGTATGAAAGACTGGCTTACAGAGACACTGCCTGAGCGCTGCTAAGAACCCTCCAGCAGCACAAAGACCAATCACGTTTACTGGAGCTCCCAAACTGTACGTGGGGCCTGTCAGCCAATCCTCCCTCTCACTACTACTTAACCACCTCCGGCCAGATTACACCTGTGCCTCCAGCCCTCAACAGCCTACTGTGCATTCCTAAATTCAGTTTAGAACCTGAAATTCGAAGGAGACACTCTTTGTGTTGGAGGGTGGGAGAAGCTGCTGCTCATCATATTGCAAAAAACTTCCACACTTTATCATCCCAGACTCCAGGAACTGGGGTGTTGGCCCTAAGCTCTTAGGATCCATCACACACAATCCATGCCCACAGGAGGAAGCAGAGTGCAGGGAGGCCTGGGGGTGGGTTGGGGGGTCTCCTGGCCAGGAGAGCAGACTTAAGAGGAAGGAGTGAAAATGATACTTTGGAGAATGAACAGCACTTGCAGAGCCTGGAGCCCGGAAGGGTTCACTTAGATGCAGGGAAGGCCTGAGCTGCTTCCCCGTCCTGGTGCTATTCCATGGTCTGAATCTCCAAGTCATGCTTGGTTTTGCGTAAAACAAGTTTCCTTTTTATTGCCAGGTAATTAAAATTCCATAAGTTTATCATTAAAAATGTTGACCTGGCTCTAACTTGATTACATAGTTTCCCAAAGACCCTTCCAATTCCCCCCGGCCCCCACTCTCCCCCTCAGCTTCATGCCGAACTCAGCGCTGTAGGAGACAGGAGTGGAAGATCTCAGGCGGGCCCAGCAGAGAAATACAGGTTCCCAGCAAGCCAGGGAGACTGGGCCAGCTGTGCCTACCTTGTTGTGCAGTCAATGAGACCTGTCTGAAAAGAGCATCTGGATTTGTCGTGAGGCCTGTGATTATGGCCTGTGATTATGTAAATGCATTTCAAAGGATTCTTTTCAAATTGTTCTAAAAGTTGAGAAGGCAAGAGATACAGCCTTTTTTAACACTGGAGAGGTAGGGAAAGCATGCTAGCAGCTAGGTCTCTCTGTGGCTGTGAACTCCCCCATGTTGTCTGCATAATGTCACCTCCTACTTGGAGGCAGCTGGTGGGGAAAGGGAGGGAAGGAGGTGACAGTCGGGTAGTGAAGAGACAGCACAAAGGCTGCACACAGATAGCAAGGCGGAAGAGGAGAGAGGAAAGCTCAGCTCAGCAGCTTCCTGGAACCAAGCGTGGTTTCAACACCTGACAGGCTCTGAGGCTACAGGTGCTGCCAAAAGCAAAATCTTTAGAACATAAGGTGTGTGTGTGTGTGGGGGGGGTGTGTGTGTGTGTCTGTGTGTGTGTGTGCACATGCTGTGTGTCTATGAGTGTGAAGACTAAAGGATGATCTCAGGTGTCACACTGCTACCTACTCATCCACATTCCCTTTGAGACAAGGCTCCTCACTAGCCTGACTCCAGCCAAGCAGGCTGGGCTGGCTGGCCAGGGATCCCAAGGGAGCCAGCTGTCTCCACAGGCTGTATTCCAGCAAGTGACGGGAGGTTCAGGTTTCAGGAGATGGCAACAGGTTTTTACAGCTAAGCATCCCCGCCAAGGTGTGGCCCATGCCCACGCCCACCATCTTTAGCTCAGTTCCTCTCTCCTGCCAGGTGTCTGACAAGTTGTCAGAATTTGTGAAACCCTTTTGGAGGAGACAAGCTGCAACCAGCTTCAAGGCTTTTCCTTTTCCAAACACGAGATTTCTGAAGAATTTTCAGTTTTGTTTTGTTGTTGTTGTTTGTTTGCTATTTGTTTTGTTGCTGTTTTGTTTGTTTTTTGAGACATTTTCTCTGTGTAGCCCTGGCTGTCCTGGAACTTTCTCTAGACCAGGCTGGCCTCAAATTAGGAGATCTACCTGCCTCTTCCTCTGTCTCCAGAATATTGGGATTAAAGGCATAAGCTACCACCAGGCTAAATTTTCAGTTTCTTAAAGTCCACACTTTCAATGGTCTGACAGCCAAAGCTAGTAAGGCACAAATACCTTTCTAGAATATCTTCATGCATTCATGCCAGGACAGTTACAGAGGAAGAGATCAACAAGAAGAAGAAAGAGGAGGAGGCGGGAGGAGGAGGAAGAAGAGGAGGAGGGGGAGGAGGAGAAGATGTTGTGACCCTGAAACTAAGAAGTTGGTAGGGGGCTTCGAGACCAAGAAAATAATGTTCATGGGGATTTATAGATAGTACACACCAACGGCAGAGATAGCACTGTGTAACAAAAAAAATTCCATTTTTCATTTTTCCAGGAAAATGAAAAGAACTAGGGCAGCGAGATGTCTCAGCAGGTTAGGCACTTGCTGCCAAGTGTGCTGACCCAAGTTCAAGCCCCAGAACTCACATAGTGGAAGAGGGCAGATTCCAATCATCTTTAGAGCTACACACACAGGTACAAACACACACACACAAAATAAATATGAATGCAAAACACCCTATCGTTGTTTCCTTAGTAAATTTTATGCTTGGATTACAGCCATAGCACGGCACCTACTATCAAGGAGTTCAGAGCTGAAAGACACTGACTTCCCCGCTTGCTGGTGCCTATTTTTTTCTCACTTGCTAAAAGCCAGAGAACACGTGAAGATTGTACCTGGCTCCAGATGTCAGGCTCTCTGCCACTCCTACCTTGCTTCTCACCCAAAATTAGCTTGGCAAAGCAAAGCGGGCACCTTGTACACTTAGCTCAAGGTTCAGGCTCTGGGATGCGAGGCTCCATGGCAATCCTTTACTTCGTGCCCTCTTCTGACTGGCCAGTTTTCCTCTGGGGAACCCTGCTGTACCCTGCGTGGTGGTGGGCATGTGTTTTTAAAAAGCCCTTTGAAGAGCTAGCAAATGCATTAACCGGTGGCTTCCCTCTTTCCCCTTGGCTGCTAGGAAGCCCAGTACCTAATGTGATGACCAACAATGTAACTCAGTGGGCCTTCTCATTTGTGCATTTCTACAGGCGTCCTCACTCCCAAGGGCCTTTCCAAGCCATGACTTTTTCCTAACACTATATATTTTTTCTGATCATGATTTATTACAATTTCTTAAAATTTACACTTAAAGAAAAATCCTACCAAGCTACTTCAAATACTGTATGAAATAAGAGATTGCAAAAATAAATGTAAAAATGTTTATAGTGCACATTCAATGTTGCCAAAAGCAATTCATGAACAGACAATGGCTATAGCAAACACATCTCTTAAATAATAATAATCAGGAGCTGGAGAGATAGCTCAGAGATTAAGAGTACTGGCTGATCTTCCAGAGGACCTGGGTTCAATTCCCACACCCACATGGCAGCTCACAACTGTGTGTAGTCTAGACCCAAAGGAACTGATGCTCTACTTTGGCCTGCAGAGACACCAGGCATGCACACGGTGCACCGACATACATGCAGGAAAACACCCATACACATAAAACAAATAATAATACAAGTTGAAAGCAAGAATCACTTCTTGCCCCCAGATTAGGCATTCATTTGGTCCTGAGCTTGCAGAAACATAACTAATTTCCCCCCTAAATGACATAATACAGTGGGGCCCAAACTGCATTAGAAATTCATAAAGCTTCCAAACAATCCAAGGCACTTTTCCATGAACAAAGACACTGCATTCATATGTGCATAAAGCAGAGATTCTTTCTGTTCCTCTACATGCTGGCTACACAGATGAGGTCTTCCGAGCCAGGCAGAGCCACACCACAGACCGATGTGCATTCTACGTGACGCCTAACCGCTGCCCATGCACAAAGCGACAAAAAGCACTTTGTGTGACCAAGAAGGAAAGAAAAATCCTGCAACCCTCCTCTGACGCTCTCTTGTTTCCCCAGAATATGAGGCATTGATTGCAGACGCATACATTAATATATTCATTTTGAACCTAGCCCTGTGCACGCCCCACATAGATGCTCAGAGTGGGGACCATGGAGAAGGGACAAGGAAAGAAGACATAAAACTCCACACCAAGTGTATCTGAGCAGAGGTTTTGAGTTAAAGTTTTTCCAAAACAGTGTAACTTAAATTAAGTCTCATGAAGGTGCTGAGGGCAGTTAATTCTCCAGGAAGTAATTGAAACCCTGTCAAGGCACCAGAAGGTAATGGAAACTACGCTGAGGCCAGTTTTCTGAATTGCTCCTATTTGTGGGGAGTTACAGAAACCGTACAAACAGCATCTTTGCTGAACTCTGCTCTCTTGCCCTTTTGGTTTTGGTGTTTGAAACGGGATCTTACTTTGTAGCCCACGCAGCCCTGGACCTTCCTATGTTCCATGCTGCCCCCAAACTCACAGCAATCCCCTGCCTCCAGACTTCTGAGGGCCTACAGAGATGGCTCAGAGGTTAAGAGCACTGGCTGTTCTTCCAAAGGTCCTGAGTTCAATTCCCAGCAACATGGTGGCTCATAACTATCTATGATGAGATATCGTGCCCTCTCTTCTGCCCTGCAGGCACATATGCAGGCAGAATACTGTATAAATAATAAATAAATCTTTAAAAAAAGTTTCTTTAAAAATAAAGACTTCTGAGGATCGCAGGAAACAACCACCATACATGGCTCCCTCTTTCCTTTAAGGAGCAAGTACTGTTATCTTTACAACATTTATCATGCCAACAATACTGGACTGAAAATAGGACATTTTCAGTTCAAAGGCTTTCATTTCCCCCACTGAAAGGCTCTGTCCTGAGAAGTCCTGGCCCCTGAATGGAGAGCTAGGCAGAGGAGAATCATAGTGTAGGTCATAGTTTATAGCTGAAACTCACAGGATAGCGGAAGACAGACCCCCCTCCATGGGCTCACAGGGGTCAGGGCTGACCAGGTCCTCTCATATATGCTATGGTTGTGTAACCTGGTATTCTTGGGAGATTCCTAACATCAAGGAGGTGGAGGGCTGTCTCTGACTCTTTTCCCCCCTACTGCGTTGCCTTGTCTGGCCTTGATGTGGGAATATACGCCTTGTCTTATTGCAGCTGATTGTGATGTATTTGGTTGATGTCCCTGGAATGCCTGTTCTAGTCTGAGGGGAGGTGAAAGGGGGTGGGTGGAGGCAAAAGGGGGAGGTGGGGAAAGACTGGGAGAACAGGGGGGAGGGGATACTGCAGTTAGGATGTAATACATGAGAGGAGAGTAAATAAAAAGAAAATTTTGAAAAGATGGAGTCTCTCTGGGTCAGTTCCTGACACCCCAGGCGCTCTAATACATTGGTGGAGGACCTTCACCCCAAAATGCACTTTCTGATTCTGAGCCTAAGGCATGAAAGGAGGCAGAGGCCCCACCCTCTGCACCTCCAAGGCAGAGTCCTCTTGAGCCTCCCTTGTCTCCTCACCCCAGACACAGCTTGGGGATCTGACTGCTCCCTGGGCCTGCTCTGCCCTCTTGAGTTCTCTATACATTGAGTTCTCCACTGACACAGCTCAGTGGACAGCGAGCAAGCCTAGCTGTCAAGTCCTGTCACGTTTCACAAAGGCTGTATCTGTGCAGCTATGTGTGTCAGGCGTGCAGACATACGTGGGCACACACAGGTGGAGGTCAAGGTTGGTGCCAAGGATCTTCCTCCATTGCTCTCCACTAGATATAGTGTTTGAGACGGGGCCTCTCACTGAATTTGACTGGCCTGTTCACCTAGACTTTCTGGCTACAGGCCCCAGGGATCTCCTGTCTGTGCCTCCCAAGCCTTGGGGCTACCGGCATGGGCCCTGTGCCACACTCCTACATGAGTACTGATGGCTGAACTCAGGTCTTCACGCGTGCGGGACAGGCTCTTTCTGCTGAGCCACCTCTCCAGCCCAGGGGTTACATTTTTTTTTTTTTAAAGAACACATTTATTTATGAAGCCGTTGTGTTTCATACAATCTTGGACATCTCACATCTGAGAAGACGGAGAAACGTAAGTACAGTGGACGCTCGCTAGTCACAGCAGAGTGTTCTACAGTTACCACAACCTAACTAGTGTGAAGCAAGTAGTCAGCATTGGAAGGAATATACCTTTGGTTTCTGAAAGTCTCTGATACCATACATAAACTGACTGTCTGTCTGTCTGTTTCTCTGTGTGTGTGTGTGTGTCTGTATTCCTGTCTCTCTGTGTGTGTATGTGTGTCTATCTCTCTTTGTGTCTATGTCTGAGTGTGTGTGTCTCCATGTCCATGCCTGTGTCCATGTCTCTCTGTGTGTGCATCTTGGAAGATTATCCAAGTTCTCAAGAAAATACTGAGGATGCCTAGTAGTTAGGCAAAGGGTGTGACAGATCTTAACCAGAAATAAGCAGCAAGCAAAGTGTCCTTCTTTCTCTTGCACCCATCTCTGCCCATTCATTCACCCATGCAGGAACATTTTGAGTCACCAGAACATTCTGAGAACACACAGAAGACGCCATGTTCTACAAGGCATGGACATAAGCTTTAGGCCCCTCGACTGGATGATGTTGGAGAGACAGACCCAGGCAAAGCAAGGCCAATCCAAAGTAAATTCCGCGCCGGGTGTGGAGGTAGTGGCCTGGCTGTGCCGACACTCACCACTCTACCCAGGGCAGCCACAGTTACAGACCTTGCCTGGGGCACCTCAAACACCACAGGCTCCTAGTTCAGAGGCATCCCAAGGTGGATGCTCATGATTGTGTGACCTTGCTCTGGAGGTCATTCCTGAACATGCCAGAGAAGACTGTCACAGAGATACACAGTAGCCTCAGGTCTTAAAGTATAAGCACATGTTCCAAGACTGTCATGTAGATACACAGTGGCCCCAGGTCTTTAAAACACAACCACACCTTCCACGGACTTGAAATCATTTCCCAGACAGAAACAAAGCCTGTGTCATTCCTAAAGGAAGCTGAGTCTCTCCTTATCTCTCTGCTTGGAAACTAATTAGCATTGTTCATTCTAACAAATCATCAGACTTTGAAACAAAGTATGTGGCCAGCTTCAAACAGCAGCAGCCACCTTCGAAGCTCCTACACAGTGAGGTTATCAGGGCACAGGGTGCTCAGAAAGAGCTGCAAGAACAAACTTTACCTTAGAGAAGGCCACGGAGGTGACAGAAGGGAAGTAGGTCTGCCCAGGCCCCCCTAAGGCTCAACCGATGGACCCAGTAGCTGGCTTTCTCCACGCAGCCCTCAAGGAATCAGGTCTTACACCCTTGACATTTCCTTCAAGACCAGGAATGGGGACTTGCCACTTGAGTGTGCTCAGCCAGTGGGGCTCAAAGACCTCATTGATCCAAAGGTCAATCTATGACCTCTGGCCTGAGAGCCAAGCAGGGGGCAGCAAGGGTGGTGGTGAATGAGAAGCTCAAACAGATGCAGCAGAGAAGAGGATCACAGGAGGTACCCAAGGCTTGCGTTAACACAAGACCTTTAATACAGGAAGCCCTGTGCACCTGTTTTGACACACTCAGCCTTCACTAATAGAATTTTCACCTTGCTCATTCATTCATGAACATACACAGTTGGGAGCTGCAGTGGCCTAAGACAGCTCTGAAAGTTTCCAGTGAAACAAGACAAGGCCAGATCCACATCTCTCAGATCCACACCCACCCCAGGAAACAGACTACGAGCTAAGCAGAGGCCCCTGGGTACAGCATGGATGGCAGGCTCTGCTCAGGACATGGACACTCTGCGGTCAGTAGCCAACAACCTGGGCACAGAATATCAAACCATAAGGGTCCCAGCAGCTACGAACCCGGGGAATGAAAACGGCACGTCATTGGTAAAGCAGGTGAGAGTCCACCAGTACACGGAACACTAGAAAGAGACAGACATAGTACACAGGAGGACTGGACACAGAATGAGAAAAACTCAATGAAATTCTGGAGAATAAACAGAATCTGAGAGGCCAGTGTGCCCTGCTATTTAAGAGCTGTCTCGCTGCACCCAGTGGCCTATATCTCTAATCCTAGGCCATTCGGGAGGTGGAACCAGGGTGGTTCTGAGTTCCAAACTAGCCTGGGCTACGAGGTTGCCAGCAGTCCGGGCTACAGTCTCAAAACAATAAACACACATATGCACACATGCGTGCGTGTGCACACACACACACACACACACACACTTTGACACACATAGACACTCTGTCTTTCTCTGTCTCTCTTAGCCACAAAACATTTTCTTCAACAGTGTTTGAAGAGAAAGTTAAATACTAGGCAAGATAACAGAAGACCCTGCTGAAAGGAGTGGGCTCCAGAAGTCCTGTCAATCACTGACATCACCACTTGATAATAGTCCCAACAAAAGCAGCTGGAATACAATCTTCTGGAAGAAAGACAGGCATTCTGGGTTGAGGTCTAACCCCAGCCAGTAGTACGGAACTTCACTGTATTTTGCCTCCCGACATTCTGCAGCATAACCATTACCGGTGGGAGATGGCAACAGGGCTCCCTTAGCTGCACTGTCTGGGGCTGTGGGAGAAGCAGTCATTAAGTTACTGGTGTTGACGCCTCTGTGCTGATATAATGAACACAGTTAGCGTGGTGCTCACATGAAGCTCTTCAGTAATGTTCAGTAATATACAGCTTCTGGCTCCTTTTCTCAAAGTTTACATCTTACAAGGATCACACGGAATGGACCCTGATACCTAAAAGTGCTGAACAAATTGTAAAGGACATTGGCCAAAGGACTTAAACGGTGAACAAGTGAAATGTGTGCTTTCCAGTTTTGTTTTGGTTCTTTAACAAATGTGAGAGAGAGAGAGAGAGAGAGAGAGAGAGAGAGAGAACCTGTCAGTTCTTCCCATCTACTTTGTTGGAGTCAGGGTTTCTCATTTGCCACTGCATATACCAGGCTGGCTGGTGGCACTTTTCGTTTCAATATTGCTAGACTTACAAGATTCACAAGTTGCTTTTATAGATTTAAGGGAGAAACTTTTTTATATTAGTGGCTTCGATGAAATAAATATTGAATAAAAATAGTGGTAGCCATCAGACATTTAAAAACCAAGGGACAAAGACTGGGCTGGAGAGAGAGCTCAGAGGGCCCACACTGCCTACAACTCCAGATCCAGTGGATCAGACACCCTTCACTTCCCTTTGTGAGCAACTACGTACATATATGTTCATGCATACAGACACACACGAAAACCTAACAAAATCAGGGCCCTTGACCACTCATGGGAAAATAGGTATAAAATGCCATAAACAAAGGAACTGGGCCAACTAATTATCACCGTCCTCCAAGGGCAGTTAGGAGGCAGCAGTATGTAACATGGCAGGTGCCATTTAAATAGGTGGTAGAGGAGTACATTTCAGCAGGGAGAACCACACTATGTCTGATGTAACCCAACTGGGCGCAGTATGGAAAGTGCGCGTAATTATAGACGGCCAGAGCAGAGCCATCAGGCACAAGTGATCCTGGCGGCCACAGCGAGGCCAGCAGCCCAGAGGTGAGGCTGGCCACGAGTGAAGCCAGCAGGCCAGAGATGAGCCAGGTAGCCTCGGCTGAGGCCAGCAAATACAGGTGAACGCCGCAGCCACTGGAAGCAGTCTGGGTATATATAGGCACAGCAGAGAAATTTTAGCGGTGACCCGAGGAGATTTGTGTTCTAGGAAGACTCCTCTGGGCAGCAGTGGAAGATGGCCTGAGGGAGAGTGTTAGGAATTGTAGAAATGTGAGGTTACACGCGGGTCCACAGATCACACCACGAGATCGGTTCCACGCGGGAGGTTTATTAGGTAAAGGGGGGTTACAGAGAGGGAGGTAGATAGAGAGAGAGAGAGAGACAGACAGACAGACAGACAGACAGACAGACAGAGGAAGAGAGAAGGAAGGAGAGAGAGAGAAGAAGGAGCGCAAGGGGAGGGGCCCCAGTTCTCTTATAGGGTGATCCAGAGCATGCGCGGGTGGTTCCAGGTGGTCATCAGGTGGTCTGGGTGTCTTTCCAAATGCCTGATACCCGCCCGGTCTGCCAGGCCCCAGGGGCTGCCTGTAGAAATGCCTGCTTGCTGATCCCAACAGAGGGGAGGAGGGAGGACAAGTAAAAGAGGTAGCAGGGGGAGGGAATAAGCACTGAGACCTTGAGTTTAGAGCGGTCAGGAGGCAAGGTCGTAGAGTGTCGCCCTCGTGTCTAGCACACTGTCAAAAAAAAAAAAAAAATAGCGACGATGCCAGGTGGCCCGAAGGGATGCCGAGCGGGACAGCGGCATGCACAACAGAGCTCTGTGTCTGGCAGGACTAAGATGCGCTAAACCCTTTGCAAGAGCTCTCCTTTATTTCAGATTGTAAAGCTCATCTCCACGCCAGTTCTTCAAGGCAGGTGTGTTTACTTCTGGAAACTTGGACGTAGAAGTTAGACCATTTGCCTAAACTCACCTGGCTTCAGAAGGGAAGCCTGGAGTCAGTCAGACCTGGGGAAGCCTGGAGTCAATCAGACCTGGGGAAGCCCACCCAGTGCTCCTGCCCAGCAACACCAACAGTGGTTGTTCTGGCTTGAATCACGGGAGCAAGGAAAGGATTTGGATTAATGAAAAATCAAGTGCAGTTTCGAGGTTGGGTGACAGCTCAATCAGGAGAGGCACTCCTCATGACACCCTAGAGCCGGGAACAAAGAAAACACTCGTGATTCCATCATTTTGAAAGTGAAGATAAGTTCCTGGCACTGACTCACTGGCCAGTCAGCGTAGGCTGCTCGTTTGAGTCCCAGGTCAGAAAAACACAAAACAACACAGCCTGAAAAACAAACATAAAGAAAGAAGGAGGAGGAGGAGCAGGAAGAGAAAAAAAGAGGAATACAAAAGGTGGACAAGACCTGAACAACAACAGCCAAGATCGTCCTCTAAATTCTCTCTCTCCCTCTCTCCCTCTCTCTCTCTCTCTCTCTCTCAAACACACACACACACACACACACACATGCATGCGCACACACACTTGCATAATACACACACATGCACACACCCTAAGTGTGACATTGGTCATCTACTTTGAAGTAGGGGGAAGGCTGTCAAGAACTGGAAAGACAAGCTGGGAAACAGAAATGTAGCTTTGGGGATTGTGACAGATGACAGGCATCCCATGACAGATGACATGCGTTCCCATGGCAACTGTAGCATCCCAGAGCATGAGCAGTGCAAACAGAAAGGACTGGGGGGCCAACTCCATGTGCTCATAATTTGAAAGAGGTGGACACAGAGAGGACAGACAGCAGACAGAGCTCGGCTTCCCCTGAAGAGTGGAGGGGTCTCAAGAATTTGGTCACATGAGATAAGGACACAAATACCAGAGGCTTCATCTTCTAGGGTGACACTGGTGGCCTAGACTGAACAAGTCCTTTGAGAGACAGAGAAGGCAGGTGATACTGGGTTGGTGTGTAATGCAAGTAGAGGCTGGGGTGATGATGGCTCAGTCAATAAAGTGCTGGCCTTGTTTATCCTCAGAATCCACAGTTAAACAGCCAGGCAGAGCACTGGGTACATAATTTCAGTGCTGGGGAGGCAGAGATGAGAGGATCTGTAAGGATCTAGATCGAGCCTTGCCTACTCAGGGAGCCCCAGGACCCAGGAAGAGACCCTGACACCAAAACGAAACAAAATAAAACAAGGAAGATGGCTCCTGAGAAATGATACAAGTTTGCCTCTGGCCTCCACATGCATACATATGAGCATGCAACTGCTCATGCATGTGCAAACACTCACACACACACACACACACACTTAGGAAAGTAAAGCAATATGAGATGTGCTTTGTAAATTCTGGCAATCAAGGTCAAGGAAAGGGTGAGGCCTTGGGAAGGCCTGAGGGAAAAGTTAGGGAAGGGGTCCCAGCAGAGCCAAGCCTGTCCACCAAGCAGTAAAAAGACTGCAGATGAGGGGAAAAGGAAAGAGCCAGGACGAATGCCGTGCTGTGGGGAAGAACCTTCCTGAAGAGGGAAGAGGAAACCATTCAGAGACCAAGTGGCCTGCCCTACCACCAAAGCCAGGAGTCTGGAAGGTCCACTTGCTGTGAGGCTTTCTCCAGCAGGCCCTGAGGTGAAAAGGAAGAAGAGAGGTATGGGACTGCTCCAGAGTACGACATGTCCAAGGGACAACAAAAAGACAAGGAAGGGGATGGAGGGTTGGCTTGGTGGTTAGGAACACAGGCTGCTCTGCCAGAGGACCTGAGTTCAGTTCCCAGCTCACGTGTTAGGCAGCTCATAACCACCTGTAGCTCCGGATCCAGGCAATTCAACACCCTCTTCTGGCCGCTTTAGATACTTATACATGTGCACAAACACCCAGAGTTTAAAACCAAAATAGAAAGATAAGGAGTGGGGTTTGTAAGAGAGGGGCTGCCCTTTGAGGGATACGAGCAGCTAGGAAAGGAAGAGAAACCCTAAAAGGCCCTAAGATATTCAGCTTTGGGAAGTGGGGAGGGTGCTCTTGAGGAAACGAGCCCAGTCTCTATGAGAGCTGAGCTAAATGAAAACAAGTGGAATGGAACTTTCCTGCTGACTAGGGAGCAAGGCTAATGTGCAAAGTGAGGACCAAAGCTTGAAATAGCACCCTCCCCAGAGTCACCAGGTTTCCCACTGTGACCCTAGCTGCCCCACACCCACAGCACCTCCGTTAGCAAGAGATACCAAGCCAGCTCTTGTTCCTATCAACTCTACTACCTCCCATGTTGAGAGAGGACAGAGGAGCAGCAGGGAGGGACAGTCAGGGGAAGGAGGAGCAACGTGTAAGACTCGAAGCCAGAGGGCAGAGTTCAAACCCTAGACCTACAGCTGCAGGACCGTACTAGTCTTTGGATTCTCCAAGGCCACCCTCATGCTACCCGGGCAGACCCCAGTTCCCCCAGAGGCTGAGCTGGGCCTGATGTCCCGGAACAAAAGCCAGGTGTCTGTAGTAAGCAGGCCTGGGCTTCCTTTCTGCTTCCTGACTGTATTCATTTCTGGGGAAGTACAGACCTTTTGGCCAGGACTCTGAAACTCAAGCTCTCAACTCCCCCTGAGGACTGAAGACCCATCCTGCATCCTCCTCCCCGATAAGTGTTTCCATTCTTCCTCTTGGAGCTACAACTGCCTAGCCACAACTTTGTTAAAGCCCTTCTATTACATCCCCGGCATGTTTGTCCAAGGCCAAAGTCACACTGGAGCGGCTGACCACATTGTGAAGGAAAACCCCCACAGCCTATCCCTGCTCCCATTCTGCTCCTCGCCTGCCAGCCCTGGCAATTCTGGCATGAGGCAGGTGGGGGCGGGGCCACAGATGGAAGGCAGCTGTAACAGAACCAGAGGTCAAGACAGTTTGAGAGCGGAGACTTGTGAGATGGGATGGCTCTGAGTAATGCAAAAGGCTCCAGTGTGGCTTTTGGGGGATAAATTATGGAGAAGGAAGGTGCCAATGTGGAGCAGGGCCAAGAGTGGAGAGGCTCAGACCACGCCCACCAAGCTGATGAACTGCCCATTGGAGAAGGGTGCATACCTGGGTACCTGGCCTAGGAAGAGGGTCATTTAATCCTGCCGAATAGCAGGGCAAGTAGAAAAGTATTCATACGGGGGTTTGTTTTGTTTTGCTTTGCTTTAGTGTTTTACTATCAAAATTGTGAATATCACAAAAGTAAAGCAAAAATTTAATAAACGACGTGTGCCCACCACCCAGCTTTAACCACTATTGAAATTTTGTTCATCTTTACTTCCCTGGTGTTCCCATCGCTTCACCCCTCCACACCACTGGATTATTTTGAAGCACATCCCACACAGAAGAGCTTTTCGTTTGTAAATACTTCTGAACAAATCTCCAAAAGCTATGACTTCCGTTTTTAACCTCACCAAGAAACAGTTATCACATCTGAGGACAGTTTAGCAGTAATTCCTCAACATCTGACATCAGTGGTCCTATTTCCTTCCCCATCACACTCAAAAGATGTGGTGTCGAGTAGACCATGTGATCTAGGATGCCGGGAGGCTCCTGGACGCAGTGGATTGAATATTCCCTGTCGCTCTTTGGTTCCCACAGAAAGACTAGGGGGCAATGCCCAGCGTGGAAATAGTGTAGAGGAGCATATCAGTAAACCAGGAGGGGAGTGGGGAGGGGAGAAGGCCACCCGCAGTGCCCTGTCAGAGAAGGGTGGGGGTGGCCCTGGCTGATGCTGGAGGCGCCTCCCAGTTTTTTCAACCCCAGGGGAATTTTCCAACTAGCTCCCTGTCCACTGCAGCTGGGACTGATGTTAGGCCAGGAATTCCCTGACATTCTCCTCTGCTTGCCAAAAATAACGAAGAGAACAGAACAAACGTCCTCAGGCAGAAGGCAAGGGTCACAGGTGTTCCCGGCACACAGCCTTCATACCACAAGCCATAGAATGAGAAGGGGTGGGACAAAAAAAAAAAAATTAAACAGAACCACCACATGATCCAGCCATTCCATTATTGGGATCTAGCCCAGAGGAAGCAAGCTGATGAGATGCTGGAGAGACAGCTGCGCTGCCATCGTCATTTCAGCCCGTCTCACAAGAGCCAAGAAACGGCAACAAATCCAGGTGTCCCTCTACTGAGAAACGGATAGAGAAACTGTGGCACATGTATACAAGGCACCACCTATCCGTAAAAAGGATGAACATCCGGGTCATGGGAAAATACAGATGGAACTAGAGTGGCACGGGGTTAAATGAGATAAGACATACGGAAAGACAACTGCCCCGTGACCTCACTCATGTGGAAACCAGCAGGGCTGAGCTCATGGAAACCAAGCCATAGGGTAGTCAGGAGAGGCTGTGAGAGTGGGGAAGGCGAGGAGAAAAGCTGGGCTCCCGACAGGCGGAGCTCTGGAGTTCTGCCTCACTGTATGGTGACTGAGAACAACAATGCGCCGTGGGTGTGTTTTCAGACTAGAGCAGTCTTCGTCATAAAGGAGATAAACGGTGGATCTGTTCACTCTGGTGGGAACACAGCATGCACGCTGCTCCAAACGTCACTGAGAGTCTCATAAATGTGGATAATGTTGTGCTTCAGTGGGAAAAAAACTGGGGCAGGGGGAGTGGGTTTGGTCACCAACGATTAAAAGAAAAGAAACAAGCAGGAAGATAATGGCATCTGCAGACTTCTTACGGTCCCTTTCCTCTAATTTTTCTTTGTCTTGGTGAATTATTCATTAAGAAATTTATCCTCTATCAGGATTTTTGTATTAATCCTGGTAGAATATATTCCCACAGTGTTAATGTGTCCCTTGCATCTGTATATGTCTGTATGTGCATGAATGTGTTCATGTGTGAACATAGGTGTGTGCAGATGAATGTGCCCGTGAGTAGAGGCCAAAGGTCAATGAGTGTCTTCCTCATTAGCTCCCAAAATACCGTCTGAGACAGGGTCTCCCGCTGAATCTAGAGCTCGCAGTGCTCTAGGTACACCAACTAGCCAATGAAAGCCAAGGATCCTCCATCTTCACGGCATTGCAGCTTTTTCCGTGGGTGGCAGGCTCCTCGTGTTGGTGTGGCAAGCCTTTTACCCGCTGAGCCATCCCCCAGATCCTATCTGGACATCATATAAACCAAACCAAAGACTGACACCACACCCCGGCTCCCCGCCTCTCATCAGAGAGACGGGCTTGAAGCAAGCTTGTCTCCCTTTCCTGGCTGTTCATGGAAGTTCAGCCTGTTCTCCAACAGACCAAGCGCTTAGAGGCCGGAGAGAGATGAGGTGGAAAAGCCAGACTCTGTCACTTAAAGCTGACATTTCCAGCAGGGTTTGGCTGCCTCCTGGAGCACACACCGCAGATGTCACATATATATCACCCCCACCCCCACCCACCCCGACTCACCCCCACCCCCCACCCACACACCCCTTAGACCAGTTTCAAACTTGAAGCTCGGGGAACCAACTTGAAGAACGCAAATACTGCACAGGTTTCTGACTTTGAATTTGGCCCGTGTGAATATGTTCACACTTAGCTCCATCAAAGTCCACTCAGCTTTCTAAATCCATCCAAAGCTATTCCTACCCAGACAGAAAGCCAGGGGTGGCTTTTGGACTTGGCTATGTGAGGCTGGACCAGACTACAGGTGAAGCATCTTGACTGTGACATCAAGGGGCAGTGAGCACCGCCCCCCTACTTTCTTGATTACACCCAGGGTAGATATTTCAAGACTAAAAATAGCCGCTTCCACCCACCACATAGATCAGAAAAAATAAAGGAAAATAAAATAGAAAATTGTTATCACTAACACTTACCAGTGACCAACACAACAGTCACCTGGAAAAGCTGGTGTGAAAAGCATTCCCTTCAGAGTCATCGTTGCCAAACAAACAAAAATCAGCAAAGGCAGCAGAAACTGTGGAGGGGAGAGCCCACCGGGCAAGCATGAAGACCCTGCCAGGGCTTTCACCTCACTGGCCATCTCTCCCTGGGGCCACTTTCCCTATGAGGCCATTGGCCTTCCCCGACGTCTTAGCAGATCACTGTCACCCAAGTCATTTGGTGCTCAATGACCCTCCCCTCCCAGCCTGCTTAAATACATTTAGAAAGAAGCGTAAAAAACGAAGACTGGTACAGAGGCAGGGGAGGGCTCCCTGTCATCCGTCCATCTGTCTACCTTTGACCACACTCATTCGTCCTCATCACCCACAATCATAGGCTGACCTCAGTCTCTGCTTCCTCAGCAGGCTCAACTCCGTCCGTGTTCATCTGGAAAGGACAGACCGATTTAGCCTCTTTGCTTTAAATGTCAGTGGATACTGAAGAGGATGTGCTTGACTTTCTCAAAGTCACACAACAGTGGTAAACTGAAGTGTTAAATTCACCATGCCCAGTGGATTCCAGACCAGGCAACTTTAAAGGACCCCACCCCCCAGGAATGTCACAATAGTCCAAAAAAAAAGTGAAGTTGCCTTTGAGCTGTGGATCATTGGCTGAGGACGGTATTACCAATAGTTCACCTAGCAATGACATCTGTAAACACCCTGGAAATAAATTGATCGGGGGCTAGGAGGGAGACGACGTAGTTACAAGGATAATGGAAATTTGAGGTGGCTTTTACTCTTTTCCTTTGACTGCGTGCCTTCACTTTTCTTACGGATAGACACTGAAGTAATACAGGAAAAACAAATGACTGAGCCTGAACAAAAACAGGTTCTTTCCCTAGAAGCCACACCAGCAGTAACATTTACCTGTTAGAGAACGCAGACCAGGCTTGCTGGCCCACATCTGTAATCACAGCACCCAGGAGGCTGGGGCAGGTGGATAGCCTCAAGGTCTAGGCCAGGCTGGGCTACAGAGTGAATACCAAAAAAAAAAAAAAAAGAGGAGGAGGACTAAGCTAAGGTAGTTGCTGATCTGCGTTCTGTCCCCAGGAGCCATGTAAATGGGAAGGTGAGGAGGCTCACTACTCTTCCCAGTGCTAGGAAGACACAGGCGAGATCCCAGGCTGTCTATCTGGCCATGCTAGCCTATCTGGGTAAGTTCCAGGCCAACAAAAGACCCTGTGTCATAGGAAGCAACCTTCCTGAGAAACATGCATACACACATGCACACATTTCACAATTTTGTTTTTGTTTTTCGGAAAAGGAGTAGAATGCAGGCAGACCAGAAGCACTCACTAAGCCACAGAACAGCTGGCTACACACTGACAAGGCTCTTCACTTTGCTCTCCAGGCTGAGCCAGCCCAAGCTCAGTACAGCACAGCAGGACTCCCAGGGCCACTGGGTGGGTCCCCCACCCTCCCCAGGGGAGAAGCAGCATGAGAACTTCCAGAGTAGCCAGGATCTTTGTTACAAACTAGCACGAGTCTTCCGGTGGCAGTGGCGGGAGATGGCTAATGAGCCCATAAAAATGAATACAATGAATGTCAGTGGGATTAGGACGGGAGCACTGATTCTGAAAATAAAGCATTGACCTCTGACCCCACAAAACCACAAAACTCCAGAGGCCTCAGAGTGCAACGGGAAATGGCAATGGGAAAGGTGTAACTACTGGGCTATGTGGAAGAGAACACACTCAATTTGCTGTGGATTTATATGGTTACCCAGTTCTCTACGTGGCGGCAGGCAGTGGCCCAGGTCTAAGTGACGGAGCAAGGCAGTTTCCCTACACATGGGAGTAAGGGTGTCTGGCACCGCCATGAAATGCCTAAGAGATTCCGCTCAGGATGGGGAAAGGCAAGCTTTGGCTGCTCCTGTTACGGTTGTGCCAGGGCCTTCCAGCACACACAGCACACAGCAACATGGAGGAGAAAGGGCATTCGGAGAAAGCACCCACGGTGGTTGAAACAGAGAGAAAAGAAACCGGGGTTTCCACAAGGACCTACCTTCCCCCAGCTAGGCCCTTCCTCTTAACGGCCCTACCAGTTCCCTGCAGCATCATAGGACTTGACACATGGCCTTTAGAGGGCCCTTCAGACCCCTTCTACTTGGAAAGAGTCAGCAAACACCTGCTGCCTTTTCAGAACAAATGGACACAGAAGGAAAGGCTTATTGGCCCCTAAGAGCCCTGAGATGTGCCACAGACAGGGCTGTCCTGCGGGCCTTGAGCTGGGTCAGTGACCACTGCGAGTGCCCAGTGGCCACATCTGCACCAGCTCCGTTCACAAGTGGGAGTGGCCGGAGGGCTAAGACAGGACAGGAAAGCACAAGCAGCAAGGCCAGTTTCTTGATGACAGGCCCACAGATTTGCAGCCGAGAACAGTGCCCATGCCCTGCCGATGCCCTGCCAATGCCCTGCCGATGCCCTGCAGCCACAAGGAGAAACAGGAGTGTGAGGTCCTTGAAATAGGCTGGGTACAAGAAACAGAAGAAGCGAACACACCAAACCACTACCTGAGGAAAAGGGAGAGTGCAGAGAAAAGCAAAACACTGTCAGTTTTAAAGCATGCAAGGCATAGACCATGCTTAAAAAAAAAAAAAAGACACAAGGAAAGCATTAGACCAAACCAGAGGGACAGATGAGCACATCAACTAAGAAATTGATAACAGCGTGAAGTAGACAGAAGAACAAAAAGGAAAAGAAGGTAAAGGGATCCTTCCAGATGAAAGGACGTTAAGGAATGACCCCGTAATTGCACTCATGAGTGGATGCTCAAAATAACCAAAACCAGGAACCCTTGTGTTTGACTAGGGAATGCACAATGGACAGACTGTTCTCGTGAAGACATTGAGGCCCCTCGTGGGTTGGAAGTTGGGGAGGGGTCTTTAGGAAAGAAGCAGGTTTAGACATGACAAGAGTGGGGCCACAGTGTGGCATTAGATTGACATAAGAGGCCAGAGAGAGTGAGTGAGTGAGTGAGTGAGTGAGTGAGTGAGTGAGTAAGTGAGTGAGTGAATGCTGCCCTCAGACTATGTAAGAAGGTTTGCATTCACAAGCCATAAAGAGGGTCCTGCCAGGAACAGTATCTGCCAGCACGTTCATCTTGGACAAATTAAGGATTGCAGAGATGGGGTAGAAAGAAAATGGAAAGGAAGAATATTGAGGGGTTCGTTGTTTTGTTTGTTTTTGAGCGAGGGTTTCTCTGGGTAGGTCTGACTGTCCTGAAACTCACTCTGGGAAGACCAGGCTGGCCTGGAATTTAGAGATGCCCTGCCTCTGTCTCCCCAGTGCTGGGATTAAAGGCACGCACTCCACTACTGAGTTTTATTTTGAGGAGATGAAAAGCCTTTGGAAGTAGAGATGATTACACAATCAATGGCTTTGTGAATGTACACTAACTGCCACTGAATAATTTATCTTCAAACGGTTAATTTCATGCTAAGGTTGTGGTTTGAATGAGAAGGTCCCTATAGGCTTAGAGATTTGAACACTCGGTTCACATCTGGGAAGGTTTGTGTGGTACAGCTGGAGGAGACGTGTCACTGAGGGGCCTGGCTTTCCGGAGTCTGTACTAACCCTTGCCATCTCCTCTGTTCTCTCTGTTGTGTGCCTGTGTCTGAGAAAGTGAGCTCTCAGCTTCCTGCTCCTGCTCCCACATTCATGGACTCTCATTCCTCTGGAACCACAGCCAAAATGAACTCAATAAATTGCCACAGTCACAGTATTTTATCACAACAACAGAAAACACATGTGTGGATTTCAGATTTTACAGGGGCGTTGTAGGGGAGTGTGGAGAAGCAGGGTATCCTGTGTATTCCAGGCTGGCCTCCTGGTTCAGCATCCTCAGTGCTGAGATTACAGGTGTGTGCCTTCCCATCCAACTCAATTCAATTTTTTGGAAATGACTTAACATAAATGGTCAAAAGCTCCAATTTAACATATCACAGACACATATCAGCATCTAATGCATTCATGTTCACAATAATTAAGTTATAGAAACAGCTTAGATGTCTGACAATGGAGGCTGGGATAAGCATGTGGTTTAGTTAGATATAATCTTACAAAGATGAATGTCATATGCTACCTTTCATGTGTAATGCCTACATTTTTATAGATACACAAAACAACATACACAGGTATAAAATAAAAATACAAGTGAAATTGTCTTGGTGACCAAAGAGACCAAAAAGAGGGACAGAAAGGGAAGAGAGGAAAGAATGTTGGGGGCTGGGGGCACGGGAAGAATGCATTCAGCATAGGCTCTGTACTTGCATGGAAGTACCTACATGTAACACAGTACTGTGTACAATGAATGCCTGGGACAGTATACTTGTGGGACAGTGTCCATAGGAAAGATGGGGCCAAAGGAAACTCCATTTCCCAAAATTCTGCCTGTTAGACAAAAGCCAGCATTCATAGGGAATTTGTGGAGCTGGTTCTCCTCCACCAAAGGGAGCCGTCTCCCTTATCACTGGAGGAAGGGATAAATGGCTATCTGTGATGCCTGGTAATATACCAAGGTGTATGCTGCCCTCCAGCCTCCCTCAGTTTCACAAGTACCTGGTAAACATGTCAGAGTCCCTGCTGACAAGCACCACATACAATGAACACATAGCTAGCAGTGTACTTATGGCGTGACACTGTCCATAGTGAACTGTTGTAACAATACACTATGTGGAAGTTTAACACAGTACTGTGTACAACAAACATTATAACACAATGAAAATTGTTTCGAAAAGAAAGAGGACTGGGGATGTGGCTCAGTTAACAGAGTGAATAAAGAAGGCAGGATAGTGCAAGTCTATAACCCTAGCACTAGGGAGTGGAGGCAGGAGGATCAAAGTTCAAGATAATCTTCAGATACATAGTTTAAGATCAGCCTGCTAAGCCCTGTCTCAAAATAATAATAAACAAACAAAAAAAATGAAATGGGGAAAAAGCTAAACAGAAGCCCACAGTGTGTCCTTAATTAGACACTGGTCAGCTAGAGACATGGGGAGGACTGGGGAAATCTGAAGATAGCTAGCTACTAAAAAACACGGAGTCCTTGTCAGGCGTGACACTAGAATCACTATTAAACAGCGCAAATCTATGGTTTCTTAGATGTACATATTAAAGTATTTGGGGATGGCATGTAACGAAGTCTCCAAAATGTCAGGAGCAAAGATGGCAGAATGCTGACATCTGCTTCTCCTTTACTATACATTCGAATTTTTTTCAAGAAAATTTGTAAAAGATTAGGGATATAGTTCCGTGGTAGAGCTCTTGTCTCCCATACATGAGGCCCTAGGTTCAAGCCCCAAAGAGGAAAAAGAATCCACAGTAGGCAATAAAAAGTCAATTCCAGACTGCACAATGCTACAACTAGAACCGATGGAAAGGAAGAAATACACCTCCAAAATGGGCTACAAATGACCCAAAAACAAAAGCATAATGAAGGTGTCTTTTTCCCTATGACCTACACTCTTTCCCAAACATTTTGTGATGAGAGACCCAAAGATAAATTAGCAGCTATTCTTAAGACCTGAAGTAGGCACTTAAAGAAGTGTAGTATTGCCCTGAGGGGAAGAGCCACCTTACTACATTCTTTCCCCACCCACTAGAGATAACAGTTGCTAGGAAACTGGCCCATCCCCCTAGGGAGGGACACCAGGGTCATTATGGTCTGGGGACCTTCCTGTAGCCAATCCAAAATGTAGCATTTTGACCAACAGATGCTTGCCAGGCAGGAATCGCCCCTGCCTTGGGCATGCTGGGAGGGACCAGAATCTATGTATCACCCAACTAACCTGGGCGCAGCGCGCTCAGCTCCCACCGCTTTGGCGGTGGGTGTTGTGGGCCCAAGCTGCAGCTTGTAATTTACAATAAAAAGACCCTCATGTGTTTTGCAACGGAGTCGATTCCTGTAGATCTTTTGGGGGCTAGCGAATTGGGTGTAACATTGACAATTAACAGATGGTGTAGGACAAACATCTCTTTAGGACCCCTTCCCCCCAAAAATAGAAGCCCTCAGCACAGATAATAAATGGTGATTGATGCAAAAATGTCCCAAGATGAAAAAAAAAGCAGTTTGGCATAGCTCAGCATATATAACAAAATTAATGAGAGAGACTTGTTTAGACATGTTTGGTGGCATATTTTATGTCAAGAATAAATTGTTACATGAGAATTCAAAGGAGGAAGAGGACCACCAGAGCAATACCAACCCTTGGGAGACTGAGGCTGGGGGAAGAACTCAAGGCCAGCTTGGGTTGCTAAGTGAGACCTAAAACCCAAAAACTTTAAAGGAGGAGGAAGAGAGTTTTAAAAGAGAGTGAAAAAGTGAGAGACAGACTGGGGGGAAAGAAATACAGAGGGGGAAAGAGAGAAAGATATAGAGAGAGGGAGACTATTTGGAAGAAGACTAAAGCAAGCATGATCTCAGGATTTCATTATCTTGTCCCAAAAAAAGATGTCAGAAGAAGACCGTGAACATGGCTGTGGTAGAACACTTTCCCAGCATGCATGGGATCTTGGCTTCTTCAAGTCCTAGCACCGCATCAAAAAAAAAAAAAAAAGTCTTAGACACACTGTTGCTCATGAAGAAAGCAATTGAAAAGATGTTTCAAACATGCAGAGATGGCAGAGCCATCCTGGAACATACACTTGAAAGTGGGCTTTGTGTCAGAGAAGAAAAATCAAAGTGCAAAGCAAATGTAATGGAGACGTAAGGATGATTTATAAGAGGGTTATACAGAGAGAGAAGGGGAAGTCATGAACACAGCTTCCCAACTTATAATAAATTGACTGACTCCATATTAAACTGCTACGTTGGAGGAAAAGGTATACAGGAAAACAAGCAAACACACAAAAACCCCTGAAAACAAAAAAGGAAATTTGAAACTGTGTATCCAAGATACTGAAAGAGCTATTTCTTTCATTGATTTCAGCACTTTTCAAAAATATTTACCAAGGATTGTGAAAAACCAGTAAGGACCCATTGCTCAAATTAGAAACAATATAACTATGACCCAATAAAGGCACAAGATAAAATTAAAGCAGCTGATAGTGGGATGATAAGTTTGAAGGGAGGAAAGGTAGGCAGACAGTTACACCGACAATAGCCATGATTTCATTTTCTTCAATACAGAATAGACAAGGATCACACCAGCCCAACGTAAATGACTCGCTTCTTTAAAATAGTTTCTGAGAACTAAGGCCAAGAATGAGGGAAATATTAAGCCAGGAGGCAATATCACCCCAGACTGCATAGAAGGAAATTAGGCAGAAGGGGGAAGGGTGAAAGTGGTAAGTTCACAGTGCTAAAAGGAATGATCAGGAGTCCAGACTTGGGGACAGCAGAAGTTTTTACGCCCAGCTCTCCCAAAGCTTTTAAAGAGATGCAAATGTGACAATGGGTTCTTTTCAAAGTTCTGAGTCCTGTTTCCCTGCCCAGGGCCAACCTTCCCCAGAATGACCAGATGACTATAAAATTAGAATATCTAGATCGGCTTTGAAAGTGGGGCAACTCACAACTGCCTGGCAGCAGCTCTGACGAGGTTCTAGAAGAGACAGAGCAGGCAGGAACTCCTAAGGGACAGATGGGTGTCACTAGTCAGAATGGTGCAGCCAGATAATAAGAAAGCTATGTGAGCGGATGCTGACTGGACTCCCACAGACAGCCTGACGAATACCACTGGTCCAGATGAGGATCGGATGCCTCCTCTAACTCAGCGCACACAGAGAAAATGAACCCTTAGGCCAGCAGTGTGAGAAGCCCCAGCCAGACCCTCCTCCTCTCTGCAGCTTTCACAGATATTAAGTGCTGACAAGGTAACAGGCACTGGGGATGGAGACACAGTAGTGAACAAAGTGCACATGACCCCTGAACTGTGACCTGCGTGACCTGATCCAGCCATTGGCCACAAGTGGCCGTAAATTTTAGTTAAAACTTAAAACAAAACAAAACAAAACAAAACAAAAAAAAACTAACAACAATATCTCATTTGCACTAACTACATTCCTCAAAGACCCCAAATAGCTGTGGATGGTGAGTGGATATATGGTAGCTTGAATAAGAATAATCCCGAAAGGCTTATCTATTTGAATACTTAGTCATCAGGCCATGGCACTACTTGAGAAGGATTAGGAGGCGTGGCCTTGTTGGAGGGAGGGTTTCAAAAGCCACACCAGGCCCCACCCACCCCTACAGATCAGGATATAGCTCTCAGCTAATGCTCCAACACCACTCTTTCATCCTGACATGCTCTCCATCGTGATAATAACAGATTAAACTTCTGATACTCTAAGCAAGTCCCCAACTAAATAAACGCTTCCTCTTACAAGCGTTGCTTTGGTCATGGTGTCTCTTCAAGGCAACAGAACACTGACTAAGACAGAACACCGCATGAGGAACCCCGGGGCCCAGAACGTGTCCATCTCCACAGAAGCAGCACTGGGCAGCACTGGCCCAGCACAAGGCCCTCCTGCTCCCCAAAGGTGTCTGTGGGATTCACACACACTCTCTCTTGGCTTTCCTTTGAGAAGGCTAACCTACCAATCCAGGCCTCTGTCTTCCCACACCATCTAGGCTGACAGGCCAGAAAGAAAAGGCTCAGGCTGTTTTCTTCAAACAACAGGAAAGAGAACCACCAGACATTGGAATAAAGTTGGTAGATTTAAATACGAGGAACACTCCACCGTTCCACAGCAAGAAAGCCAGAGAAGCTGACACAGGGCAAGCAAGAAGGGAATAAGCAAGGAGCCTCCTATTCCTGAGTTACAAGGTGGCTTCACCATGACAGAGCACTTCTGAAAAGGGGTCAAATTGAGGTCAAGAACTCCAACCAGAGAAGAAAGTAATTGCTTAGATTAAAAACAGGACAGCATTTAAAAAAAAAAAAAAAAAAGCTTGGGCCACTATGGCGGCACATGAATTTAATCCCAGCACTCAGGGAGGCAGGTGGAGCTATGTGGCTTCCAGGCAAGTCAAGAGTTACACAGTAAGGCAAAAACAAACAAACAAACAAACAAACAAACAAACGGTGGTCGGAGATAGAGTCAGCAGTTAAAGAGTACTGTCGTAATAACATCTACCAATATCTACCAATAGGAATCAATACACACAAAAGAAGGCCACAGACCACAGACGATCAACCAAATGAATCAGTTTGCGTGATTATAAACTTGGCCTACAAAGGTGAGGCATTAAGTGCTATGAAATGACAATGGGGGCTGGAGAGATGATTCAGCAGTTATGAGCACTGATTGCTCTTTCAAAGGGCCCGGGTCTGAGTCCCAGTACCCACCTGGAAACTCAAAACCGTCTGTAATTCCAGTTCTAGGGAATCCCACACCCTCTTCTGGCCTCTGAGGGCCCCACACACATTCATGCAGGCAAAATGCATGAATATATAAAACATTTTTTAATATTTTAGTGACAATCAAATTTAAGTAATGGAAAACATCCAAAGACAAGGCACAAAAGAAAAGTCTGCACCAGGAAAGCCACACACTCAAAGCAGATCTGGAGCATCAAAACTGAGCAGCCAACAGAGGCAGGCAGCTCTAAAGGAGAGAACTCAGGCACATATGCCTGACAGGAAGGGCTACCCCAAAGGAGCCTGGCAGAGCCACGACCCTGGCACCAACACCTCTAACTACAGCCACCCCCAGAGGGATGGGATTTCTTCTGAATTTCTATCTTCAGGAATTTCTATCTCCTCAGCAACAGCCTACCCAACCTTAAGCTGATGTCCCATTTATAATCAATCCTTGTAACCAAGAGGAGTTTCCAAATGGCTGCTTGCCTCACTTGCCCCCACGAGTACGCAGGTTACTACAGCGTATGTTTTTACACCGCAGTGTCTATTGCCAAACAAGTTCATTCTCTTTGGAGAACCTCACATCGCTTGTTGTTTGGGCTGGCAGTGCCCGTGTGACACCAGGGACAACAATCAGGTGTGTTTTTCAACCTCCAACTACAACACAGACTTAGAAAGAACTGTAATACTCAGGGTCGCCTAGGAAATAGGAACACGTGAGGGCATAATATAAATGATCTTTGGGGATTAACAAATTTGGAAATTTAATAAATAGACGACCCCCAATAACAGGAAGCAACATGGTTCTGTCAAATTTTTTGCAATACTTTCCTCTCCAGAGAACTGTCTCCAGTAGGAAATATAAAATCCAAGATTGTTCTGTGAGAAGAAACACCAAAACAAGATTCCTTTAAGTGCAACCAAAATCACAAGCCAAAGATGTTTTTAATTAAAAAAATATATATATATCATCCCTTTAGTCTCTAAAGGTCATCACGCAGTACTGGGACAGCCATCACAAGGGCAGGTGTGCTCTCTAAGAACCAGGACTGAAGAGAAACTACATTCCTTCCTCTGCCAACCTGAAATCTCAGCTCTTGACAGTTTCTTCTGCTTTAATGTAACTCAAGCCAAATAGAAAAGAATTAAGCTGTTTCTGAAGCACTGTATCAAATACAAAGAGTGTGGAAGTAGCTTACACAGTGCGTCACCCCAACAAAGAAAAGCTGACAAGTGACTGAGATCCAGAGCCACCTGACCTCCGGTGTCATGCCCAGCTCCCAAAGGCATCTGCTGCAGTGAACATATTCCTATGGTTAAGGCCATCTCAGCCACAGTGAGAGACACAAGCAGGGAGAAGGCCTGAGCTCAGCCATGTAGGGCCCTTAATGTGCCAACTGGGTCATTTTAACAAATTATGCAATGTCTGTGTGCCTCAGTCTCCCCATCTTCAAAGTGGAGAGAGTAGTATCTTCATTGTGAGAACCAGGCACAGGGTTTCCATCTTCTTTGCAATAAAAATGAAGTTTGCCACTGCTTATATCAAGGGCAGAAACATGAATTTAGACCAACATACTTCAAAGGAACAAAAAGATAAAATAATAGCTTATGGGTAAAAGAATTAAGGGGATTTTTTTTTTAAAGATAAAAAGGAAATGCTAGCAAGGATGTGGAGAAAGAGGCTCTTACAGGCCTTTGCAGGAATGGAAGAGTTGAGCCATTGTGGGGAACAGAGTGGAGGTTCCTCCATGGCACCATCCAGCAGCCCACTGAGGATGGATGCCCAAAGGAAATGACATCAGTATGTGGAGGCGCCAAAAGAGTGCCTAGAGTTACTGAACTCTATTCACAAGGGCCAGAACAGGATCAGCTTAAGTGTCCAGTCAGAGAAGAATGGAGAAAGAAAATGTGGTACCGTCACCCCATGGAATACTAAGCCACCCTAAGAGGCAAGAAATGCTGTCACTTATGACAGCATGCATGGATCTCAGTGACATTATGCTAAGAGAAAGAAGCCAGGCACGAAAGACAAACACTGTGTAATGTCACTTGTAAGATGAATGTGAAGTCATTTATCTCATGCTCTGAGAACAGAATAATGGTTAGCAGACACTGAGCTGGAGGGGGCTGGGCAGAAGTGGATCAATGGATACAAAGTTGTTGTTTAACAGGAAGAATATGGCTTGGCATGATTATAATTAGCGCCAATGCTTTATCTCAGAAACCTAGAAGACAGGAATTTGAGTGAGCTCACCTCAAAGAAATGATGAAAGAGTAAGACAATGGATGGATATTTTATCAGAGGTGATCCCTACCCAGTAGATTCATAAATCAAAGAAAACATCAAAGAGCCTCATTATATACAGAAATGCGTGCATTAAAAATTAAAGGCTTATCTTATTGTACGTGGTGGTTTTAAACATGTAAATTAAAATAACTTGGGGAACTAATTTTCTGCCCCATAAACAACAAAAATTAATTTTCATATTTTAAACTCAAACACATCCCTCCTGCTATTTTGATACAGTTCACACTTAATAAATTTTGTACATTTAATCACAGTGATAAAAATCTGCAGAAATTTGGTAATTATATAACTTTGGTACTCGATCAAGTACCTCATCGCACACACTAACGCGGTGAGCCTGTATCAGGCATGTATCAGGCATGTACACGGGAGGTACTTCCCGTCTCCATTGCAGATGGGGATAATCATGGACAACAGTGTGTCCAAGGTCACAGAGCAGAGAGGTGCCACGGAGCCTCCCTTAGCCAAGGGAAGCTGATGCTACCAACGGCCCCAGCATCTGCCTCTCTACAGGCACAGACCATTTACTACCAACGCCTGCCACTCTCAGCCATCAGGCTTCCTCCTCCCAAACCAACACAACAGCTCTCCATGTGCCACACAGCAGTCTTCAGCAATGGCAGACAGGGCAGGTGGAAGGTCCATGACCAGCTTCTGCCTGCCTGCACCCCTCTCAGGGTCTCAGCGGTCTATCCCCCTTCCCTCTAGGGAACAGTGACAGCCACCATGACAAGTAGCTAAATGGGGCACCTGTGTGCGCTCCTCTTCTTTCCTGACTCTTTCCTACTTGCTTTCTGGTTTGAAGTCACCTTTGAAAATAACACCGACCAATAAACAAACGAAACCCTACTCAGCACAACTCCTTGGTTCAAAGTCTGTTTACTGTGAAACTCAAACCAAGAAAGCAATTGACACAGCTCAGCTATATACCACAACAGACTCACCATTCCTCCAAGCTACCCTTAGAACAGGAATGAAACAGCAGGATGTCCTCCTTGATGTCAAACCTGTATCCCCCTCGACCCTTTGAAGGGGTCTGAAAAGACAGATGTGCATAGCCTTAACCCATAAATTAAGCAGAGTCTCACGCTGCAATACAGACTGTCACCCTGTCACAGAGGGTAAGAAGAGCTGAGGAACTGAGTCACCATTCAACCAGTGTGCTCACTCTTCATTCACCCTCTGACACTCATCTCCTCACTGCCTCCCACCCATCTGCTCTCATCACCCAAAATGTCCCCAAGAGTCCTAGGTGAGCACATCGGGAGTCTTATCAAAGAAAAAGCCTGTACTATAAACTAGGCCTTCGTTTACCAAGATCATGAGATTTTTTTTCATACTGGGAAAGACATTAAATAAACCCAGTAACATCTGACTTTTAACTGTCTATGCTCTGGGCTGGGAAGATGTCTCAGCCAGTGAAGGGCCTGTCGAACAAGCGTGATCATCTGCGCGCAGATGTGGAACACTCCACCCCTCCCCCACCCCTGCGCTCCCATCCGCAGTCCCAGGGTTGGGGAGGCGGACAGCTGGCCAGCCAGCCTGGCTCATCCAGTGAGCTGTGGGTACAGTGCGACCCTCTCTCAAAAACTAAAGTCCATGCGGTGGTTTGAATGAGAATGTCCCCCACAGGCTCATGTGTTTGAACACTTGATCCCTGTGGTGGTGCCTGGGGAAGGTTTAGGAGGTAGAGCCCGGCAGGAGGAAGTATGTTTCTGAGGCAGCTTTGAGAGTTTAAAGTTCTCTGCTTCCTGCTTGAGGTTTAAAGATGTGAGCTCGGCGGCACGCCTCCGCTCTGCCATCACGGAGTCACTCCCCGTGGTGTAAGTCAAGCTCATCCTTACGTTTGACTCATCCTTGGTCGTGGAGCTTCACCCCAGCAGCAGAGAGGCAAGAACACAGTGGAGGAGCCGGGCAGGCAGCCCCGTGGCGAGGGGTGCGTGCTTGTCTTGTCTGGCTCACAGTGTCTTCTTGGTAGCTCACAGGCAACTCTAACTCCGGCGCCAGTGATTCCTGCGCCTCCTCTTCTGGCCTCTGCAAACACTCTACACATGTGATGCACAAGCTGACATACAAGCCAAACGCTCTTACACAAAACAAAAATTCAGTTACAGCTTTGAGAGCTACCCAACATCAACCTCCAGCTTCTACACATGCATACATGAGCGTGTAGGTCTAACACACACACACACACTAAATTAAAAAAAACCTACAACTAAGCATTTAAACAAAACATGTGGTGTTTTATCCAGGCCTCCAGAAATGTGCATACTTCAGTGTACTGACACTGACCCCCAAATACAAAACCGGGGTTAGCCAACCTTTGAAAGGCCTAGCGGTGACAGAGTTCATCCATCCCACTAGTGCAAGGCACAGCAGTCCCTGCTCTCAGCTGTCTTGTTAGTACAAAGCGTAAGCAAGTGAACAGCATGTGTTCCAATAAAACTTTATTGAGGGACACAAAAAATGAATTTCATGGAATTATCATGGGTTGCTCAATTTTGTTATCCATTCTGTGGTTTTCAACCATTAAAAGAAAAGGTAGACGCCATTCTGAGCTGAAGGGCTGTTCAAATGAGCAGGCAATAGGTCTTATTCTAGTCTACAGCACACTGAGAGCGGACAGGTGGCATCTGGCTCCGGGGACCTTACGTTTATGCAAGGAATCAGCATTGCAGGGAAGAACCATCCTGGCAGGTGCTCTTGCATACTGTACTGGCTTTGCAACCACACAGGCTGTCCCTGAGTCCTAGAATGACGCCCCCCAGCTTTGTGACCTTGAATGGGTTCCATTTAACCCTACTGGGCTGCCATTCCCTCTGCCACAGGGGGAGGGCCACTAGAGTGCCTTTCTGGTACAGTTACTGCAAGGACTCAAGGCGACCCCTACAGCCTCTGGAACACTCTGAACAGCCCTTTTGCAAAAATAAGACTAGTGCAATCATTAAGACCCATGTAATGGTAAGTTCATTGCAAAACATTTTTTCTGAATAAGAAGATACAAGGTTTTTTTGGGGTTTTTTTGTTGTTTGTTTTTTTTTTTTTAGTTTTAGAAATATTGATTCCTAATTCTTCACCTATAGAAAGGCAATATCAAAAGAAAATAAATGACATTATATATAATTTTTTTTAAAAAATAGCAAAAATTTTTATTCTGGTTTAATATCTAAGGTTCAGCTATCAGGAATCTGGAAACCATAGTTTCTCCAAGAGCTGTAAGCTCAGCCATGAAGAAAGAGCACACACAGAAACAGTCACAAGTCACAAAGCAAGTGTATCTAAAAGCCTCTATGTGAGAAGCAGCTTGCAAGGTCTAGAAGCAAAGCCCAAGATAAATCCTGTATACCAAACATTGCCAGTATTCATATGTGTACCAGGATAACAGGAGACAGAGGAACCATAGATTTGGGGGAAAAAAACAGAAAGAGTATAAAATGACAGTTACGCTGAGCAAGCTGTCCTTGGCCTGGCTTTGAAGACGGGAGGGAGGTTTCCAAGCAGAAGTAACTGAACAGGCAAAGGCATGAATGGGCACAGGAGGATGGAGTGGGGATGGGACTGGGGTAGGTGCGGGTATTAGCGAAAGGAGAAGATGGCTACAAGCACCACTCCATTAGAATGCCCCATGTGTGAAATTAGGAGTGTCTGCCCAGGCTATTGAGGTGAGCCCTGGGGGAGGGGGGAGGGGCAGATCAAATGTATCCGCTGGGCAGAAGCCACCGTGGCTGTGTTGCTGGGACATCCGATGGGGGGGTGGACAGGAGGGGCAATGGGAGGCGTATTTAATTAGGCAGCATCCACATGGGCCTTAAGAGAATGGATAGTGAGGAATTAAGGAGACACTGAAAGGAAAAGCTACGAAAACAGCCAAGAGGGAAGGAGTGCTGTGGATTCCAGGCGAGATCAACAGGCCGTCTACAGGTCTCATGTGGCTGCTCAGGGAAAGGCTGCTAGTTTCAAAGCTAAGGACAGTCAAGGAACAGGGAAGAAAGAAGGGAAAGCACTGACAGCCACACAACTGTCTCCCAAGATTGCAGATAAGCAGGAGAGAATGACTACCTCCACTGTGGTGTCACACACTCAGGAGTATTTCCCTATGCCCCATGATTACCTGCAAACTTGGACAAGTGGTGAAAGGCACATACATACACGGGTTCAAGGATTCTGATTCAGTTTTTTTAAAAGCAACTATGAACACAAATCAAACAGTGAAACATCTAACTCACCAGCCTGTGTTCCTTCATTCTTAGAAATCACATGTTCACCATAAAAGGAATACCAGCAGAAGGGGAGCCCTTCGCAGAGAGATGAGAAAGCTTTGTGAACTCCAGAATGACCCTTGGCCTTGATCACTGGGAACATTTAAGGGTCATAAGAAGGAAATATGTTGGTCCTGGTACTAATAGGAGATTAAGTTTCTCATCTGGTATTAGTTATTAAAATAATGAGAATCATTTTAACAGATGTCTGTGACAACAGAGTTTGTCAGAACCTACTACAAACACACACACACACACACACACACACACAAAACCCAATAAACAAACTCTGGGAACGATTCTAGATATTGATCCCATATTGCCCCCAGTTACAGATATGGAAGCCAAAGCCAAAGCCAAAGAAAAGCTAAAACTGCTCTCCCAAAGCCACACTTACAGTTTCTCACTCTTATAGGTCACCTAGTTTCCCACACTCTTGAGTTCTCCTATTTTCCTGGTGCTCCCTGTTTGTCCTCTCACAATGAACTCCAAAGCCTTTAGAACATTCCATGATGTGGTCCTCATAGCAGCTGGTACGTCAATTAGTAACCCCTTTCCAGATGAGGGTTCAACTCACACAGTTCTGTAAGCACAAGTAGCTTCAAAGCCAGCCTGCAGCCAGTGAGGCCCTAGCTCTCTCTACCAACACTGGTAGAAGTTCACTTCAAGAAGAGTTGACTTCATGATGAGTTCGTGGAGTTTCAAAATGAAAGTTCACAATGAATTTGGGTTTCAAAAGCATTTGGTGCAACAATACCTAGCCAAGGGCAAAAGGAAAAGACAAAAAGGAGAAACGTCTCTGTTTTCCCAGTGATCCTATTTCCATTTCTTCAGAACCCACTGCACCTCCATCCCCCGAAGAAAAGCAAGAGAAGTGAATGTAATGACCCCTTGGTATTGACGACTTCCATCCTTGCTACTCATGGTCAAATGATGGAATTTTACTTCCACTCCATGAAATGTCTTTGTTGTGTGCTAGCCTTATATCATTGCTCCCACTCCAAGATGCTTGCCCATAACATCAAACCACAAATCTTATAGAGCTGTGGCTATGAGTTCTATGAGTTATGGCAACAATGCCCTGTCATGGCTTTGTCCATAACCTTGCACCTGTCTCAAGATATTCCTAAATAGGTCGCTACAAGCAAAGCCTTAGTCTACTTCATCTCTTGGTAGCCTTTGCACAGCTCTGTGAGGCTGCCCACTAGCGCCAAAGCCTGTCTCCACTGGTCCATCCACTCAGGACTATGAGGCCCACGACCCTCTCTCTGCCCTTTCCCAGATCGTGCCACGGTCTTTGACGGGTGCTACCAAGCTCTTCACACAGGCAGATGCTCAGGTCACCTCAGTCCAGTCTTCCTCCCCACAAGTTTTCTGGAAACATTCCCACAGAAGGCCAAGAGCTGTCTCTGCAGGGACCCATTTTAGCTCCTGACAAAAAGTATTGGCAATGCCATGTGCATCTACCCAGATCTGACGGGAAGGTTGCCTATAGGCAAGCGACGCAGAGCCACTCTCCTCTACAAGGCTGAAGACTGAAGCCAAGCACGTGGCAACGGGCCACATGGCTTCATCACACTCTTCACCCACAGCTTTTTAGAAGTTTAAGTACCTGCATTTCAAAACTTTGAAATCTCACGTAAAAATCTGAACACCCTTCTCAAAATGAGGAAGACCTCAGCAAGCCGAAGGCTAGCAGGGTCAGAAGCAGGCCACCCTGCATCCATTGAGGCCCCAGCTCACTATTAGATGCTCATGCAGATCGTTTCCTGAGTACCCACCGCGTGTCTGGCAAGGGAGGCTTGGGACACCATGAAGAGAAAAATGGGACAAGAATGATCCAACATTAACATCAGAGAAGAAGTGACTTAGAATCAGATTATACGAAGGGCTTCTGTTTCAGAAAAGTGGAGTCAGGCATACTTCCAAATTCCTCCCAGTGACTACAGCTAAAGCTCTGGGCTTTGTCTATAGTTCAAACACAAGAAGACTCAAGAGGAGACAAGTAACATACTGGCCAGAGACACCGGTCATGCCTGCTCCCCCTTTGAAAAAAAAAAAGGCATGTGAGTTCCCTAATTGTTGGAGCAAAAAAACTTGCGAATCTAAAAATGCCAGTGATCTCAGAGAAACAGTGTCCAAAAAAGGGCCTGTTCTTTCTTTCTCTCCTCTCCTCTCTCTCCTCTCTCTCTCTCTTTTTCCCTCTCTCTCTCTCTACCATAGAGCAAGCAAGTGGCCAGCTAAAGAGTCAAAAAGCTCTTACACAGTAACTGCTTCACTGGGGCCACACCACAAAGATGAAAGGTAGCCATAAATGACGGGCGGATGACAGATAGGTAGGTGGATGGATGGATGGATGGATGGATGGATGGATGGATGGATGGCCCCACAATTCACTTCAGCGAAGGATGACAGGCAGACAAGGCTTGCATCTTTGGCCAGACTGTAATGAGTTCACTGACTCACCCCGTCCCCTCTTTGTCCATGAGGTGGTGTCAGTGTAGGTCCACGACACTGCCATCCTCATAGTAAAACCCCACCCTCCCCACCTTTAATGTCAGTGGAGGCCATATGGGCAGGGGGAGGGGCAACTTCCATTTCCACCGATGACAATGAGTTTCCTGCCCTCCTGTCAAGGTAAGTGGGTCAGATAACCTGAGCGGAGAGTCAGCTCATCCATCACCAGTGCTAATGATTCCACCGTTTCCATGGTGCAAGGTAAGACCAAGTATGAAGCAGGAAAACGGGTTCTCCAACCCTCCCAGACAGAAAGGCATCAGTAGGGACCCGGCAGGCATCAGAAGCCCTACTTCCTCAGCAACAAGGAGGAATTCCTACTTCTAAAGCCAGCAGAGTCTTAGACAGGAACCTGGGCCCTTCCTCCACCTAGAACAAATACGATAGTGACATTCTCTTCGTAACCAAAGCAGTGGCAAATAAAACCAATAAATCACAGCCATCTAGGAAGGATCCAGTGTCTCATAATAGCCAAATGCCCAGATTTCAACTTTCTAGAAAATCACTAATTCCAAGAGCCAGGGAGATTTCAGGTTGAAAGAGGAAAGACAATCAATGGATGCCAACAACAGAATGACCTGAGCATTACAAGTACAGCATTGATTTTTAAAGGGGGCGACAGGTGATTGTCAACATGCTTGAAACAAGTGAAAAAAGAAGAAATCTCAGCAAAGACGTATATATACATGATGTAAATAACACAGGAGAACTGAAAATTCTGAAGTCAGAATTTAACACTCTGTGTGCAACTCAGCCAGATTGCAGGAATCAGAAATGAACTGTGAAGTGCGAGACAGGCTAATACAAATTACCCAACCTGAACAACAAAGAGAAAATAAGCTGAGAGGAAACAAGACAGCCCCAGGGACATGGAAAAAAAAGACATGGACAAAACATTCAATATTCATGTCATTGGAGCCCCAAAAAGAAAAGAGAAAGAGAACAGAGCTGTTAAGCACTCAAAGAATTAGCAAGTAGAAATTCCAAATTTGGCAGAAGATAAGTGACTGACTCAAGAAGGTAAGTGAACAACCAACAGGATAAAGATGAAACCTGCATCAAGACACCAGAGTCAAACATCTAAAACTAAAGATGTCGAAAACATATCAAAAGCAGAGATAGAAATGACATCCAAGTGACTCAAATTATACCAGATCAGAAACCACAGTCAAAAAATGAACTTGACACAAACAGCCAATACACAAATGAAGACGTGTCCACCCGTCCCTTAGCTATCAGGGAAATGCAAGTCAGTCAGCTTCCATTTCACTCTAAGTCAGAACAGCTATTATCAAGAAAACAAATGACCACAAATGCCAAGGGATGGGATGGGGAGAAGAACCTGCTTGTGATTGGCAGTAAATTAGTCCAGTACTATACATATTATTATGAAGGTTCCTAAATAAGACATAACACAGAGCTTCCATGATCCAGCTATAGAACAGGTCTATACACCAAAGGACCCTGAGTTCACATGCCACAAAGCTATCTGCCCATAACAGCATGATACAGAACCAGCCTAGGTATCCAAAGACAATCAGATACAGGAACTGTGTTACACACATCCAATGGAGTTTTTTATTCAGCCATAAAGAAGAATGAAAATAATGCGTTTACAGGAAAGTAAGTAGAGCTAAAGATCATCATGTTAAGGCAGACAGGAAAAAGCATATTTCCCTTCTATTTCACAAGCAAAGGCTAGATTTAAAGAGACATGAGAGTAGAAGGGACCATTTGGGTGAAGGAAGGATACTGGCCAGAGGAAAGGCAGGGGCATCAGTAAAGCACATTATATCTGCATATGAAAAAATCCTCGGTGAAAAACCATCATTTTTGCACAGTTTCTACAAATGTTGAGAAAAGGAGAAATAGCTTTGAACCAGGAACAACAGGGCAGCACGAAGAACCAGGAGAGGTGAGCGCAGAGATACCTACTCAGCAGCGAGAGCTGCAGCTTTCAAAGGTAACATACAGAAACAATATGGAAAAGTAAGGCGGACAGCTTCCTTGTTTGGCGGTGGAAAGTATAGCTGGCTGTTTGTGGTTGGCTAAAGTCTCTGTGTGTTATACTCCGGGATATATTTGCTGTAAGTTGTAATGTTGTGGCTCATGTGGGAATTCCAAGCACAGCCTCAGCTGGTGGCTTCCTGCTTACTTAATTTTACATCATGGTGGTCAGAAGAAAGTGCCACAAGAGTTTCCAAGAGCAAAAAGAAAAGAATCAACACCACAGATCACCAACCACGTCAGAAATTATTCAGCAGTAAAGGAAAAATGAAAGCATTCTCAGATGGAAGAAAATTGAGAGATTGCCTCCAGCCCCCTACACTGACAGAATGGCTGAAAAAACAAGTTCTCTAAACAAAACAAATAAATAATGAAACCTGAGTCATTGAAAGGAAGACAGAAAACAGTAAGCTTCTCCTCTTGAGCTTTCTAATGAGTTTTGATGGTTGGCATAGAAACAGAATGGTGGATCAATGGAACCAAATAGAATAGACCCAGAAATACATCAACACACCTACCAATACTTGATTTCTGACAAAGCCAAAACCATATAATGGAAAAAAGACAGCATCTTCAACAAATGGTGCTGGTCTATCTGGATGTCTACATGCAGAAAAATGCAAATAGATCCATATTTATCACCCGGCACAAAACTAAAGTCCAACTGGATCAAAGACCTCAACATAAAACCAGACATACTAAATCAGTTTGAAAGAGCCTTGACCTTATTGGCACGGGAGACAACTTCCTGAACAGAACATCAACAGCACAGGCTCTAAGATCAACAATCAATAAATGGGACCTCATGAAACTGAAAAGCTTCTGTAAAGCAAAGGACACTGTTGTCAGAACAAAATGACAGCCTACAGACAAGTAATCCAATTAAAAAATGGGGTACAGAGCTAAACAGAGAATTCTCAATAGAGGAATATCAAATGGCAGAGAAACACTTAAAGAAATTTTCAACATCCTTAGTCATCAGGTAAATGCGAATCAAAATGACCCTGAGATTTCACCTTACACCCATCAGAATGGCTAAGATCAAAAACTCAAGTGACAATACAAGCTGAAGAGGATATAGAGAAAGGGGAACCCTCCTCTATTGCTGGTAGGAATGTAAACTTGTACAGCTACTTTGGAAATCAATCTGGTATTTTCTCAATTAGGAATAGCACTTGCTCAAGATACAGCTATACCACTCCTAGGCATATACCCAAATATGCTCAAGTACACAACAAGGACATTTGCTCAACCGTGTTCGTAGCAGCTTTGTTCATAATAGCCAGAACCTGGAAACAACCCAGATGTCCCTCAACGGAGGAATGGATACAGAAATTGTGGTACATTTACACAATGGAATACTACTCAGCAATTAAAAACAAGGAAATCACGAAATTTGCAGGCAAATGGTGGGATCTAGAAAAGATCATCCTGAGTGAGGTATCCCAGAAGCAGAAAGACACACATGGTATATACTCACTTATAAGTGGATACTAGACCTATAATATAGGATATAAACATACTAAAATCTGTACACCTAAAGAAGCTAAGCAAGAAGGAGGACCCTGGGTAAGATGATCAATCCTCACTCAGAAAGACAAATGGGATGGACATTAGAAGAGGGAAAAAACAGGGATGAGGACATGAGCCTACCACAGAGGGCCTCTGAAAGACTCTACCCAATAAGGTATCGAATCAGATGCTGAAACTCATAGCCAAACTTTGGGCAGAGTGCAGGGAATCCTATGAAAGAAGGGGGAGATAGTAAGACCTGGAAAGGACAGGAGCTCCACAAAGAGAGCAACAGAACCAAAAACTCTGGGCCCAGGGTTCTTTTCTGAGACTGATACTCCAACCAAGGACCATTCATGGATATAACCTAGAACCCCTGCTCAGATGTAGCCCATGGCAGCTTAGTCTCCAAGTGGGTTCCTAGTAAGGGGAACAAGAACTGTCTCTGACATGAACTCAGTGGCTGGCCCTTTGACCACCTCCCCCCTTGAAGGGGGAAGCAGCTTTGCCAGGCCACAGAGGAGGACAATGCAGCCAGTCCTGATGAGACTTGATAAGCTAGGGTCAGACAGAAGGGGAAGAGGACCTTCTCCTATCAGTGGACTTGGAGAGGGGCATAGAAGGAGATAAGGAAGGGAGGGTGGGACTAGGAAGGAAGTGGGAGGGGGCTACAGCTGGAATACAAAGTAAATAAATTGTAATTAATATAAAAATAAAAATTTAATTAAAAAATCACAAACTACAACACTGCTTCATATGTGAAAAGATGGAATGTAAATAATGTAATTATATTGTAAAGAGGGAAGATATAAGAAATAAAGGTAAATAAGTTTTCTACATTTATTTTAACTGTTAAAAATGACAATATTGGTAAACTGTGATAAGTTGTTTACATTTATCATAATACCTAAAATATCCACTACTAATCTAGTCAAAAATAGTCATTTGAAAATATCACATAGAACTCAAAACACACAGAAAAGTGAAGTAAAAAAGAAATTCAAAACATAGCCAACAAATAAAAATAAATAAAATGGCAGCCTTTAGCCATAACACGTAAATAACTACATTAAATGTAAATGGCTTAAACACAACATTTGAAAACAACCTGGAAGAGTGGATTAATGAAGCGTGACAGTGAGGGTCTGAATGTGAATGTTCCCTTCAGGCTCACATTCTGAACACTTTGCTCCCAAACTGCAGGTTGTCTGGAAGGCTGTGGCAACGTCAGGCCTGGACAGCAGAAATGGCATACTGGGGGGCAGGCCTTTCGGGAGCTGTTCATGTCAGGCTCTGGACCTGCTCCTAGCCAGCACCATGAGAGTGTCTGCCTTCCACTGCCTCTACCACTACAGATGGAACCACTCCTACCACCATTCTTCTCCCAGATGACAAACTGAAATCCCTCTGTGAGCCCAAGGTTAACCTTTTCTTCCTTGAGTTGTCTCCGTCAGGTATTTAGTCACAGCAAAGCAACCAACACAAAATCTGACTGCACCTTGTCCAAGCAACACACTTCAAAATACTAAAACATGGGCCAGCTGAGAGCAAAGCAGAGCCGGTAAGCTATATTAGCATCAGATAAACACAGCAAAGAAACCACCACAGTGGAAACTGACATCTTAAGTTTGGGCTTTATTTTTATAACCAGAAGCCAGTGAAGACCTATCACCAGACTGACATGGCCTTAGATACATTTTATTTGCTTTATTTTAATATATTAATGGACTTTATATTGTTTTTCAATGGGTACATGCAACATGCATTTGTTTTTCTATATCTGGTTTATTTTACTTAACCAAATATACTATGGTTAAGTCTTTTTTTTTTTTTAACTACAATTACTACAGGATTGCATTTCTTCTTTGTGGCTGTATAATACTCCATTGTGTATCACATCCTTCTTTATCCATCCACTGCAAGGCACTGACAGTGATTCTGGAACTCTTGTGTCTAACTCCACAAGTACCAATGTGCAGGTCGATCCCAGGCACACTGCTTTCACTTTCTTTGGTTATATACCCAGAAGGGGGATAACTGGATTACACAGAGTTTCACCCTGTTCTCCACAGTGGCTTTTTAAGTTTATATCCCCACCAACAGCGGATGATTTCCTTTCCTCTCCAGCGTTTTTAACCTTTTGTTTTCTTGAGCTGTATCTTTAGAAGCGCACCCAGCCACTTGAGTGAACAGACTGTCTGTGGGAGGGCAGGCACAGAGGTCTAAAGATGTATTCAGAGGCTTCTGCAGCCATGCGGAACAGGGAAGATGACCAGAGCGCATCAGCAGTGGCAGAGATGGAGAAGAGCCACTGAACTGAAAATGCACATTCAAGGGACCACAGCCGGGAGGAAGATCACACCAATAAACTGGCGATTTGACAGAGGAATCAAGGCCGGGTCCCGTGCTTTCTTTGCTTTGTTTTTGTCTTGCTTTACTTAAGAGGCTGAATGGATGTTTGAGATCATCAGTAAAAAAATGTGGGAGGAAACAGACAGAAGTTCCAGTTTACCCTCTCGGCCGTAATACCTGAGGATATCTGACAGGAAAGATAGCGCTGATTTATGTCTCTACTTAGGAGGAACATCTTGGCTAGAAATACAGATTTAAGGTTCATCAGTGCATGTGCTGTATTTAAATGTGGGTAAGCCTCTTTGAAAGAGTACAAGTCTAGAGAACAGGAGCCAGAGCGCTGGCCTAGCGCAGTGCTGTGTGCTGTGCAGTCAGCGGCTGAAGAGCGGCTAACAGAGGCTGCAGATCAGCTGGCTGATGGAGCTCAGGAGCTCTGGCAGGTGCTACACTCAGACATCGGCTGACTGGGTGATGCTGAGAGTTCAGACGGGGAAATGGCTACAGACTGAAGGACACTTATGACCTAAAGATGCGTGGCCTCAAAGCACAGAGAAAAATCAATGGGAACGGGCTAAGAAGAAAACGGGTGGCAGAAATCCAAGAGAGAGAGTATGAACTTCCTCAGCGAACCTGCTGATAAGGGAGACGGGATAAAAACAGGGAGGGATACAGCCAAGAGGGTTCTTTTCTCGAGATAGGGGAACTCCTATCTACATGCCCATGGCATGACTCCAGAGAAAGGCAGCGCACGGAAGAGTGACAGCCATCGAGACAATGGGAACGAAAGGTCTGGGGCACTGTGGAGTTGCCTGCGTGTCACTCATTACATCAGGAGAAGCAGAAAACCGCCCACACATGAGCAGACAGGCGACCTCAGGACTACTGGAGTGCAGCTCAGAGCAGAGACGTCAGGGCACAGCAACAAGATTCATCAGGGCTTGAAGAACAGCGTCTCCCTGAAACCATACAAGAGGGTGTATGCCTCTAACCCCAGCACTGTGGAGGCAGAGGGTCAGAAGTTCAAGGTCATCCTCACCCACATAAGGAATTAGAAACCAGCTTGGGTCACGTGAAACTGTCTGAGAAAAGACAGAGAAGCTGGAGCCGGGGGAAGGACACCACCAGGAGTAGATTAGAAAGCTGGGGTACAGCACTGTGCCTGTGATGGCCTTGGGAAGGAAAGGAAGAGTCCAGAGGTAGGCCGCCTCCAAGAAGAACGAGCAGCCAAAGCCTGGCAGCAGCTCCATGATGAACCCCTTCCCGGTCACAGGCGGCTCTCCCCAGGTGCCAGGAACTCGGACCCTAGCTGCCCACAGGCTGTTCACACTATGTTCGCCTGTTACTTGGCTGAATGAAGTGAGGGATCCATCTGTTTACTAGTGACTTTATTCTCCGGGGAAAACCTGTCAGTCCTCATGCCCCCAATACACACGGCACACCCCCTCCACATACTTAGTGTGGCACCATACAGTTCGCATTCAATGTACTGAATAAAGCTAAAGAGCTGGGGCTGGAGAGATGGCTCAATGGTTAAGAGCACTGTCTGCTCTTCCCAAGGACCCGGGTTCAATTCCCAACACCCACATGGCAGCCCACAACTGTCTGTAACGCCAATTCCTAAGGGATCTGACACCTTTACACTAATGCACATAAAATGAAAATTAAATAAGTTATAAAAAGATTTATAAAAATAAAAAAATCAAAAAAAATAAAGCTAAAAAGCTAATCTCACCAGGGAAAAACTCTGGTTTCCAGCGTGCTTTAAAATCAAATCCAAGGGACACCTAGGCTGTTATCTTTACTTTATAGAACAAAAAGTAAGAAATGTTTGGGTTATATAGGATCGTTCAGTTGTTTAAATAATCCAAATCAATTTGGTTTGGACATCTACTCTGGGACCCTGACTTATAAACCAATGTGCCCACATTCATAGATCAATCTACCAAACAGTATGTGTGAAAAGACAACAAGAATGTTTTATCTTTGATAAACTGTCTAATGCATTTAAGAGAAAAGATAAATCTATGGATTTTTGCAAAGCGTTTTTTTGTTTTGTTTTGTTTTTTAATCTTTTTCTCTAATGAGAAAGCGAGACAAAAGGCATCCACTGTCCCCCTGGAGAATCTCATGACTTCCCAGGGCCTGAGGCACTTGCCCATCAGTGGCTAGCCTGCACAGTCAGGGTCTGCAGCGGCATAGTCAGGGCCCCTTATGGCCACTCAGCCTTTTCAAGTTGCTGCATTAAAAGAGGAAGAAACACTTACCAAAAGGCTACATTAAGGGCTTTCCCATCCCCTACAGGTCATGTGACAGGTCGTGAGCCACATAAAAACACAAAGAAGTAAATTCAAAATGGAGCCGACGAAGCTATGAATCCTGTGTGGCTAGACTCAGGAGAGGAAGACAGAAGAATACTGGACCCTGGGCTTTCATGGGAATATGACACAAGTCACAGGAGGCTAGAAGGTCCTGGAATGAAAAGCACCTGTCTATTAGTACAGCATCCAGGCCTGAGCACCCATCAGGGGTCAGGTCAGGGCTCTCTCACCAACTGTGACCACTATCAGGAGGAACCGCTGTGAAGTAGAGCACAGTCAATTTGATTCCGTGAATGAGCGCACGGATGCGCTCTGAGGGTGTCCTTACTGCTCGCGCGCGGTGCTCAGCGAAAAGCCACCACGGCAGCTCTATGTTATTTGCATCTGCTTCTAGCAGCCCCGCCGCCGTCCTTGCAGAACCGCTGGCTCTACTGAAAACTCTGGCAAAGAGTTTTGTGCAGTGACAAACCCAAGAATCTCAGCACACAGAGGCATCGTCTCCAGGGCTCACAGTTCATCTGGAAAGCATAGGGCTCTGTTCCTCAAGGGAGGGGAAAGGGTGGGAAAGAAGGCACAGTTAGCCAGGACATTGGCTCATTTTGCCTGGCCATGGTCCAGACTATGTTACTTGTAAAAGGTCCCTATTATCTTTGTCTGAAACATTTTAAGTACATTATTTAAGAATTTCAGAACTGACACACATACACACATACCACAATCTGGATGAATAGATGAACAGGTTCTCTCTCTCTCTCTCTTTCGTGTGTGTGTGTGTGTGTGTGTGTGTGTGGTGTGTGTGTATGCTTACAACTCACATACTATGCGGCTCATTCACAGTGTATGATCCTGGGGCTGGAGAGATGGTTCATTAATTAAAAGCACTTACTGCTCCTCCAGATATCCTGAATTCAGTTCTCAGCACTCACAATTGGTGGCTGGCAACAACCTGTAACTCTCTGAACTTCAAGAGATCCAGTGCCCTCTTCTGGCCCCCTCAGGCATGCTCACATTACATAGCACATGCACACACACACGTGTGCAAACACACACAAACAAATTTGTAAAAATTAAAAGTACAGGATCCAATGGTGTTTAGTATAATCAGAGTTTTGCAGACTCTGCACCGTTGAGTTTCTCACAGGACTCTGCCTCTGAATCCTCTCATTCATCATGCAGAGAGAAAGCCAAGGAGGCCCAGTTTAGTCACGTCTCCAAGGCTGCAGAGTTTATCAGAGCAAGAACTAGCCTCGAGTCCTTGGGAATTATTAGCCACTGACATCATCTGGGACTCCCTTTCCCTGCCCCTGGGAAAGCTCGGAGTGAATTAAAGCCTGTTGTGAAAACGTTTGAGAACATCTGGCATTTTTTTTTTTTTATTACTCTGCTCCCTCGCATTCAATTAAACACAACCTAATTTTTCCAAGCCTGTTGCACTGCATAATTTCTAAGAAAGACTTCTAGAACTGGGGCTGGGGGTGTGGCTCAGTCAGGAGAGTGCTTGCCTAGCCTGCATGAAGCCCTGGGTTCAGTCCTCAGCGCAGCCCATGGCCCTGGAGAGGTAGAAGCAGGGCCCTGGGAAGCTTGTGACCACGCTTGGCTGTGCAGCCAGTCTGAGGCTAGACCAGGCTACTTAAGACCTGGGAGAGGAGGGGGAATTGAGGACAGAACATCTAGAAACGTTAAAGTACCTGGTTCGAAACTTACCAGGTACTCTAACCACAAAACGTTAGTAAGTCGGGGAGAACCTCTGACGTCTCTCTTTTCAAATGATTTCAGAGAAAGGAAGGGAAGAGTTAGAAACACACCGCAAGGACCGGATGCACTCAGATCCCTTGAAGGTCTCCTGTCCCTTTTAACTGATTGGTTATAAGGAGTCAAACCAAGCCTCCTGTGACAGTCTGTTTCAACTCCAGTAACTTCCAAGGATTTCAACCACCCTCTTCTGCTCTGCGGTCAGAAGCCATCGGGAAGCCTGTAAGCACTCAGTGTGGGTGTTCATGAGATTCGCTCTTATAAAGTCCATATCCAAGAAACGGGAGAGGGGGTAAAAAACAAAGGGGCTCATTTTCTGCCCGGGCTAAGGAAGACAATGGTACCAGCCTGGCCAGCAGGGCCTCAGGCATGGCCTTGCCCCCAGGGGCCCAGGTACCCCGCCGTTAACACAGAAGTGGACGCTGACTGCTCGGCCTTTAAACGTTTACCGACCCTCTGTACAACTCCACTCCCCACCCCACCCCCCGCTCTCTGTCTCATTATTCCTCCTGAACCTCACTTAAGCCTCATCTATTAGCTACACTACACTCACTGTCCAGCAAGCCCTGAGCTGAACACTGTTCCGGTATGGCGCCGCCTAGAGTTTACATTCAGACGCTACCGAGCGCGCTCCCACCTGCCTCCGTTCTCCCGTTTTAAAACGTCCATTGCAACTGGAATTTCCCCCAAGTCAGTGCTTCCTATCCCAGACCCCAGAGCAGGCTAGGCCCACGACCCAAAGGCCAACGACAACCGAATATCCCGCGGACTTCTGTAAGTACCAGAGCTCCAACAGTGAAGCCACCGTCTCTGCCCTCACCCAGCGGGCCCCTCCTCGTGGGTTCCTAGCACCCTGAATAGCACCACTGTGCGCCCTAAGTCCCCTGCTGGGAACAGCCATCACTCGGTTCCCTTGTGGACCAGCTGTGACTGAGGGGTTAGCAGTGTCTTGCCGCCTGGGATGGAGAAGAAGGATTTTCTACCGCCCGCTGCAATCTCAAGATGGACAGGCGAGAAGAGGAGGGGTGGGCCACGGCCACTGGGGCCGACTCTAAATGCAATCTGTCCACCAGGGTTCGAGCAAAACCGAGGCGTGGGGGGGGGTGCGCAACAATTCCGCGGGTGCTGGTGGACAGGTTTTACAGCGTGAGCTCTACAACTGCCGGAACAGTGGAGTATTAAAAAGTCCATTTTCTTGTGATACACACACACACACACACACACACTTTCCTGTGTTCCTGTTTCCAGCTTCCTCTGTTCAGGATTCCCTCCTTCTCCTCCCAGTCCATAGCCACAATCCTTTCTCAGGATTAGCCCCCAGATGTCTTTTCTTCCTGGAAGCTTCCCATTAGGCCCCACAGAGTCACCTGTCATCCTCTCGTGCGGGGGGTGTGTCTAGCACGGTTTGTTTACGTGTGTGTTCTGGGTCTCCTCCTCACGTTACCGTCTCTTTGAGAGCAGGAGACTGGGCGCCAACCTCGAACCCACCGAGGGAAGACAGCCGGCAGGGGAAGAGGACCACAGCGTTGAGCCCCAACCCGGGGGGGAGGGGGAGCCAAAGCAGAGGCCGCCTGGCCCCAGCCAGAGAGCAACTATAGCGCCCTGGGGGAGGGGGGCTTCCCAACCGACAGGCTGGCGATTCCGGGGCCGCAGGGAGGCCTACCAGGTCAATGGTCCCGGAGGATCTCCTCCAGGCGCTCATCTTCAAGCCCACCACCTCCGACCCCTTCACTGCCAACCGCTCAGATTTACAACCGCCAGGGCGCAGCGGGAGACCCGAGACTCAAAGGAGGGGGCACCACGGCGCGCGGCACCGAGCGCGCGACCGTTACCCGCCCCCGCGCCCTCCTGGGCGACCAGAAACCCGGCCCGACGGAGGCCGACCGAGACCTGGAGTCCACGGCCCGCGACTCCGTGGGGACACCGCCTCCAGGTCCCCCTCCCGCGCGCCTCCCTACCTGGCTGGCTTTGTGGAACTGCTTCTTGAGCCCCGCCACCGACATCGCGGCGGCGCCCCGCCCGGGGGTGGTCTCGGGGCTCCGCCGGGCCACGCGGCCGCGACGCTGAGCGGAGCGGGCACCCCGGGCGGCCCCCGCGCGCCCCACGGCCACGGCCACGGCGCTGTCACACTGGCACACGCGCGCGCGCAGACAGCAACACCGGGTTTCGAGGCCCCGGCGCAGCCCATTGGCCAAGCCGCGGCGACATGCAAATGAAGCCGCTTGGACCGCCCACGCTTCATTGTTGCGTGGCGACCGGGAGCGCTAGAGCCTGGAGGAGGACCATTGGGAGGGTTAGCGGTGGGATGTCCCCGGGATGCCGAGAGCCTCTCGGGACTTCTTCCGGACGGCTTGGGATGCGGCTGGCTCTGAGGTTGTTCTGGACGCGAGGTCTTCTCTCTGCTCTTCTGGGACCTGATGTGAAATTTGCTTTTTTTACTCGCTGGTAGCAACAGCTACACCCCCCCCCCCAGCCACCCTCGCCCCCACCCCGCGAGTTTTGGATTGACGTGCGTTGTGAGGAAGGAATGCTAGGATGTGCACCTCAGGTTGAGAAATACTGTAGAATCCGGATCTGTGGTTAGGTGGGAGGAAGCTGGTCGTGGGCCGCCGGGTGTGCGCTTTAGGCGCAGTCTGCCTGAGCGATTTGGGGACGCTGGGAGAGGTTAACTTGGTAGTTTATTAATAAACTCAGATTAGTCTCACAGATGATCTGGGCTTCTTGTCAGATACACCAGGGACCACTGTCTGCAAGATGCCAGAAACAGGGTCTTCCAGTCTGGGAACTTCTCAGAGGGTAAATAAAAGCAAAGGCCTCCGAAGGACAGGGTCAATGGTTGACTTTAAGGAGATTGGTTGCGGTCTGCTAGTAGCCTTGGTCAAAGAAGAAAAGAAACTAGATTCAGGGATTTTCCCATTTCCTCTCTCCCCTCTATCCTTGTTTCTTTTCTATGTATTGTTAAGAGGTGGAACTGGGGTATAAAGGGTATGAAAAAAAAAAACCCCACAAAGTGGCAAAGACCAGCTAAAGGCCTCTCCTGCTGTCCCAAACCCACTAAACAGGTTCTGGGAAAGATGGTCTCCCTTGTCTTGAGCTAGGCTATGTCTGTGCAGGCGATGCTCAACTTTGGACGTCTTTTGTGCCCAAGAGGAGTTTAAATAGCACAGCCTCAGCCTGTGCCCTCTGGGGAGTCAGGTTCTTTCCAAAGCTGCTGGCTGGCATTTTTCCACGCTGATAAGGGGTCTGCAAGGGAAGAGTGAGTCAGGTGTGGTGGTCAGGGAAACCTGGCACCTCTGACTGAGCAGCAATCAATTGCTTCTTTATTTATACAAGTTTCACAATGCAAAGACGGACTGATGATTATCCAAGAAGTGCAGATTATGTGTTTGATTTTTCATTACATGTCCAGGTTACAAGCTCAGTCACAATTAGAAAGTACAAATAGAATGGATTCTATTTTTATTATTAGCCCTATAACTCCAAAGAATCTAGAGAATGTCTCCACCAAGCAAACACATTTATTATGTGACAGCCTGCTTTTAGGCTGACAGTGTATGTAGTTTTAAAGCACTCCAGATAAACCGAAAATATCTTAACTGGTTTTTTATGAATAGCAAATACTAATACCTAACTCCTTTTACAGTATCATTTCATCATCTATGCTATATAATGGGAAAATATTACTTTAGTCAATCTATATTATTTACTGAGTTCTATTCCTCCAGGGATGTACCCTGTATGACCTATCTTTAACAAAAATTTTCAGAGAGATCTAAGAATATTGTAGGAGGAGGCCTTGAATCTTTTTTCCCAGCCAGGCAGGGTTTGTCGATTGTCTCTGTTTACCCTGACCAAATTATACTGTTTGAGTTTGCTTAGGGATGGATACCTCAAGAAGATGCCTGGAGTTGCAGCCTCAATCTCTGTGCTTACCATGATCTCCGGGGCATAAAGAAGACTTCCAAATAAAGCCAGATAAAGCCTCAGACTTTCCTAAAAAGACTCAGACATAATTTTCCTGGGAAAAAACATAAAATGAATCATAATGCAGAAAGTCCCTAAGAATGCAACATGCACAGACCCAAAGCATAAAAGTGAGAGACAGAATGACAGTGATCACAGCATTTGGCTCAGCTTTGCAGAAACTGTCAAACAACTGTGCTAACTTCTTGACCTTCACCATTTCCAGTGGATATGGCTGGGTCAAGAGGGCAAGTGGTTTTCTCCAGCTGTTGAGTTAATTTTTATCCAAGGATGTGTTGGGCTTTTTGCCACTGAGACAAATACCTGGTAGAGCACATGGTAAAAGATACTGTTCCTCTTCATGGTAGACAGTAAGCAAAGAGAGTGGGGGAGAGACCAGTTACAACCCCCAAAAGCACTCCTCTGCTCATCTATTCATCCAGTTAGTCTGTCTTCTAAAGCATCCATTGCCTCCCAAAATTGTATTACCAGCTAGGGCACCACAAGTTCAGTGTTGTTTTAAAAAATGAAAATCCCAACCGATTGATTTTACCAGTGAAGACTCAGGAGCCAGATGCTGGGATGAAAACCTGCTAGCTCAGAGAGGCAGAGAAAGCACCCAGCTGATTTTCCTACTCAGCCAAAGGAAAAAGCCAGAAGCCCAAAGCTAAAATCTTACTAGCTCAGCTGATGGCCCAGGAGGAAAAGGCCTGCTGTCTCACCCAATAGCCCAGGAGGAAAAAGCCAACAACTAAAAAGCCAAAAGCCAAAAGCCAAAATGAATCCTCTTCTTCTCCACACTGTCTTAAATACCCTTCAACTCAAAGTCCTTCCTTACTGCTTAATCCCTTTCAGCTGATTTCTTGCTCTACCTCTTGACCTAGGATTAATTTTACAAAGTCCTATGTACAAAAAGCTCTTGGATTAAAGGTGTGTGCTAGGGCTGAGTCAGACCATAATCACCTATTACAATAACAGAAAGTTCTTGGATTAAAGGTGTGTGTTAGGGCTGAACCACACAAAACAAGAAATAGGTTTTTACCATTCACAGTCTCGGGGTTCACACTGGGGTCAAATATCCTGCAACAGTTCAGCACTGTCAGGAGCAGCTCATAAACCATAATGGTGCAAGATACCTAGTTTCTATCATCTGCATGCAGGCATCCAGTTTTAACAGCTCCATTTTTAAAAGGATATTTTCCTTTATCAAGCATGTATTTTTGTTACCTTTGTGGAGAATTAAACGGATAGGTCTCTGTGTGCTTATTTGTGTCAGTTGCTCTAGTCCATTGGTCGCTGTGTCTGTTCAATGCCATGCTGTTTTGATTACTATGATTCTGTATATAACTTGAAACCAGGTATCATGATACCTCCAGCACTGCTCCTTATTCAAGATTACTTTAACTGCTTGGGGTCTTCTGTGCTTCCATATGAGTTTTAGGGGTTTTCCCCTAGTTTGGGGAAGAATATCATTGGAATTTTGCTGAGGATGGCCTTGAACTTGCAGGTGGCCATTTTAACTATTGTGCTGACTCTTGAATAAGGGAGGTTTTCCAATCTCATAATCGTTCTTTCGTGTATTTGGTGTTTTATAATTGCCATTGCAGAGGTCCTTCACCTTCTTAGTTATTTTTATTTTTACTGTTTTGGGATCTGTAGTAATGGAATTTCATTGAGTTCATGAATGGTGTAGAGAGAAGCTACTTTGTTACACTACTTTGCTGAGTTTTATTAAGTCTAAGAGCTGTCTGATGTTTCTAAGATTGTTTAGGAGTAGGATTACACCAAACAAGAATCATTTGACTCTTTCCTTTGCTAGTTTTGGTTTCTCCTGCTGTCTTGCTCTGACTAAGAAGGTGGGTCTTATATTGAATAAGAGGAAAGAGAGTAGACACCATTATCATATTTCTGAACTTTTTCTTTTTCCCCATTTAGTATAGCATTGGCTATAGGTTTGTTATAGAGAGCCCTTATATTGATGGATTTTTTTTTCTATTCTTAGTATCTTTGCAGCTTTTTTGTTTTGTTTTGTTGGGGTTTTTTTGTTTGTTTGTTTGTCTGTTTGTTTTGTTTGCTTTGTTTTGGTTTTGGTTTTGGTTTTCCAAGACATGGTTTCTCTATGTAGCCCTGGCTGTTCTGGAACTTACTCCGTAGACCAGGCTGGCCTTGAACGCAGAGATTCACCTGCCTCTTCCTCCCAAGTGCTGGGATTAAAGGTGAGCATCATCATCCCCAGCTCTTCTTAGTTTTTATTAGGAAGGGATGTTGACCTTTCTCAAAGGTGCATTCCGAATCTATTGAGATGATAATGTGATTTTTGTCCTTGGCTGTATTTCTATGATGTATATCATCTATTGGTGTATGTAAAATCAACTTTACACCCTTAGGATCAATCATAGCATAGAATCTTTTTAATGTGCCACTGAATTCAATTTACAGTTTGTGTGCATGTCTATGTTCATGCATCATGTGCCTATAGAGGCCAGAAGTCAGATAAAATTCAGTATCTTTCAATCTCTATATTACTTTTCATGTGTTTTATTGTCGTACTATTTGAGTGTTTTGCCTGCATGTATTTGTGTGTACCGTGTGCAATTCCTGGTGCCCGTGAAGGTCAGAAGAGAGCTTTGGATCCCCAGAGACTGGAGTTACAGATGGTTGTGAGCCACCATGTGGGTGCTGGGAATCAAACCCAGGTCTTCTGCAAGAGCAACAAGTGTTCTTAACCTCCGAGCCATCGCTCCAGCCTGTCAACGTTTTTGAGAGATGTCCCACAGAAGCCGAGCTCACCAATTGGTGACAGGAGCTAGCCCCAAAGCCTCAGAGGTCCTCCCATTTCTGCATACACGTCACCACTGCCCCTCCCCCATGCTGAGACTGCAGGCACCACTGCCACGCCCAGCTCCTTACCTAAGATCTGGCTCTCCACACTGAGGTCTCCATGTCCGTGCTGCAAGCACTTCACTGACAGCAGTTATTTTCTTTCATGAATTGAAGTCGTCATTCCAGGCTCTCTGGACTTTAGGATTTCCACTGAGACAGCTTTTGTTCTGATCCATTTGCTGCACAAGCGTGTGCGTGCATGCAGGTGTGTGTGTGCCCACATAGAGAGGCTGGACGGTGGCATTGGATGGCTTCTATTTTTCTCCACCTTATCTTTTTAAGACACGGTCTTTTATTGAACCTAGAGTTCACTGATTGGCCACACTAGCTGACCACCACACTCTGGAACTCCGGCTAGCTCCACGTCCACTCCCAGAGCTAGTGTTACAGACACTTGAGGGTACGCCTGACCGTTTTTGTATAGTTGTGGTTTTGTTGTTGTTGTTGTTTTCCGAGTGGGTATTGAGGATCTGAACTCAGGCCCTTGTGATTCTTGTGGCAGACACTACCACCTGAGCCATCTTCCCAGCCCCTGGGTTTGCTTTCGTTAGTGACTTAGTACTTCTGTTTCGCAGCTATAAATATTCTTTCATGTTCCCTTGGTTTTACATAGTGAATTTCTATGTCGTAACTCACACAGCTTTTGAGGTGCACGAACAGTTCTTCATCTTTAATCTTCTCTGCTATTTTTATTCTATGTGTGTGGGTGTTTCTCCTGCATGCAGGTCTGTGCTTCACCACGTGCTTGCTGTGCCCACGGGCTCCAATGCCACAGGACTGTTGCTACAGGTGGTTGTGAGCCACTGTGTACATCCCAGGAATCCGACCTAGGTCCTCTGGAAGACCAGCTGGTGCTCTTAACCACTGGGCCACCTCACCAGCTCCTCGACTACTTTCGATGAGAGTTGTCCCAGTGTGCAGCCTCTTCTTGAGAGCTCGGTACCCAATAAAATCGGGAGAACGAAAACAAACCATTGTAACATCAGCACCAAAACAACGGCAGAGACGTGTGAAACAGTTACAAACACCCCCTACTCCTAACAACAACCGAAAAGAAAAAGGCAAAAATAATATAGATTCAAAGGGAAATTTAAAAGGGAGCTGAGCAGGGGTGGCGCACGCCTTGAATCTCAGCAGGCAGATATCTCTGAGTTCAAGCCTGGGCGGTCCACGGAGGTAGTTCCAGAACAGCCTGGGCTACACAGAGAAACCCTGTCTTCAAAACAAAACAAGAAATTAATAAATGTAAAAGTAATAGTAATGAGGTAATTTAAAATTGGGGTGTGTGGGGAGAAACAGTAAGATAGAAACAAGCTAGAAATGAAAGGGGAAAGAATATGAGTTAGTGCAAGAAAATACAAAGCCAAACAATTAGAGGAAAGGGAAAAAAATTTTAAAGAGACAGACATCCATTTCACCCATGCCTCTTGCGCCAGGTTCTAGAGCTCTTCTTATTTAGAGTGTGTGTGTGCGTCCTCTTTCTTCTGAGATCCAGCGAAATGGTTGCGATGGCTAATACCGTCTATCGACTTGATGGGATCCAGGGTCACCCAGGAACACGCTTTGGCCAAGTCTGTGATGAGGTGTCCAGATAGGGCCGAGGTGTGAAGACCACCCGAATGTGGTCAGAGCATCCCCCGCCCCACCGAGCTGGTGTCCTGGACTGACTGGCTAGGAGAAGGTGAGCTGAGCACCAGCGGTCACTGCCCTCTGCACATACAGTGAGCAGCCACGTGCCTGCCTGCCAAACCCTGAGCCAGAGTGCCCTTCCTTCCTGACGCTAACGCATAGGTGCACGTGTGCGCATGTGCCGCAGGACGCACACGATCCCACCACCATCAAGCTCTGTTGGGCAGTCCGGCCCAACAGAGGAGGCAGGATCTGCAGCCTCTCCAGCCCACTCTGTCGGGGCTTGCCTGAGGCATACTCTCTGAGGCGATGGTCCTGCCGAAGCGATGGTCCTGCAGCCTCTGAAAGTCTCGGAGCCTCTGAGCGTGGAGAAGGTGGCCAGACCTGCGCGTCTGCACTGGGGAGGAGGTGGGAGGCAGGGAGTGGTCCCTCGGCCCCACCACACCCATCTCTCCCCCAGCTCCTGCAAGAATCCACACGGCTGCCCACCCGCTCCAGGGGCCAGACCTCCGATTTGAAAGACCGTCCATGTCTCTCCAAGGACAGACTGTCCTTGTCCCTACCAGCAAGGACAGATTGCAGGAAAAATTTCCTCTCCCTCACCCACTCCCTCTCTCCTCCTACCCTTTCCCCCCTTGCTCACTCCCTTTCCCCTTTTCCCCTCCCCATCTCTCTCCCTCCCTCTCTCTCTCTCTGTATTTGAGTTGTGTAGGCACTTGTGCTTGTGAAAGTGAAGGTCAGAGGTCAACCTCAGATGTTTCTCATCGGGTGCCAGCCTTATTTTGAGAGAGAGAGAGTCTCTCATTGGTCTGGAACCCACTGACCATTAGCTGAGATTGGCAAACCAGTAAGCTCCAGGATTCTTCAGTCTCCGCCTCCCAGTACTCAGGTTACAGGTATACACCACCAAAACAACTTAAACAAACAAACAAACAAAAACAGTTGCTAAGAATCAAATTTAAGGTCCCAGTACAGCAAGCACTTTGCTGGTTGAACCGTGTCCCCAGCCCCAGGTCAGACCATAGGACCTCTCTTAGGAAAGCTGCCTGTCCCGGCACCTACAAAGAAGCAGAGGAGAGCAGGAGATGCCCTACTAGGCACCCAGATGGCAGCTATGTCTCCCTCTGCAGTTTTACTGAATCGTCACAGCATTCTCTGGCTCCACCAATGGGCTTTCCTTTCCCCTGTTCCACAGCCAGGTGCATGCTGTCAGGGTCATCCATTCTTGTTCTTCTAAGGCTCCCTATTTCTGGGTCTCACCTAGTTGCTGTTTCTGAACCCCTGTGCCTCCCCATGAGGCCTCACCTCTCCCTGATGCCACACAAGTTTACCTCCATCTCCTGACCAGGAAAGTGTCCAGAGGTTCTGTTCTGCCACCTTCTTTCTTGCCTGTAGCTCTTGTCTTTCTGCTTTCCATTTGTCTTAGACATGTGCTGTTATCAACCGAGCTAAACTTTAATGCTGTTTTGGACCACAGTATTTTAGTCTTTTCGTGGTCTTAGCTGTGTCATTTTTGACCCTACTTGTCTGCTCTCCTTTATAAGTCCATTCTCCTGTCACTGTGTGACTCTAGTCCATTTTCCTGCCACTGTGTCGCTCTCCGTTCTGACACTGTTGCCACTCTAGTCCATTTTCCTGTCACTATGTCATTCTAGTCCATTCTCCTGTCACTGTGTCACTCGTCACTCTCCATTCTCCTGTCACTGTGTCGCTCTGGTTTTTTTGTTTTGTTTTGTTTTGTTTTGTTTTTTCCTCTGCTGACACTCAGATTTTCTTGCTTTTTCTTCTTCCTTTACTTTTGGCTCGCTCCCCATGGCTTGTTCCACCTTTTTTCTTACAGAACCCAGGACCACCAGCCCAGGGATGGCAGCACCCTCAGTGGGCCGGGCCCTGCCCATCGATCACTGTTTAAGGAAATGCAGCTGGATCTCATGCAGACATTTTCTTAATTGAGCTTTCCTCATTTCTGATGACACCAGCTTGTGTCAAGTTGATATAAAACAGTCAACATAATCTTTGAAAAGCAGTTAAACACTCTATAGGGGCAATGGTGTAACTAGAATGCTCCAGGCTCCAGACATTCAGGCCAGAGGCACCCTACCATCTCCTTCTGCTTATACAACCTGATGTTCCGGAACCCCGGCCTAGAAAGAGCTCAGAAGCCCTTGAGTCTGAAACAGCAAATGAACATATTAGAGACTGAGTACAGGATGTCATTCTTTAGGCTGAGCGACAAAGACAAAAAGGAGATAATTTAAAAGAAATTTTGAGATAGAGGAATTGTTAAGCTGTCTTAAATCAAAAATAAATGTTTCAATAAGTATATATTTTCCATTCTTAAAGAAAATTCAAATGTGCTGTCCAGATAGATGGCCTAGTGGGCAAAGTACCAAGGGTGAGGAGTCCTCACCCTTGAGTCCAACCCCACACACATGCTGTGGTACACACAGAAACCACACACACACACACACACACACACACACACACACCACAAAAATATATGTATGTAAACTTTTTAAAAGAAAATAAGCCATCAAAAATGGAAAATTATCTTTGGAATCGGAGTTAAACAATCTCTCTAGACCGTGTTGATTTTTTTTTCTTTCATAGTCTCTGCTATGAAAAATTCAAACATATCTATCACCACTAAAAGCAGTATTTTGTTTTCTTCTCCTCTTTCTCCTAATTAATGTCCATTTTCTATATCTACGTGATCTACATTATTTTCACTACAACCTAACAAAACTATCTGGACACGACAAGTTCCATTCAATAATTTTCTATGATTATATGGCTAAAGAGCCCATCTTAAAATAAGCCCAGGATTTAGATAACACTCTCTTTTAAATATTTTTTATTTATTCTTTCTAAGCCATGTATAGTTCTGTAGGCTGGACACTGGGTGTGAATTAGCACATCAAAGCATTTGAACAATCCTAAGTGTAATTCATGCTCTCTATATGCTGCACAGTTATGCTCACTCCCGTCATACATGGTCATTTAGAGAAAGAAAAATGGTAAGAGGGTGGGATCTCGTCACTTGGGAGGCAGAGACAAGAGGATCTCAGTGAGTTCGAAGCCAGCCTGCTCTACGTAATGAATCCGGGACAACCAGGACTACACAGAGAGACCCTATCTCAAAAAAAATTAAAATTTTATAAGATGCAAAGCAACAAAAGAAACATGGACCTGTGTCTTCCGTTTGCCTTGAGCTAAATTCCAAATCCCTGAAAGGCTGGTCAACCTCTGGCCTGACATAAACTCTGGATTTCAGCTCTTGGCCACAGTGGAAAGCTGAATTCCAATACTAATGCCTTAAACCAGCCCTCCGGTGTTAGTTTAGCCATGACCCCTCCATGTCTCTTTTTCTTACAAAAAGCCCTCATCCAGACTCTCTTCTCTGGAGACATCCCAGAGCCACCGCCTGCCAAATGTTTAGCTAAAGCAGGCCAGAAGAGTCTCCTCTTGGGCCCAATGTCTACACATCCCTATCTGCAAGCTAGCTCTGACAGCATGAAGACTTTGCGTTCCTTGAACCTTCATATGCCCCCACCCCCTTTTACACATCTGGGAAAGATGTGCGCCCGTCAGTGAGGTAACAGAACAGACTCGATGAATCCCAGATGTTAGACACGGCAACTTGCCTTGAGCTTTGCAAGATCACAACTAGGAACAAATGTATAGATTTTCTTCGCTTGTTGTTTTACAGGAAGCTGAGGGGGAGACCAATTGATCAGTCAGTGGAAAGACCAGAAAGATTTTTCATTTAAAAAGGCAGAGAAGACACGGGAAGGAGTTTAGTTCACCTGCAAAGTGGATACACTAACCAGCGAATGTGGCCATCTGTATGTAACACAGGACTTTGTCCCAGAACTCTGTAAGTGTCCAGTTCCGAATCTGGGTACCACTGTAATTATAATTGCTCTCTGTCCATTACAGGTGATATTTTACATTTCCAAATTGCCCCAGGATCGTTTTCTTGTCTAACAAATGGATGTGTGTAATTTGCAGTGGAGAGCCAAGCCACGCTGATGGCGTTTATAAGCTGATGCTGCCATCTGGTGGTCGTACTGGGAAATGACAGGGCAAATGAGACACTCCCAAGCATTTGGGTACTTGGTTATAACCCTTTTGTAGTTCATGGGTACTTGGGTTGCTGTTTGTTTGAGATAGGGCCTCATGTAGCCTTTGTACATGGTATGTAGCAGAGAATGACCTTGAACTTCTGATCTCCCAAACACACACACAAACAAGCCTCTTAGTTTGACACTTAGTAGCTCACCTGGATGGCATTGGTGGCAACTATGTTGCTACTGCAAACATGCAGTCTTTACTGTAATAACCTGGAGGACTGCCAGCCGGACATGATGGCACACGCCTTTAATCCCAGCACTCCGGACGCAGACAGACCTCTGAGTGGGTCTTTGCAGTGATATCTCCTGAGAAGAGTGTCTGGGTGAGAGCTTTTTGTAAGAAAAAGAGACAAAGCTAGGAATGGAGAGGTCATGGCTAATTTAACGAATTAGTATTGGAACTCAGCTTTCCAGCCTGGTATACAGAGCGAGTTCCAGGACAACCAAATTAATCTAGAGAAACGGTCTTGAGCCACGCTTGCAAACTCAATACCCAACACAAACGTGACAAGGTCGCGATCGCGCAAGCACTTGTGGCCTTGGAACAAGGATCATCTCCCAAAATTTGGTTATCCATGTTAAAAAATTAAAACAGACTGTGACACTCAGTCGATGCACCTCAGGGGTTTTACCCATTGCACTGAGTCGATGAGTGATCCAAGTCACAATGTTGCCTTTGCCTAAGCGGCTATGGTACCTAGATAGGAGGATGACAGCCCTTGTACTCCCTGGAATTTTATTCCATTGCACGGGAATGGGTGTCACCTCCATTTTTAATCTTCTCCCTTAGCCCCTGCACCCAGAGGACTTGTCTCCATTGCACCTGGTGGGGTAAGGGAGCAATCTAAAGCTCTTGATCGCTTACTCCCCAAAGGAGTTCGCTTGATCGAGCTTAGGGCTCTCTTGTGCCGCGCTTATAAGGCTTTAAGGCAGTTTTCATTTATTAAAACAAAAGGGGGAGATGTGGAGAGCTGAGACTCAGCCGCCATCTACTGGCACTGACATCCGTCCTCAAAACTGTAAAGAACCTCCAGAGCGCATGTGCGGGTTGCGTAAGCACGCCAAGCCACTGACCAAGCCCGAGTCGTCAGACGGGGTAAAGAGTGAGCAGCCAATCAGGGTATGACACGTCACTTAGGTGCGACCAGGGCTTATATAAACAGCGCCACTTCGGAGCCAGGTCTCTCCTCCGTCTCTCCCCGCCCGGGGGTTGTCCGTCCCGGCCACAGCGCGGGACGCCACGGCGTCCGTCGGCCGATGCGAGCGCCACCTACACCCGCAAGGTGGCCAGCCCCGAGCGTCGTGGGGCCAGTCCCGCGGCTCTCTCCTCCTTTCATCACTTGACTGTAATAAAGCCTGTTGCAGAAGGAAAAAAAAAAAACCTGTATTTTAAATATGTTATAATTCATTTAAAGGGCTGGTGATTGTTCATTACAAAATGTTTTTTATGCTCTTTTAAGGAAAAAATTCTAGCTGATAGGTTTGGTATGGCTAAAAATAATTCTTACAGTTTAAAATTGTTCTGTTAAGCAGTTGATTCTAAAACTTGTTTAATCACTAAGAACTTTTGGTTGTGGGGGATTATAGATGTTCCACAGTGTTTACTGTATCAGCAACACCTAGTGGCTGTACTTGGTGTTGTCAGTCGCAGCCTGCTAATGCTAGCACATGGCCTGCCGCCATGATGGTTCAGCAATGAAAAGCACGTAATGGCTGCCATGTTTGTTTAGGGTTTCCAGCTGAGTTCAGTTGCACGTGGCCAGCCGCCATACTGGTCCGGAGATAAAGAGGGTGGAGCTATGAGTTTGCCACCATTTTGTTCAGGTATTGTTCAATTTTAATGCCATATCCTTTGTTGCAAAAAACCCTGCAACAATGGGGGTTGCATATTGCCACTGAAAAGGTCCAAATTTCAAAAATAGGTTCCTTTCTAGGGACTGTTATTTATCCGAAACAAATAGTTCCTCAAAAAATAAAAATTTGCGGGGATCATTTACATACCTTAAATGATTTTCAAAAATTATTAGGTGATATAAATTGGCTCAGGCCGTTTTTAAAGATTCCTTCTGCTGAATTAAAACCCCTATTTGATATTTTGGAAGGGGATGCTCATATTTCTTCACCCATAGCCTTAACACCGGCTGCAAGCCAAGCCCTGCGAGTGGTAGAAAACGCTTTACAAGATGCCCAATTAAAACGTGTAGATGAAACTAAGACCTTTGACCTGTGTGTCATTAAAACTATACATTTACCAACTGCTGTATTATGGCAAGATGGACCCTTAGTGTGGGTTCATCCCAATGCTTCTCCTACAAAAATTATTGAATGGTATCCGGATGCAGTCGCTCAACTTGCACTTCGTGGGTTAAAAACAGCCATTACATACTTTGGAAAGGAGCCAAAGTTCTTAATAGTGCCTTATACAGCTCACCAAGTTCAGGTATTGACTGCTACCTCCGATACTTGGGTGGTGCTAGTTACCTCCTTTAGTGGTTTAATTGATAATCATTACCCTCGACACCCTATTTTGCAATTTGCTTTAACTCAAGAGGTAGTCTTCCCGCATGTAACGTCCCAGAAACCACTTCGGGATGGACTGGTGGTTTATACAGATGGGTCAAAAACAGGAGTGGGAGCTTATGTGGTTAATAATAAAGTTGTTTCTAAGCAATATCATGAGACCTCGCCTCAAATTGTGGAATGTTTAGTAGTGCTAAAAGTTTTGGAAAAATTTCCAGGTCCTTTAAATATTGTTTCTGATTCTAGTTATGTGGTAAATGCAACCAAAATCTTAGAGGCTGCTGGATTGATTAAAGCATCTAGCAAGCTTGCAAAAATTTTTCAAAGGATTCAGTTTGCCTTAATTACCAGAAGATCCCCTGTTTTTATTACACATATTAGGGCTCATTCTGGTCTACCGGGGCCCATGTCCCATGGAAATGACCTGGCAGATCAAGCCACAAAGATGATTGCATTTGCCCTCCTTTCAAATTTAGAATTGGCTAAGGAGTTTCATAAAAAATTTCATGTTACAGCTGAGACATTGCGTCATCGATTTGACATAACTAGAAAAGAAGCTAGAGATATTGTTACCCAATGTCAAAATTGTTGTCAGTTCTTACCTATGCCTCATGTTGGGATTAATCCCAGAGGAATCCGTCCACTACAAGTGTGGCAGATGGATGTTACCCACATTTCATTTTTTGGTAAACTTCAATATTTGCATGTTTCCGTTGATACTTGCTCTGGAGTCATGTTTGCTTCTCCCCTGACTGGAGAAAAGGCAGCCCATGTTATTCAACATTGCCTGGAGGCATGGAGTGTCTGGGGAAAGCCCAAAATTCTAAAAACTGACAATGGGCCAGCCTATACTTCTCAAAAATTCGGACAGTTTTGTCATCAAATGGGAGTGACCCACCTAACGGGTCTCCCATATAACCCTCAAGGACAGGGTATTATTGAACGTGCTCATCGCACTCTAAAATCCTACTTAATAAAACAAAAAGGGGGAGTCGAGGAGGCTCTGCCCTCAGTGCCACGAGTGACTGTTTCCTTGGCACTCTTTACTCTCAATTTTTTAAATTTGGACAATCAGGGCCATTCGGCGGCTGATCGCCACTGCTTAGAGTCTGATAGGCCTAAGGAAATGGTCAAATGGAAGGATGTCTTGACTGGTCAATGGAAAGGCCCGGATCCTATCTTAATAAGATCCAGGGGAGCTGTCTGTGTTTTCCCACAGGAAGAAAACAATCCATTCTGGGTACCGGAGCGCCTCACGTGAAAGCTCGTGACAGCTGAAGATGATCTTTCAACAAATACACCTGCTACTACTTGAAGAATTAAGGGCGGCGATGGTGACCACTAATTCTACTCGAGTGGATTCATCGCTCACAGATGGCTTACTATCCTGGGTTTCTTCCGCCTTTTCTTATTTTAAAGATTAGGTGGGGGTTGGAATGTTTGGTGCAGCATTATGTTGTGGCTTAGTGTTTTTTACTCTGGTTGTTTTGCAAACTCAAAACCCAACACAAACGTGACAAGGTGGTGATCGAACAAGCACTAGCAGCCCTAGAGCAAGGCTCGTCTCCCGAGGTTTGGCTTTCCATGTTAAAAGAATGATAAACAGCAAGGTTACCTCTGCCTTTGTAGTTGTAGTGCCACAAAATTGGATGAGACTGGATTAGCAGCCCTTGCACTCCCGGGGACGTGTTCCCATTGCACAGGGATGGGTGCGATTCCATGTTGTCTCCTCATGAGTATAAAAATCAAACGGTCTGGAAAGTCAGTGACGGAAGAGTGCAAATAAGTCTCCGCCCATCTAAGACAGGACAGCCTCGCTGTGAGGAGGTTGCTCCAATGACAGGTAAGGGCGGAGCATTGCCTTCCACCAGACTCAGACGTTGGTTATACTCTCAAATAAATTGGCACAGCACTTCATCGGCAAAAGGGGACTTGCTATATTTAAAACAAAAGGGGGAGATGTGGAGAGCTGAGACTCAGACGCCAACTACTGGCGCTGACATCTGCCCTCAAAACTGTAAAGAACCTCCAGGGCGCATGTGCGGGTTGCGTAAGCACGCCAAGCCCGAGCCGTCAGACGGGCTAAAGAGTGAGCAGCCAATCAGGGTATGACACGTCACTTAGGTGCGACCAGGGCTTATATAAACAGTGCCACATTGGGGCTCTCTCTCCTCTGTCTCTCCCCGCCCGGGGGTTGCCCGCCCCGGCCACGGCCCGCGGGATGCCGCGGCGCCCGTCGGCCGATGCAAGAGGTGGCCAGGCCCATGCCGTGGCCGCACTTCCACCCCGAGCGTCGTGGGGCCGGTCCCACAGCTCTCTCCTCCTTTCATCGCGTGACTGTAATAAAGCCTGTTGCAGAAGGATTCTTGTGTCCGTGTGCGTTCTTGCTGGCTGCTGGCGAGACGATCACACGGCTCGCAACACCACGCCCTGTCAAAAAAGAAAGGAACCTGGAAGGTATCCCATCACCAGTCAGATGAGGATGAGAACACAGAGGGAGGGGGTGTGGTGCCAGAGAAGGGGCCACTCAAACCCAGACCACCACAGCAGCCCCTGCACCTCAGGTCGTTCACCTCCTGCCCATTCTCATTTTAGTCTCTTCCAAAGCACCTCACCTGTGTTTTAATACATATTTTTAAAATCTCAAGGAAGAAGTCAAAGTATCACTATTTGCAGATGATATAGTATACATGAGTGGTCCCAAAAATTCAACCAGAGAACTCCTTCAGCTGATAAATACCTTCAGCAAAGTGGCCCGCCGGATACAAAATTAACTTTAAAAAAAAATCAGTAGCCCTCTTGTATATGAAAGACAAAAGGGCTGAGAAAGAAATTAGGGAAACTACACCCTTCACAATAGCCACAAATAACATAAAGTACCTTGGTGTGATTCTAACCAAGCAAGTGAAAGACCTATTTGAATAAAGAAATCAAAGAAGATATAAGAAGATGGAAAGATCTCCTGTGCTCATGGATCACTAGGATTAACATAGTAAAAATGGCCATCCTGCCAAAAGCAATCTACAGATTCAGTGCAATTGCCATCAAAATACCAACACAATTCTTTACAGACCTTGAAAGAACAATTCTCAACTTCATATGAAAAAAAACAAAAAAACCCAGATTTGCTAAAATGATCCTATATAACAACAGATCTTCTGGAGGTATCTCCATCCCTGTTCTCAAGCTGTACTACAGAGCAATAGTAATAAAAACTGCATGGTACTGGCATAGAAACAGAATGGTGGATCAATGGAATTGAATAGAAGACCCAAAAATAAACCCACATCCCTATGGATACTTGATTTTTGACAGAGAAGCCAAAACCATACAATGGGAAAAAAAGAGATCATCTTCAACAAATGGTGCTGGTCTAACTGGATGTCTCTACATGTAAAAAATGCAAATAGATCCATATTTATCACCCTGCACTAAACTAAAGTCCAACTGAATCAAAGACCTCAATATAAAACCAGACACACTAAATCAGAAAAATAAGTGGAAATAGCTTTGACCTCATTGGCACAGGAGACAACTTCCTGAACAGAACACCAACAGCACAGGTCAACAAACAATAAATGGGACCTCATGAAACTGAAAAGCTTCTGTAAAGCAAAGGACACTGTTATCTGAACAAAACAACAGCCTACAGATTGGGAAAGGGTCTTCACCAACCCTATATCTGACAGAGGGCTAATATCCAGAATATATAAAGAACTTAAAAAAAAATTAAAAGCAACAAAACAAGTAATGCAATTAAAAAATGGGGAACAGAGCTAAACAGAGAATTCTCAATAGAAGAATATCAAATGGCAGAGAAACACTTAAAGAAATCTTCAATGTCCTTAGTCATCAGGGAAATGCAAATCAAAACGACCCTGAGATTTCACCTTACAGCCATCAGAATGGCCAAGATCAAAAACTCAAGTGACAATACATACTGGAGAAGATGTGGAGAAAGGGGAACCCTCCGCCATTGCTGGTAGGAATGTCAACTTGTACAACCATCTTGGAAATCAATCTGGTGCTTTCTCAGACAATTAGTAATAGTGCTTATTCAAGATCCAGCTATACCACTCCTAGGCATATATCCAAATATACTCAAGTATACAACAAGGACATTTGCTCAACCATGTTCGTAGCAGCTTTATTTTTAATAGCCAGAACCTGGAAACAACCCAGATGTCCCTCAATGGATGAATGGATACAGAAATTGTGGTACATTTACACAATGAAATACTACTCAGCAATTAAAAACAAAGAAATCATGAAATTTTCAGGCAAAAGATGGGAACTAGAAAAGATCATCCTGAGTGAGGTATTCCAGAAGCAGAAAGACATACATGGTATGTGCTCACTTATAATTGGATATTAGACATATAATATAGGATAAACATACTAAAATCTGTTCACCTAAAGAATCTAAGCAAGAAGGAGGACCCTGGGTAAGATGATCAATCCTCATTCAGAAAGGCAAATGGGATGGACATCAGAAGAGGGAGAAAACAGGGAACAGGACATGAGCCTACCACAGAGGGTCTCTGAAAGACTCTACCCAATAGGGTATCAAAGCAGATGCTGAGATGCATAGCCAAACTTTGGGCAGAGTTCAGGAAATCCTATGAAAGAAGGAGGAGATAATAAGACCTGGAAAGGATAGTAGCTCCACAAGGAGAGCAACAGAACCAAAAATAATCTGGTCCAGGGGTGTTTTCTGAGACTGATACTCCAATCAATGACATGTTGGAGATAACCTAGAACCCCTGCACAGATGTAGCCCATGGCAGCTCAGTGTCCAAGTGGGTACCCTAGTAAGGGGAACAGGGACTGTCTCTGACATGAATTCAGTGGCTGGCTTTTTGATCACCTCCCTGTAAGGGGGGAGCAGCCTTACCAGGCCACAGAGGAAGACAACGCAGCCAGTCCTGATGAGACCTGATAGGCTAGGGTCAGATGGAAGGGGAAGAGGATAGCCCCTCTCAGTGGACTTAGAGATGGGCATGAGAGGAGATGAGGGAGGGAGGGTGGGATTGGGAGGGAATGAGAGAAGGGGCTATAGCTGGGATACAAACTGAATAAACTGTAATTAATATAAAAATTAAAATTAAAAAATCTAAAGTAAGCAACTATTTTAAATACATTTTAATTCCTTCTTTGAAAATTTCATACATATATACAATACATTTTGATTGAACCTCTTCACTCCCCTCCATATAATATATATAAATATACACATACACAGACATACCCTAGCAAGCCAAATTAGTTTTGCCCATATATACATGAGTGTGGGCTCATTCACTGGAGCATATATAACCTAGAGCAGCCACACCCCCAAAGAAAAATGATTCCTCCTCCCCCAGTACCATCAACTGCTACAGCTCCTCTTGAGTAACAGCCTCATCATGTGCAGGAGACAGCACTGCACAGCGTCCCTTCTTTCCACTCGACTTCCATGGGGTTCCCTAATAGAAGAAGGGGTTCCCTCTTTCATATCGCTCATGTTCTACTGTCTACTAGAAGAGGCTTAAAAGCGGGTTTCCATACAGCCTTTCCATACACTCAGTATTTGGGTTGGCTCCTTGGCTGCCCTCGCGCCCCCACCCCCAATGCTTCAGCTTTTCTGCCCTCCCTCTTCTGTTTTCATCTTTCACCATCTTCCCTCCCTTAATTCAGCCCATAGCCCCCCCTCTAGCTTCCTGACCATGTACTCCCAAGTTTAAGAAAACAAGATGTGAAGCTCGGATCCATATGTGACAGACCTTGATGTGTTCATCTTCTGGGTCTGAGTTACCTCGCTCAGTACGGTTTTTCCACATTCATCCATTTCTCTTCAAATTTCACGACTTCACTTTTCTTTAGGGCCGAGTAACGTCCTCCCATGTATGTGCACCCCACTTCCCTTAGCCACTCATCTAATAGGTGGTTGACTCCATTTCCTACCTACTGTGACTAGAGCAGAAAACATGGATGTTCAAGGGTCCCTGTGGTAGAACGCAAAGGTCTTTGGGTGCATGCCCGGGGACGGTACCTCTATGCCATACGGTAACTCTGTTTCTAGGTTTTTAAAAAACCTAGAAATCCGGATTGATTCCAAAGTGGCTACAGTGGTTTACATTCCTACCAACAACATGTAATGGCCCCCCTTTCCATATACCATGCCAGCATTTGTCATTTGCATTGCTGTTGGTGGCCATCCTGACTGGGGTAGAGGCGGAGAGATGGAATCTTAAAGGAGTCTTGATCTGCATTTCCCTGGTTAACTAAGGAGGTCGCACACTTTTTAAAAAGTGTTTAATGGCCATTTGCGTTTCTGGAGAACTTGGAGCTGACCATGGCTGTTAGACACGTAAGAGATGGGACCATTTCCGTCCATTAGATTTAACGAGCTGCCGCTGCACGGTTCGGGTCCAGAAAGTCAAGGGGTCAGCTTGCTTTATTTACTGCAGCATTCTCGATACTAAAGAGTCATGGAGTCTCCAAGCTGCTTGATAACTCTAGGGGCTCATGTAATGAAGCAACAAGCAACAGGGTAGGAGAGGACCAGAAGTGATGGATTCGGTTTAATAAGAAGTCAGGGGAGACACTTAAGAAGGAGTGATGGTAAAATTAGATGGAGTAGGAGGTCCGGCAGCATCAAATGTCATCACCATGTCATGTATTCATGAATACTGGTGCACACGCACACACGCGTACACACACACGCACACCATGAGATGATGTGAGCTGGCTTTGCACAGAGGTTATCTGTCACCAGGTCTAATCCTGCCCTGATGGTCAGCTGAGGGTGGAGTTCCCATAGACACCTCTGGCAAGGAGTTCACAGCAAGTGTATAGAGGCCAGGAAACTCGCACCCGATGTGCGCCTGATCTTAGGGGAACCCTGGCTCCTTGAGAGAAGTGTGGAGTTAATAGCAAAGATTCCCCAGCTGTTGCTGGGCCCAGGAAAGCCTGGATTTTAGAGGCTGTCTTTCCAGAGCTCTATTTCCTAATCATACCCAAATCAGTCAGAAATGATGGCATAGACATTGTATTTTAAGACAAAAACACATCCACTTAACAAAAACACAGGCACTTAACAATTCCACTCGATTCTCTGTGAAGCACAGAAAAAATAAAAACTCCAATTGACATATTTCATCAGAACCATGGTGAGAACTTTAAAAAGTGTGGCTCCTTCAATTACAGGAGTTGACCGTGTTTACAGATGAAGCAGAAAGGCTTGGCAGCTGAGATTTCAAAGCCCTCCCGCTGTATGTGCCTTTGGTCACAAGAGGGGAAAAAAGTATAGATCACTCCCTAGATTGACCAGTGGTTTGTCCATTGCTGAGGATTAGGCCCCTAGGGGGCAGCAGGGATCCTTAAAGTGAAACAGCGGAGCCTAATGCTGTCTTCTGAATGGGTGAGTGCACAGAGGCCTAAGGCAGTGCTTGCTTCTCCAGCTGGAGAGGAGGGAGCTGTGATTCCCTGGGTCTGCATCAGGTCTTGAGGCCTGAGGTTCTGCACTCTCTACCAAGCTCCCAGGTAAAGCTGTGGCATCTGGTCATCACCCACGTTTCCCATCACAGGATGGCAAGTGACAGTTTCTCCACAGTCTCACAGAGGGTTGGTGGCAGCTCATCCAATGCACGCTTGCTGGAAGTGAAGAGGCTGGCTAGGAAACAGCTAAATTCCGGGTATATCTGTCCCTTGGTCACAGGGTGCAGGTCTCTGTGGCCCCGTATCTCTGCTGGTAAACTTTAGAGGCTAATATTATTTGCTACCCTCTTGACCCAAGTGGGCATAGAATTCTGGGTATGAATTTAGCAGATTTAGCACAAAGAGTAGAATGTACCATCATGTGATGGCTAATGTTGTCTACTTGACAGAATCGAGAATGACCTGGGAGGTGGGCCTCTGAGCACGCCCATAGGAATTATCTTGATTACATTAAATGATGTGTGAAGACCTACCTTAGCTGGGAGAGGGAACCATCACCGGGCAAGGACTATAAAGGGAAGAATGGAGCTGAGCACTAGCATTTATTCATGGCTCTGCTTCTTCATCGTAGATGTCATGTGACCAGCTGCCTTGACTTCCCCCCCACAATGGACTGCTCTTTGAACTGTGAGCACAGACCAACTCGTCAAAGTTGTTTTTTTTTTTTTTTTCATCTATTTTATGCCCTCTTCTGACCTCCACTGACACGCAGGAAGGGGGAAAAGCCTAAGACAGGCCTATACCCATATTGAACTGATGGCTTACGGCCACCTTTCATGGTCTTAGTCACACTGGGCCCCTGGATCAAAAGGGGAGATTATTCAGGGTCTGGTATATTCCAGACCCACTGCGCATGCTCCTGGCAGCATGTACATGACAAAGGCAGGGATAAGCTCAGAGAGATGAAGTACGTGTAGTTTGAGTATACTCCCCGTATACTCATGTGCTCCAATGCTTGGTGCCCTAGCTTTTGGCACTGCTTTGGAAGGTCGTAGAACCTTCAGGAGGTGAAGCCTCTGAGAAAGAAGTGTGTCTCCGGAGGCCTGATTTGAGAGCTTTTTTACAGCGGGGCCCACGTCCAGTTCACTCTCTGCAACCTGACTGCAGGTAACGTGGCCTGCCACCGCGGCGCCTTTCTCACTGGAACAGACTGTACCCCTCTTCAACTGTGAGCCACAAGAAAACCTTCCTCAAATGCTTCTGTCAGGCATTGTGTCCCAAGGAGAAAAGCAACTAATACAGAAAGTTGGTACTGAGAAGGGGGGCTGTCACTTTGATAAAGGTGACTTTCTTGGAACTGGTTTGTGGAAGGAATGTGGAAGAGTTCCAAACTGTGGGCTAGAAAAGCCCTGGAACGCCGTAAGCAGAGCTTGATGCACCATGCTGTCTGCTACCTCAAAAGACAAGATCGCTGAGGGAAATGCGGACAGCAGAGGCCGAGCTCGTGAAGCTGTAGGTGGGAACGAGAACTTCATCGCGGCAAAGAATCTAAATGACTTCTGCTGTGGTCTGCGGACTTCAGTGAAGCTAATTAAAGTAATGTACTTGCAGCTGGAGAGATGGCTCAGCAGTTAAGAGCTCTTGCTGCTTTTCTAGTTCAGTTCCCAGCACTCACGTCAGGCGGCTCATAAATGACTGTAACCACAGCTCCAGGGGACCTGATGTCCTCTTCTGTCCTCCACAGACTTGCACACACATGACACACAGACACACACACACCTAAAAGCAGTGGACTCATTTATTTGGTGGAGGAATTTAAAGACAGGATAACATTCAAACTTTGGCATGGTTACCACTCACTTCTCTTATCCAGGTCAACAGAAAGGGAGGAAGGAACAGAGAGAGTGGGGGAAGAAGAGAGAGCGAGCAAGGGCGTGCTACAAGTGGAGCAGGAAAGTATGAAAAATGAGCTCTTTGGAGTGTTTCACGGAAGCTTTGCTGTGAAAGCAGCTGGAATTGTTGAAGAAGTTAGTCCTATCAAGGAGGGAACCCCATGCTCTGCACTGGGACAAAACTGGCTCTGGGCAGGAGCCTACTTAGGGAAAATTGGGATTAATTTGGAAGGGAGCTGAGCTGAGAATTACTTTGAAGGAGTCCCCCTTCCTAGAAAAGCATGTTCCCAGATTTAGCTGACACAACACACAAAGGCCACTGCAGCTGCCGTACAGGAGGGCAGACCCTCTCTAGAGCCAGCACTAGAGCTTGGCAGCATTGTCCACACGGTGCTGGTGGTCCAGACTTGAAAGATGCACGAGGGGGAGGTTCATGGAGGTTTGCAGCAAAGCTCCAGAAGGTCACTGTACTCAGGCAATTCGTGACAGGGCTGGGTTTTCCCCCGAAGAGGCCCTGGAAAGGTGTTCTGTGGAGCTGGGAAAGTGGAGACCCAGGATGTTGGAGATACCAGGACTCTGGGAAATCCAGAGAAGAAAGCTACAGGAATCAAGTAGAGATGACCCAAGAGAAAGACTGTGTTAAGATCAGGTAGCAGAGCTGGAGGGGCTGGAATAACCAAGACTTTTGGAGCCCAGATGATTCCACAGTCGCTCCAGATGCCAGACATGGAACTGTAGGACCTGATGGGGTTTGGTCTTGCTTTGTCTCACGTTTTTCTTGCTGTACCCCCATCCCCTCCTTCTGGAATGGAAATGTTTACTCTGGGCCATTGTTTATTGGAATATAGCATTTGTTTTTTTAGATTATTGTAAATAGATTACCTCTAGACTCAGAAGACTACAGAGACTTTGGAGGTTGGAGTGGACAGATTTGACATCACGAGATGGCCATGGGCCCATGGGGTGCGGGGACAGAATGTCATGTTTTGAATGTGAAATGTCCCCCATGGGCGAATGTATTTGAACATGTGGTCCCCAGCTGGTAGTGCTGTTTTGGAAGGTTGTGCTATACGGAGGGGTTTTTTTTTGGGGGGGGTGTCAGGAATTGGGGTTTGGTAGTTCAGCCCTACTTCCTGTCAGCTCTCTGCCTCCTGGCTGAGGAGGTATTATGGTCAGCCTCTTCCACCATGTCTTCCCCACCACAAAGGATTGTTTCTCTTCCGAAACTGAAGCCCAAACAAGCCTTCCTGTCCTCCTCGTTTCGGACATTTATTTTGTCACAGCAATAAGAAAACTAACTAGTATGACTATCACCCAGTGGAATGTGAGAATCCTTCGCTACCAAACATGCCAGCGTCCATTCACTCGTCCATGTATTAAACACACATCTAGTGAGAGCCCACTGTGTGCTTGGGGCAGAGATGAATCGTGTGGTACATCAACCTGTGGAAGCCTTGCGTGGGTTCACAGTAACAGAAGCTAAAGCCCACAGAGCCCAACCGCAGCCGCCACTGGGCGCTGTTTCTGAGGAGAGGTATACGGAGCTGGTCCCTTGGTATTCTCAGAAACACGTCTGAAGACGGGAGTATGTTGTGCCCCGCTGTGGCTCTTCTTTCATTGTCAATTCTTCTTGGCACATGCTGAGCTGGAGAAAAAAAAAGCTTAGCAGGCCTACGTTGGAGCAAATGGAACTGTCCCAACCCTTTCGCTAAGGCGAGTGGGGGCGCGTGACAACAGGGTACTTGCTCTTCTACGTGGCCTGCGAGCTCCTCCTGATCAGGGTCCTGGAAAGTAAAATTCTCCTCTGTACACACACCTCTACAGGGAGCAGAACCCGGGGAACTGTGCCACCTACACCTGAGCCTAAGATCTGACCCCAGGGTCTTCCAGCGGGAACAGATTGAAGTTCACTGACTCTCAGGCCAAGCTGTTGGAAGTTGTGGGCAATCAGAACACAGGCTTTCCCTCCCCGGTCGGGCCTGGTGAGGCTGACGGGGCCACAGTGAGCTCTGAGTTCACCTGACTTCTTCCCTGGGTCCAGGAGACACACGAGGGGCTACTCCGTCCACTGAGCGCTTTCCACTACGCAAAAAGGAATTCCACACCATCCCTAGCTCCGAAAGACTGTTTTACCACCCACAGCAGCAATTTTTAGGAACCTACATTGAATCACAACGCTGAAATCCATGACAATGAAGAAATACCTTGAGTTTTCCCCTTTGTGGGTCTTTCTGCTGAAAACAAAACAAATCCCCCGTTACCTAATCCTGGCCACCCCTGTGCATTTAAGGCTAGAAACTTCAAAAACAGCCGTTCTCTCCTGTTTTCCATTGGTTTCTGCCCCCCTTCCCCCCCACACTCGTGGGATGACCTCACCTGATTTTTATATAGAAAATTGAGTCCATCTGGTGTTGGCTCCCTCCAGACCCCTCACGTCTATCTGAATGCAATCTGGGAACCCTTTGTCTTCCCTTCTCCTTCCCTCTGACTGTAAGGAAAATGAGCCCCACCGTCTCTTTTCCTCTGTTTGGTCTCTGTCCCCAGGAGACATAAGTGCCCTCTTCACCCACAGACTGCCCGGAAACAAAGCCTGTGCCTCCTTCCAAACCATGAAGCTCCCAAAAGTTTTGTCCCCTGGGATCTGGGTTATCACTCTATGCAGTTTTCATCCTATTTTTATTTTTTTTTAAGCTGTTTCCCCTTGGTTTTCATACTTGGGCCTGACTTCCAGTGATTTTCAAAGTTAGATACTTCATCATTTGCAAACAACGGAATGGATTGAAACCCTTGACTACCTAGAACTTTCCTATCTCTAAAGTAGTCTCAGAGCTCAAGTCAGGGACGGCTTTCTGTCCTTTACGAGACCCAAAAAAGTATCTAGCGGAGAAATGCCACGTGCCTCCTAACACAGACCCCACCATGCTGGAGGGCCAAAATAGGTCCTTGAAGACCAAGGTCAGTTCACTTAGTGAGACATTTCCCTAAAATCCACAGTTGTATACTCTGCTCTAGTCACATGCTGAATGAACCTGTGGGGGTCCGGCTGCCTTGGCCCCTGCCCTCTGTGGGGCTCAGGGTTCTCAGGAGTGGAAGGAGATCTTCCTTCCCTTGTGGGGCCTCTGGTCGCAGGCACAACTTATACAAGTGTCGTCCCATCTCCTCTTTTGGGGATATTTTTAAATAACTTTAGATGTCATTTCTCTGGTTTAACGAGGGTACCTCAACTTTGTTTTCACGTTTTTCAGTCCAAAGTTGACAAATTCTTAGAATTTACCCAGGGTATCAAATGTATGTCTTTGGAGATCCCTCCACCCCATTTTACTGTTTAAAATTTGATTTGTAGAACATGATACACTATAGCAAATTATAGCACACAAAGGGGGTGTGTCAATTAACAAGACCTGCCCAGATAGTTAGAAGAAAGGGACAAAGGAACCATATGGCAGGAGGAGAGAACCAATGAATGAGTGGCCCTGGTGCCCTCCACGTGCTCACCCCAGGACCCCATAATGAATGTTTAAAAAAAAAAAAAGTTAAAATATGAGCTCGTCCAGTGAAATAATGGAGTAGGCACAAAATATTTAAACTATAGCCAACCTTATTTGCTTGCATTTTTTTAAACTGTGATTTTTTTTTTCTCCCCCTTCTGCTCCATTGTCTTCCTGGGACCCATGCCCACCTCGGCTAGGGTAAATGAGAGGCTGCTGGTAACACAAGCCTCTTCCCAGAAGAAGACAGGCGCTCCCCGGGATAATAAAGTATGGGAGCCGTGCCAGCAGCATGGGCTAGCTGTTACGTCTTAGATAGCCCACCTGGACGCCAGATGACCACAGTGGCCTGCTCCCCCTCTGTCATGTGGATCTGAAGCTCCCCATAGCTCTCCAGCAGCCAAACCGGGCGAGGCCCGGCAGTCCACTCCACGTCCAAAGGTCCACGACACAGACTGGCCATGCGTGCCAAGGCTGTGACGAAGGGCTGGTTTTAGGGAGACAGAGGTAAGGCAACTGTGACTTGGGGGATTCTCTCTGTTCACAGATGGCAGGCGGACCCGGAAGAGCCACTGAGGAGATCCAGAAGTACAAATGTTCACGAAGTGTGTGTAGAATTCTGACCAAGGGCTGGAGCAATGGCTCAGCGGTTAAGAGCACTGACTGCTCTTCCAGAGGACCCAGGATCAATTCCCAGCACCCACATGGCAGCTCACAACTGTCTGTAACCCCAGTTCCAGGGCATCTGACACCCTCACACGGACTCACGTGAAGGCAAAACACGAATACACATAAAATAAAAAGAAATCCTTAAAAACACAAAAAGCTGAAGGAAAGGCCCACAAGTCATCCTCCAGGCTGTAGGTGAACTCCTGGCTACCCTCTACTTCAAACAGACCAACTTCATTCCTCTCTCACACTTCACGATTGGATGGAGGTAGCCTTCACTTAAACAGGAAAACAAGATAGACTTGCTTGTGCCCACAGTCACACAAAAGGGTGCTAAAGAGTAAGACAGAAGCACAGCAGTCAGACGACAACACAATCTGGGAGAATGAAAAGCGCTCGAATGGGCAGCGCCAGCCTAGCTGAGCGGCATGAGCAGTAACGATAACCACGCGAAGGAAGCTGGTGTCTACCCAGAGGCCGACAAGGGTCTGCATTTGGGGCACAGGCACCTTCAGAAAGAAGAGAGAGGGCAGGCTGTGCCGTGCAGGAGCGTGAGCAGGACAGGTTAACACCTGGAAGGACAGATGTGCTCCGGGTTCCCAGTTCAGCCTGTACAGCCAGGGGACTCACTCTCCTCCACTTTGCAGAAGCCTGGAGGAACCCTGGCTGGGAACGGGATGGTAAAAGCCAGCCTGATGCTCAGGAAGAAAACCCTCTTCCCCTCTCCACATTCTGGTCTGAGACGGTGAATAGCCAT